>NC_091485.1:73532230-73849650 GCF_947461875.1 Haliaeetus albicilla
CAAGGCAATTCCCCCAGCGTGCCAGGGTGCAGCGCGGTAGCCGGCAGCTCCCAAACCCTCCCCCGGAAAAGTTCAAACCCTCAAATACTTGGAATTGCTCTTTGAGGGAATTTATTTTAAAGCTGCTTTAACGGCAGCTGGGAATTACCAGGGAGGCCCTTTGCTCTGCAATTTCCCAGCTGCTGACCCCGTTCGCATGAAGGGGGCCCCGGGCGGTCGCCCAACTCGGGAACATGTGCCGAGCCGCCACCACCCAGGGTTGCACCCGAATTTCCCCTCACCCTGGGGTTGCAGGAGCAGCACGGGAGAGGGTTGTTGTGCACGGCAGAAGCAAGAAAAATTAACTCCCACACCCAGCAACGAGGGCGTGAGCTTGCTTAGCTCGGATGCGGTGGGGTTATTTAAGACCCTGTTCCCATGAGGGCTGAAAATTGCACCCAACCGCGTCGATTCTCTCCTGGTGCAAGAGCAGGGCAGAGAAGCTGCGATCCTCCAAAAAAAGACAAGCCAACGTCCCAACGTGCTGGTGGCACGTTTCGTTCTTAAGGAAAAAAAAAAAAGGGGGGGACGTTATTGAGCAAAATCACTGATGGAAGACTGCTGCTGAGCGCTGGCAGGACTGCGAGCGACAGGTCCTGCTTGAAGATTGGAAGATGCCACCACTGGGGCGATGGTTGTTCCTCTTGCAAAACCTCTGTGCCCCCCCTGCCCACCCTGTTGCCCTGAGAAAGTTATGGAGCCCTTCTCCGCTCCATACCTACATGGGGACACCTTGGTCACCCTGGCTGGGATTTCTGACTCAAACCCGAGATGAGGTGGGAGCCCTGGAAGATGCGGGCAGGTGGGATGGATCTGGTGGCGGGTCGAGGCAGCCCCATGCCCAACTGCTGCTGGATGCGAACCCACCTGCGACCGTGCGGCAGCCACCGAGTCACCCGGGGAGCAAAGGAGGCCCCCCAAAACCACAGGCGGGGGTTGGGTCGATAGGCATCAGCCCCCCGCCTTGCCCGTGGCCCCGTGCCAGCTTTCTTCTCCCTGCTGTCATGCTCGACAGACACTTGTGGAAAAACACAGCAAGAAAGGAGAGGGTTTGAGTGGCAGGTTGGAGAAGGAGGCGGGGAAGAAAACAACTTGGCAAGGAGGGAAGGGCTGAAGGACACAGGCATTTCCATTTCGGTGCAAAACTCCCAAGGGTGCCGCTCGGAGCGTTTATTGACCAACTCGCCCGCTCTTGACAAGCTGGCCTTGCAAACTGTGGCAGGGAGGGACGCTATTTCTGGTCAAGGCGCGTACGACGGGCAAGGCTTTATTAACTCTATAATCAACCGGTGACATGCACGGGACTCAAAACACACAGTCAACAACCTTCCTGGCTGAGGGCTCTGGCTCCACAGGCACCGCACCTGCGTTGTCACCCCAACCTTACCGCAAAGAAGCCATCGAGTGGTCTCGTGCAATGCTTCAGGGGATGAAAAAAAAAAAAAAAAAGGGAAAAAAAAAGGGGGAAAAAAATAAAAAAGGCAAAAAAAAAAAAGTCAAAGTCCAGCCAGGCAGGTATAATCTGCTTAAAAAAAATCACGGGGTGCGCCCTTGACTCCAGCAATGCAGCAGATACAGAGGATTGAGTTGCTTCTCTCAGTATCAGAAGGGAAAATAATCATTGTCATAATAAAATTAAAAAATTAGATGCAGCCAGGCCAGGTTCATTAAGGGTGAAAGGCAACGGTTTGACTCCAAACCCAGCTGTTCTCCCCAGCCTGAAATCTTGCATCGATACGATCTTCCCCAGCACAAGTCTATGTGGGAACTTGTCATCCCCCCCCCCGCTTCCTTGCAACACGATAACACGCCACATCGCCCCCAGGTCTCAAGTTAAACATCTTATTAACTGCAGTGACGTAAAAGAGGAAATCTCCGAGAACTATCGCAGAGATGAGAGGGAACACATTTACCATCGATCAGCTACGATACCGCTGCAGAGATCTGCACGTAAAAAAAGCATTCAGCCCCTCCTTTCCCCCTCTCCTCTAATCGCTCATTGTCATGGGAAACTAAACCTGACATCCAAACAGCCCAGATACGAGAGACTCACAGTACAAATATTTTTAAGATTAAAAAAAAAAAACCAACAAAAAAAACTTGCCTTCCAGGAAACCATTTGGATACAGACCCTGCGCAGCTGCAGCCACCCTCCGTGGTCGTATTCATCCCTTCTGCTTTGGCTTGGAAATCAGGCAGGGTGGGGAAGAAAAAAGGGAAAGGGGAGGAAAAAAAAAAAGGGGGGGAAAAAAGAAGCGATATTGCAGCTGATGAGCCGCGAGAGGCTGTTGGCAAAGTGGTCCAGCAATCATCTGAAATTCAGACGGTCACGTGAGGAGCCTGTCTGCAGCTCCCGCGCAGCCCAGGCTCAGCACTTCGCCGAATTGCACACGCAGCAATTCGCCGCCTCGACATCTCCCAACCCGCTCTCGCCCGTTTTCCAGCCGAAACCCCCCAGCCGAAATCCCCCCAGCAGTTTTTTTTTTGCGCTGCGAGGTGACCCAGGGCTTCACGCCGAAGCCGCTCCGACCGCACAAGCGGATTTCTGCCGTGCCGAGCACGCTGAAAAGCATCGCTAAGCTGCAAACCCACCCTCCTTTTTTTAGGTTTTTCCACCTAAATCCCAGCCCTGCAGGCAGCGGTGTCTTCTCCCCCCGGGGTGCGCGCAGCGGCCTGTACCCCACTGCATCGCGTGGGGCTGATGGGGGGTCCCATCAGCGTGGAGGAGCGCCCAGAAGAACATTCCGTACCTGCTCCCAGGGCCAGCCTGTCCCTGGGCAACCCTGGGCATGCCCAAAACCCAAAACCAGCCCCCAAACTCCCCGGGCAGTCGAGGTTGCATCAGAGAGCAGCCGGGTAAGCCCAGACACCTCCGGGGTGAGGTGGCAGCTGGCTTTCTTCTTTATTTATTTGATTTTTTTTTTTTTTTTTTTTTTTTGGCTTTAATTTCCACCCGGGACGTTGCTTCGCACCCAAGGGATGCTTCAGGTTCCTTCTTCCCCCGTCCTGCATCGCCACGTGGTGCAGCAGCTCCCGGGGACCCGTCGGGACCAAGCGATCCACAAAGGTCCCTCTGCGAAAGCCGCGTGGCTGCGCAGAGCCAGCCTCACCGTCCCACCCCCCTAAAAATCTTCAGGACAATGAAAATGAATTTTTTTTCTTTTTTTTCCCCTGCTTGCACCCATTCTTCCCATAAATTAGCAAGAGGAATTAAGAGACTTAACGCTCTACGCTGCCTCGCCTTCACCGCCCGGACGGAGATGCGCTGCGTTGCACTGAAGTCAGGCAGATACAGTGGGACTAAAAAAAGAGCGTGTGTTGGTTTGGTTTTTTTTTTTAAAGCCGGATTGCCTTTCACGGCGACTATATTTATAGGTAGAGCTGTTGAAATTTTAAGGGCTCCTTGCCACAGGAATCTGGTGGCGTCTCATGTTCATGAAGTGGCGTAACATGGCAAAAATGAACATTTAACGGACTGATGGGTGCTGCTTCCCTCCCTTAATTTTGGATAAAATCAGAGGGAAAAAAGAAAAGATGTGAAATATGCGGGCGAGCTGTGTACACCCCTGCCACGTGCCGCAATCCATATTTTCCAGGTTCAGAGCGCAGCAAACATGGGACCGGCACTTTCCTTTTCTGTCAATGACCAAAAAAAAAAAAAAAACTTTCATGGGTGTTTATTTTTGCTTTCAGTTTGGTTATCAGTGGCACACACAAAGCCTCCTCTGCACTTTGTTTTATGGTTGAAAAACCCCAGCGGGGTTCAGCTCCGGAGTGGTAAAACTCGCTCTCCCCGTCCGAAGCCGCCCGGGAACGCCATCCGCCAACACGCCGCGGCACACAATGCCCAGAAACCACGCAGTCTCAGCCCAAAAGTTTGCAATTTTCTTACACAACAGCACGCTATGCTGCTAAAACCCTATTTTATTTTAATTTATGCTATAAAAGCACGTTACGTCACGTCCAAAGACGCTACCACCCCGCTGAGCATGTCTGGATGCTAAACTTTTATTTCCCTATGGCAACGTGCACTTATTTAAGACAAAACCCAAACCATAATTAAAGTTATTGATAGGAGCCAATGTTTACTGTTTGCTATTTTAATATCAAGTGCTGTTGGCTTTCAAGCCACTGATTTCCATCGCTTGCAGGGGATGATTAAGCTGGAAACATGCCTAAATGCCGGGGGTTTTTTGACGTTTCTACGGGCACTTCTGCTGTCAAATCAAAGAAACGCACTTAAGAGGCCGATCCCAGCGGCTGCTTCTCATCGGGGACCGCCTTGACTAGAAGCCGGCGAGTGATTTTTGAGCTATCAAGACACACATAAAAATAAAACTAAAATAGCTGTAACGAAAGCTTTTTGCTTCTGCAAGCAGCCCTCTCCGTAAGCAGAGCCAACGGGGTGAAGGCTCATGGGGCTCCGGTAACACGACTATTTTCAGCCTCGTGAAAGTTAACAGAAGTATCGCTTTCCCAAAGGAATGAATTTCAGGTTGGAGCACTTACCAAAGGTTAAAAGTCTCTTCCTTCACTTGCCCACGTGTCAAATTTGGCGGCCGCTACTCGCGTCTGACATCCCCAAAAAGCGGCTGTGTTGGGGACTGTGCTGCAACAGCCCCTGCTAGCCGGCACCTGGATGGTTAACTCTGAAGCCTAGTGACAACACACTACTAAGTTCCTGGATGTATACAAATATTGGTGCAGAATATCGGCGGGTGTACAAAGCCCCCAGCTTTAAATCCACCTGCAGCATTTGCAACATACGCTATTAGCATCGATATGACCAAAACATTAGCAATCATTGTAACAGCGGCATTTAAGGCCAGCTCACAACAGGGGAGGGAAGCTCAGGATATTTGGTATACGAACAAGTCACCAGCTCCACTTATCCACACTACCCTTTTGCCGCTGCCATCAATAAATACACGACTTCACTAAGGCTCTGTTTTCTTGCCGATTCTCCTTCAGCGAGAAGGATGCATGTAAAACCAACCCAGCGGTTCCAGACGCTCAGTCACCCCATTTACGTTTCAGCTCCTTTGAGCAGAAAGACGAAGCCGTGACCGAATTAACTGCAAATTGGCAGCAGCGCAAACTTGCCAGATTCCAGCTAATTGCTTGGATTAGTAACTCCGGTCGCCCGCAAAATCCACCTTACCTACGGCAGAAAAAGGCGTCGCGTGGGGTGTCCTCCTGCTACCCGACCCACCTGCTTGTGCGACGGGGCCCACCAGCCTCCCAAACCCCCCCCCAAGCCACGGCCACGCCAGCAAAAGGCTCGAAAGGCTCGTTAGCCTAATGGAAACACGCTCGAATACGGCCCGGGAGAGGCCGTGGCTGCCGCAACCGCCGCCGCGGCGCGTATTCGACGCCCGTTTCCTTGCCGAAAAGTGGGAAACGTCCACTGGGATGGCAAGACCGGACAGCACGGAGTATCCGCTTCCCCCCCGTGGGCCCCTCGGAATACCGAACCCTCGGTCTCCGGAGGGTGGCGAGGCCCCCTCGGGAAGCCCTGAAAGCCTTCGTGCCCATCGATTCGCGCCCCGCATCCCACCCAGGGCGAGGCGTGCGCCCCGGCGGGTCACGGGTGGGAGCTGCCCCCGGTCACGGCGTGCAGCTCCGTGTACGACCCCCCCCCCCGATGTGTATGTGCGTGGGTGTGGGGGGGTGTGCGTGGGCTGACCGCAGCGTGCGACACCGCGCACGGCCTCCCCACGGGGGTTACTGCATGCTGCAACATCCTGCGTGATCCCCCCCCCCCCACGCTGCTACCAGGGTGGCTAGGGGGGGGGCAATGCCGTTACCGGGATTACAGCACCCTGCGAGGCTCTGCGTGGATATACCCCCACACACTTTACTGCTACCGGCATTACTGCACCAGCCACCACGCTCACGGGTGGTGTGTGTCCCCCCCACGCGTGTCCCCCCCTCCTCGCAGCTCATCTCACCGTGTACCCCCACGCACGGCCCCCTCCTCCCCCCCCCCCCCGCTCTTCCGGGAACGTCGCATCGCGCGGCGCCCACCCTCGCCGCGATCGCGATTCTTTCCCCCCCTCCCACACCCACCCACCCACCGCGATCGCCCCGCGTGTGGCCTCCCCCCGCACGCCGCCATCGCCCTCCCCCTCACCGGGGGGGGGGGGGGGTGTCGGGGATCGGCGGGGGGGGGGGGGGTGTGGATCGCGATCGCCTCACGCCCGCCTTCCCCCACGCGAGACGGCAGCACACGCTCGTCGTGTCCCCCCCCCTCCCCGGCCGCATTGTTACGCGGGCAGCCACACGTGCCGCCGCCTCCCTGCCCCCCCCCGCCGTCCCCGTCCCACGCAACCGACCTGCTCGCCGGCTCCGGCCGTGCCGCCCCGCTCCGTTCCGCTGCCGCTCGGCTCCGCTCCACGCCGCCCGCCCGGCCCCGTTGGCCGCCCCGCGTCCGCACATGCAGCCGCCGCCGCCGGCCCCGCGTCCCCCCCCCCGCCCGCCCGCCCGCCCCGGTCCCGGCCCCGGCCCCGGCCCCGGCCCCGCCCCCGCCAGGCCCCGCCCCCGCGCTCCGGCGGCGTCACGTGGCGCCCCGAGGGGAAGCCAATGGGGAGGAAGCTGCCCAGCGGGGAAGGGAGGGGAGAGAGGGGAAGGGATGGCGAAAGGGGGCGGGGGCTAGGGGAAGGGGCGTGGTTAAAGAGAGGGGGAGAGGGGAGGGGTGGGCGGGGCCAGGTGAGGGGGGAGAGGGGTGGGGCGCGGGGCGTGAGGTGAGCGCGCAGGGGATGGGGAGAGTGTGACAGGAGGAGGAGGAGGCGGGAAAAAAAGAAGAAGAAGAGGAGGAAAAAGATGAAGAAGACAAGGAGGAGGAAGATGAGGAAGACAAAGAGGAACGCCGGGAGGCAGGGGCAGGCAGCACAGCGGTGTCCCCCCTTCCTCACAGGCCGCACAGGCCAGGCGGAGGCCCATCAGGGCCAGACTGGGCGCGGGGAGGAGGCCGCCGGTTCCTGAAGCGCCTCAAAGATTGTATTTAACATCTCGCCGTTCGTGGCGGTGGGTACGTGTGAGGCGCGGCGGTGTCGTCGTCATCCCAGGGACCGGTGCGATTCAAGGAGCTGCCGTCGCTCGGGCTTTGCGGCCAAGGGCCTCGCCTGAGGTTGTCGACCTTCCCGGCTATAAATCCCTGCCTAGATCTGTGGTGTAAAGAACAGCCATAAATTCAAAGGAATAGGAAGAGGGCACCTGACGTCAGCACGCGTTGTCTTGTTTCATTTATTTCTGATTTATTGAGGGCTCTAAGCGGAAGTCACCACAGAGTCGGTCAGGGGCTTTCGCAGACGTTAAAGGAGTAGTGGGATAGGGCTTGTTGTGGTGACAAACAGGCATGGAGGGATGAGGTGATTCCTCGGGAGTCATACACAAATACGTGGAGATGAAGGGACAGCAGCTGAATATCGGGAGATCCTCAGATGTGTTTTCGTTTCAGGGATGTTTTTTCCTCTTCCCAGAAAGGCACTAAACCGGTACCCTCTAAACCAGAACTGCCTGACAGTGCTTTATGTTTCTGAGAACATGCTTTGTTAAAAGGACCAGGAGGCCTCCTCTTGGTTAAGGGCAGACCTGTCAAGATCTGCAAGAAGTCCTCCAGCAGAACTTGAGAAAGGCTGGTTTGGCATACTGAGTGTTTCCAACAGAAAAAAGAATAAAGAAAGAGGAAAGAAAAGATTTGGGTTTTCTTAATGCATCATACAAAGAGAATCAGTAAAGGAAATAAGTCAGTTACTGAGGTTTCTTGATGCAGTGAATCTTATGCAACTGCAGTGTATATCTTTAAATATATAAAATGGATCCTTTGCTAAAACTTTTGCATCTGTTGATCAATTTCAAAGGATATTAGAGACGTTCAATTTCTGCAAGTTTGGAAACAGGCAGCTGGATAAAAGGGATATCCATCTGCAGGCCTAGCTCTCCCCTTCTCCTCCCCCCTCTTGAGGGAGAGGCATAGCATAAACTTAACCTTGGTTAGACATCAGCAAATTCACACCTTGCAATAGACGTCTGCTGAAAACAGAAAGAAAACTGTTACTTCCCTTGCTATTGACATTTAGATTTTGCTGTTTGACTCCCTGCTACTTTTTCTAAGTGAGAAAATTATCTGTTATTCACATCAACATTTTTAATGAAATACTCAGAGCGTGACTTTCGGTGGTGCTAGAATCAGTCTGGCAAAGCTTAGCAAAAGCTCTGGAGGGCAGAAGTCCTCCTGCTATTGCTGGTGATGGCAGGACTGACTGAGAAACCCGCCCGCGAATGCTTTCTTTAAAAGCAAAAAATTGAAAACTGAAACAAACAAAAAATCCAGCACAAAGAAAAACAACTTTGCAGCTGCTCTAGTTCGTTGGGTATTTTTGGTCAAATCCTTTCTTGTTAAAACAGCATGACCTCTTTTCCTTCCATGGGGATTCCCAGGCATGATGGGGAGCTGCATTTGGCTCTGAGGGAATACGTTTGTTTTTCTGTATCCTTTACTGTTTGTGAATATGATAGACCCGCCTTTCTTTCAGATGCAGCAAATGCCAGTAATCTGTTTTTATTTAGTTGAGAACCTGAGAGTGGTGGTTGGCAAGCTGTTCTTTGCTTACCATTTGAAATGTCACATGGCAAATTCTAGCGCTCAAGCACAATCTCAGCTTGACAGCTCTGGCAAAAGAAAAAGGGGCAACAGCATGAGCCTCCACCACATGGCCTCAGAAGTGCCGTCAAACCCAGCTTGATCCCTCTTGCATGGGTGAGGCTGAAGGCTTGCTGCGCCTGAGAGCGTAGCCTCTCAGCTGAGGGTGTAAATTCATACCAGTTTTGCTGCTGCTCTTTGGTAGGGGAGCTTTTGTCCATTGTAAGCTGGAGGGAGAATGGAGGCATTAAAAATTGATATGCAGTGCAACTGAGGAACACCTTCAGGTCTCCTGGCAAGTCTGAATCCATCTTCAGTCAAGCGCTGCCTCACTTCTCTGTATTTTAGATAAACAGGCAGAGAGAAATGTTTCCACAATCGGGTCACTGCCTTAAGAGGATCAAATAAGCTTCATGTTAGCTGTAATTTCCTGAATTTGAATGGATTTTCAGCACAAATATCAACACTCTCCTGTGCATGTTAGCATCCTTGAGCGTGTTTTTCAGCGTAATGCAGTGAAAAGCAATGTGGAAGGATTCTAACCCCTGTGCAGATATTAATCCCAGAGGGCTGTATTTGCCTTAGTGTTAGTGGAAAGCCTGGCCATATTTTAATGTGTGCTTGTCAAAGTGCTTGTATTACAGCTAGGACACTTTCCTGGATCAAGCCCACGCAGTCTCCATGTTTGCAGAAAAGGATGGAGATGCAATCCATACACCTGCTTTGTCTGAGTTTCTGTAATCTTTTTTTCCATGGTCCTTCCCTACCCCTTCTGTCATTTCCATTTCAGCCGAATGCAGCTTTCTTCAAGCCAGGACACCATTAACACTGAACTGATGGAAAAAATTACTCTCCTTTTCGCCACCTGCAGACAACACTTCTCACAGCTGCTGTGTTAGAGAGGGAAGCAGCAGAAAAGTGATAATTCTGGGTTGGAAAGGTTGCAGAAGGAACTACTGCTCCTCCAGGGTAGGAAGTGAAACATAGATTCTTGATATGTCGGTGTTAATGTTTCAGCACTGATGCCTCCTTCACATACGCTGTTTAAACTCAACAAGCCCTCCACTGAGTTTCTCAGCCACTGGAGCTTGTGTTTTGACTCCCTGCACCTCTTCTTTTGGTGAAGCAGTTATCACTGCACATGTTCCTCTGGGACTTCAACATCTGGATGAGGTTTCCAGTCACAAGTCCTGACACAGACATCATGTTCACCTGCACTACAAGCAACCTGGGTTTCTCCAGCTTGCAGAGGTCCCAGAAGGTGCTGTGCATTGGCTAGTGAATACTTTTGCTTTCTGGGAGAGATAAGAAAGTAAACATAAAAAAAAAAAAAAGAGAGAGAAAACCTATGCAATAATTCTGGTTCAGATTTTATTTTATTTTATTTCTTAAGTTAGCTTTTCCTCCAGTAGAGGCTCAAAATGGAGCACTTACCTCTTCAAGAAGAGTCATTTAGTAGCTGGACCAGCACTTGGAATTCACTTGAAGGCACTGACTAATTCAGCACATGAGCGAAACTGAAATTCACTCATACGTGGTAACGCCTTTCTTTTTCCCACACTCATCAAAACCTTGTTTGCCTACTTCACAGATTCCCCAGGTATTAATAGCCAGCAAAGACTTCAGAACAGAAGGAGCTGGGCCCAGAGACTAAGAGGTTGCATTTACATGTAAGAGAGTTGGGGGAGGCTATAAAGAGATCGCTACCGGGCTGCAGATAGCCTGGCTTCTTGCAGCTGCCCTCCTACACAGCTGAAGCTCAGTCCTGCTTTCTCAGGCACATGGCATGGTCCAGGGCTTTCGTCTGGGCTGAGAACGTGGTTAAATCCTTGCAGGCACCACAACATGGAATGGCATTTTAACCACATCAGGGAAGGCAGGATGGGTCTCCTAGGGCAGGGCTTCTTCACATGCGGTCCGTGCACTACTGGTGGTCCCTAGCATGCCTGAAGGTGGTCTGCAAAATGATTGCAATTAAAAAAACAAAACCATACGCATTGCATTCCCACGCCTGCAAGCCAGCAATCAGAAAGGAGTTGAAGTAACAGTAGCAGATAAACATTTTGAGTTTTAGGTCCCAGTGACGGTTCTTTCAGTGATGCTATGGTCCTCAAGTTTTGTCCTTTTTTATGAAAGACGGTGAGTTGTTCATTGGGTTTAAGGAAATTGGTGAGGGGCGGCTGGTTGCCCCACTTCATCTGGCACTGGAAACGTGGGCTGGTACATGCTGCAAGAACCTTGCTCTCTGCCAGAAGTTACCTGCAGCCAACCCCACATACCTATTCAAAGAGCCTTCGTTTTCCTCATTAAAGGACATACTTGCATAATCTTACTTGTATGATAAGGAGCAGTGCCTACTTTCTATCTCACACCCAGGCCTCCAGACTTAGCCAGGCCTGAGGAAAGGATTATTCCGTGTAACCAGCTCTACCTGGGAGTGTAGACACATCCTAAGGACATGATACTATCAGTGGTGGGGGACAGGGTGTGCCCCAGGCGTGCAGCAAAGACAAGCACTGCGTCTGACAGGCTGGCGATTGGAAAAGGGTGAGAAACACGGAACTCGGAAATGTCTCTGTGCCTCAGAGGAGTTTCCTCCTTGGTCCCGTGAGAAAAAAACCAAACCAGTACTTCATTCCTTTTGGTTGGGGTGACTTTGTTGTTTACTCTGGGAAGGATTTTCAAAAGGTGCTGCTGAAAACCAACAGAGAGAAGGGAGCTTGCCCACCTTCATCTTAACCTTGATAATGAAGTGTCTAGATTACCAGCTGAACCTCAAATAACTTGACCCAGCACCATTCAAAGCTAGCAGAGTCCTGAAGTTGTACATGGGGTAGATCTGTGGCCCCAGCCCTGATTTGTTCTCCAAGATCCATAGGATCTCACTTGGCTAGGCATGCATTGATCCCTGTGTGGATGCTCTTAGTATAGACAAAATCATCTTGCTGGGGTTTAGCTCAGACCACTTTGGTGGAACCTAGAACTTTGGTAAAAAACCAAGCAGCCGGAGCAGGATCTGGCCTTTCCAAGGAGGTTTGATTGCGTTCAGTGATGGATGTGAAGGAAACTCGTGGTTCCTGGGATGGCGGAGGGAGGGGGTGAATGAATCAGTTTGCCATTTGGAGTGTGGGAGGTAACAGGGCTGTTTTTCCCTTGCAGAAGTGCTTCTGGCGATCCACCACAGGTCTGCACTGTTCCAGGGGACAATAGCAACTGGTCTTTAAGCTTAAACTGGAGAGGTTCCTACTCTCAGTCCTCATGGGCCCTGGTTTAATACTGGTGGTGGCAGCAAGGTGAGCAAGCCTTCTGCTAGTTTCCTTTCCATTTCACGGAAAGTGGTGGCAGGCAAAAGTTAAGTGGCTTTCCCAAGGTCATGTAGGAAATTGGTAGGGCAGGAGGTTGGTCATTAGGACATCCTTTCTCCAGAATATAACAAGAGATGGACCAGAGGTGCAGAGAAAGTACGGGACTTGCCCAAGGTTGCGGGATCTTCCCACCTCCTGAGGCACTTGCCCTGGCAGCAAGATTGTCACATATTTCCTGTGTCTCCGTTGCGAGAGATGAATGGGAAGGGGTGTGTGTGGGGGGAAACAAGCCGGTTGCTATTAATTCAGTTGAGCTTGACTGGACATGCACAAGCAATCTGGAGAAGGAAATAGTTCTAGTTCTGTCTGGTTCAGCAGAAACTCCACCCACTGAAGCTTTCCGGCAGGAAATCAAGTTACAAACATTACATGATCTGAGCAAATTCTCATACACTGATCCCACCCTGGGGACCAGACACTTTTGCGAGCTGCTTATTGAGGCTGTAGTTTTAGATACCTTAACCCTTTCTGGAGTGTCACTCTGAGGGCATCACAGCTGCTTTTGCTGGTCAGGCTGCAGAGATCACAAGCGAGAAGAAAATGGTTTTACAACTGTTGGGGTCATTCTTCATCAATAAAGAAGTCCTGAAAGCTGTCTTTATGTGGAGGAGAGAAGGGGAGGGCTGGGGAGTCTTTCTTCTACTGGCTTTTCCTACTGAAAAATTGAGATCTGTCGACAATATGTTTCCTGGAACACCCTAAAGATGACCAAAAAACGTGTGGTTTCTGGCACCAGCCTGACCGTGCAAGTGAAACCTCTCAATGGAGAAAGGAACCAAATTATACTTGGACTGTTTCAGACCCATTGTTTTTTATTAGCAGAAATGCCTGAAAAACAATAGGAGAAAAGCTGCCATCATAAAAATTCAGACACCTACTGCTTCAGCTAAGGGTTAAGATAAATTGTAATCTGCGTGTTTAAACGATATAATGAAACTTAAGGAAATAAACCTTGATGCTTGCTAATAGCCCTGAGATTTAAAATGAAAAATCATAGGGAGGAAGGGAGCTTTTCTTTTCACAGAATAGGAAGCAAAAAGGACCACAGCTCCTATTTTTCTCTTTATCCAATTACCAGAAATGTAGACGAATGTCTGACACTGAGAAAAGAGGAAAGGTGGAAGCTGCCTGCAGTGACAGCAAGGCTGTTTTTCACATGACAGCTGTTTCTGGGGACTTGCAGCCCCTCAGCCCACTGCTCGAGAGTGGGAAGGTGGGGATGGCCCCTGCTAGCAGTGCTTCCCGCCAGAGCATGCGGTGTGCCATGTCTCAAGTTTCCTTTTTGTTCATCTAAGAAGCAGAGCATCTCCTGATGAAGGTCACAGCTTTGATCCCCACAGCTTGCTCTTGTGTTTGTGAATGGCCATTATTAGTAACAGGCTAGTGCACGCACTACTCCGTGCCTGCCCTTGTCTGACTGCAAGGGACCAGGGGCAGGATAACAAAAGAAAGTATAAATAGAGTCTTTTTAAAAGCCTGTTAAATAGAAATAGACTTCTAGGGAGGAGAGAGAAAGAATGAGGCGTGTTACCATAGTAACTGCCAATGGTTTATTTAAGAAGGGCAAAGAAACAAACACCACAAAAAGGCGAAGTCAAGAGGAGTTGAAGATTGCTGAAGGAATCTGTCAGGATACGGACACAGAAGGGCCAGGTAAGAGCAGTAAGCTTCTACTAAAGCTGTGCTGAAAAAATTCATCCCACTTTACCTCTTGCAAAGCGGTCTGGAAAATGTTACTATGAAATTTGCATTTCCAGTTAGGGAAACTGCGTTTCCAGCTTTTTAGGGGGTGGAGGGTAGGGAAATGCATGGGAACAAATGTCAGATTGGTGAAATCATCAGGAGCAAAGGGCCATGTTACCTCTGCCCAGCCTGAACCCACTTAGTGCAAAGCCCAACTCATGCTTTTGGTCATCTTGATGTTAGAGGAATAGTGGAGGACATTCCCTTGTGTTGACATTGGAGGAATATTTTTTTATTATTATTTCTGTAGGTCCAGAACCAAGTTCAGCCTTGACATAGGTACATCTGAGAAGTAGGCACTACTGTGATTTTGATCCTGCTCCTCCAACTGGACCAAATATTTTGAAGACTTTGCTTCTCTAAGTAGCTCTTGCATTTCTGTCTTCAAAGTCAGGTCGTTGCAGCAGGCAGAAGCATTCAGGCTTCCTTACTTCTTCCTCCAAGCTCCCACTCCTTAAAGGAAGATCAAAGTAAGCTTTAATTGTAGGATCAGGGACATTTTGGGCTGAAAGAGATCATCTGCAGCAGAAATAAGTGGCAAAGCCATGCGGTTTGCAAGGCAATTTTGCAGAGTTCCTGGAAATGACTAAGAGATCAATTGGTCAAACAGATCAGGGCTCGTGTCCTCTTTGTGTGTGTTGTAAGCGCAGGGCGAGGAGCAGGGCTGCAAACTCCAGCTCAGAGCAACCTGACCTTGCAGAAGGCCAAGAGCAGAGACGTCTGAGGGCTGGCCGGAGTGGGTCTGACTGGCTTTAGTGGTCGGATGTGGTGCCACGCAAGAATGGCTGCACTGCTCTGGCCCCTGGGAGTATGAGCTGCTCCCAGTCTGGGCAGAGCTCGCCCGTGTCTGAGTCAGCCACGCAGCTGGGAAGCTCCGGCTCCGTTTCTGACCTTTCTATAACATAGTGCTGTGGAACCTCGGGTCACTTCACTCCACTGGATCTGCTTTTCCCACCTGTAGAGGCAAGGACCATGTTTCTGGTTTTGTGCCCTGCCTCAGAGGCGTGTAGCCTGTAAACTGTCCGGGAGTGGGAATATCTTCCCACTTGCTAATCAAAGTGGGAACCTGATCAAGAGGGGGCTTTCAGGGGCTCCCACAATGTCAGCTATTAAAAACGGGACCCAAATGTCCTTTTTTGTGTGCATCAGCAACATGGGAATCATCTTTATTGTTCCTTTTCCCCCTACATGAAAGCTCTCATGGGGTCAGGAGCAAATACCAAAGACTGAAAATGCTGGCAGCTGTGGTGGACAACGGTGCTGTCTGCCTTCCCTTACCCCATCTGCTATCTTGCTTTCTCCTCAAATGTTTTTTCTGAGGTTATGTATTTCGTAGGCAAAATGGCTGATCGTAAAGATTTGCATTCATTCTCCCTGTGCCCAGGAGGCTGCATTCTGCCTGAAGACTGCCTTGCGCTAAATGCTACACGTTCACAGGACAGAAAGATGCTTTCTGCCCCGAAGAGCTCTTAACACAAGAAAAGAAACAGCAGATAGAAAAGCAGGTGTGATGGTACCCAGAAACAGTGCAATGGGACTGTTCCAGTCTTGACCTTAAAAGCTCAAAGACCAGAAGCAACTCGAAAGTCCCTGCGGTTGGGGTGTCTTTTTCTGTTTTGGTTTTAATCTTTAGTTTCTAAATCAGTGTAAGGATTTCCCAGTTCCTGACTCATAATTTTGAAAACCTCAGGGCTGGTGCTACTGGAAGAGTTCAAACGGCAGAGAAGCCACAAAGAAAGCACAAGCTTCCCTGTGAGGAAAGCTAAGAATTGCAAAAAATGTTAGTTTCTTCTAAAAACTGTACCTGTAACTTTATCAGGGAAAGGGAAACATTTGCAAAAGTCTCCTGCCTCTCAGCAGTGGAGGGCAGACACCGTGGCCTTTCCCATCCTATTTGGGTTCGTGATACAATGTAAAGCAATACTGTGTATTCACACAACAGAGCAGGAAAATTTCTATTGGGTTTCTATTAAGAGGCTCCTTCCTCTCACTGAGAGGGAGGCAGATCTTTGTAAAACTCTGGAGTATGAGCTGAAAGCCCTGTTTCTCCTTAGAGTAATCCAAAAGATTGTCCTCGATTTCCTTTTCCAATACCTCTTTGCTCAATGGCTGCATTGCAGGGGCAGTACCACAGCTCCTCCACATTACTGATCCCGCCCTGGATGAAATTTGATGCACAGCTTGAAAGGCTGATGCCTCTGTGAGCCCATTAACACAGACACGTTTGCCGGGGATGGAAATGATTTCTTCCAAAAAGGGCCCTAGGTTACCTAACTCAGGCCAATTTTTGCGCAAAACCAAACCTATGGGTGGCATATTTATTTTTAGGTTTTGAGCTAAATTCTCTTCATTTTCTCCCCCAGAGCAAGAGACGAATCAGAACCCAACTGCTCCTCTTTCTACGTTTCCCTGACCCTATGGAGAGTTATCCCATATGCCCACCCATGCATGAGAAATTCAGGGTGAGCATTTTCGGAAGGTTTCACACAGCCTTTGATGTCTCCTAGCCTGGGAAATTGGTCCTCCTCCTGCTTCCCAGCTTGGAAGGTCTCACTGTGGTATCTGCAAGAGATAACGCTCCCTTTCGCTGTCTGCACTCCGGGCCAGTCTGACTGTTTGCCTCTCTGCTGCTGGACTGCAGAACGGATATTTCCCTCCAGATATTGCAGAAAGGCCCTTTTGGAGACGCTGGCCCGCCTGCAGAGCTGGGCAGTCCGTGCAGCTCCTCTCCTCTCTTCTCACAGAGATTGAGTTATGCCAGGCTTTGACCTAAGTGAAACTGCTGACGGTCACAGGGATTTGACTAATCTCCTTAGGTCGCTGTGAAATTTGTGATTCCTTTTAGGGGATAGAATTTTTTTATGATTTTTTTTTTTTTCCCTTCAGGCTAACTTGCAATGTAAAAATAAACTGAAGCCCACGGTGGGAGATTAATTTCCTCCCGAACTCAGGAAGGGCAGTCAGTCAACACAAGAGCCTCCTGGCCCATCCCAGGAGGATGCTGCTCCTGGATTCATTCCTGGAGACAGCTGCTGTCCGACCTTGCCATAAGACTTCCTTCCCCAGTGCTCTCCTCCTGGCCCTGCTGTAGCCCCATGGGGTCTGAGTGCAGCCCATGGGCACAGTCCAAGACATTTCCTTCCCTCCTGGCTCTGCTCTGCCTCAGAGCCCTTTGCTAGCAATACTTCTGAAATGATAAAGTGCTAATTTCTAGTCATATTTGACCTGTCCCCTAATGAAGGGGGAAACCCCATCTCCCCAGGTATCCAACCTCCAGAGTAATTTTGCCTCTGTTCTCAAGGCTCAGAGAGCCCCTTTGCAGCCTGGCCCTGTAGCCTCCTCCCAGGGTAATTGTGTCCTTTCTGTGCAGAAAACCCCACTCCTGCGGTTCTCCCCATCGCTCCTGCTGCCAGCATGCTCCTGCCCTTTCCAGAACACGGGAGGGTTTGCACCATGCCCATGATACATCTCCTAGTTGACAAGCATTATCCCACCTTTCCTGGCTCTCTGATCCTTCCTGACCCAAATGATGTTTAAGGGCAGATTCATTATACCTTATAAACTCCTCAAACACCCTGAAAAGAATTGCAGTTTGGCATTGTGCTCTCACACCTGAAACACTGCAGAAGCGCTAGACCCACCTTCTATGTGGAGGTTTGTACGTGGGTCTTTGTGGCAAAGAAACCTCTGCAGACCTCTTGGTGCATATGGTTGCTGCACAATGCTAGTATTAGTCAAATAATTAAGAACTGGTTACTTGCAGAAATGCCAGAGCCTGGCTCATTTTTGCTGTGCTCCAGGGGTTCCTGTTTCTAGACATTCCCATGAATTAAGCTGAGCAAGCTGGCAGGGGAGAAATGGTCTCTGAATGTTGGCATGAAAAACCCCACCACAAATTCAGCTGTCATTGTCCTTCTGCTTTGAAAGTTTTAAGCCCTTCAATTAGGGAGAAATGACAATACCCAGAGTGGGATTCCTTTACTCTTATTTTGGCATGTAAAATTGAGATGTCTGACTTCAGATGGACTAGTCACTGTCGGCTCCCTTTATTGCCGATGCAGAGAAATAGGAAGAACCAGAATGTGATTCAATCCACAATAGTATCCGAGAGAGGTCAAATGAATCATAGACTGTAAAAGAAGCTGAAGCTGTATGGCCAGACATCAGATTCTACATTTTAGATATCTAAATTTAAGTGAGATGAATTCCATTCCTGTGACTCAGGTGGTCAATCGCTCAATGCAATGACAAGCTGACCATGCTGAGTAATGTGGCTCTGATTTCATGACTTACATTCACCACTGCCTCTTTTTCCTGCCTGTGTAAAGGTGCAGAACTGCCCTGTTGTTTCATTTCTTAGCCCTCAGTGGCAGGACTAGCCACTGGTAGCATTTAGCTGGCCACTGAGCACGTGCTTGTCTTCTGGAGGAGCAATCATGTGGCCTTACCTTGTGATTCCAGGTTGCTGTATTTTCTGTCCTCCAAGACAAGAGATCTTTGAATTAATAAAAGTGCTAATGGGTAAAGTTGCAAGCGAAGTCTAAAGAGCTCAAGACTGCAATGCTGAGAGGTCAAGAACAGGCTGAGGGCTCTTGCTGGCTGGGGAAGCTGGGAAGAGAGGCTGGGATAAAGGCAAGGAGGGGAATGCAGTGGAGATGAACATGTGAACATGAGTCATTTCAAAGATGAAAAGCACCTAACACAAGATAACATGAGAAAACCCTGGAGTCATGGAAAATGGGGCTGAAAGGTGGACTTGGAGGCACCATTCAATCTACCCCAACACAGGAGGTCATATCTAAGTTTCTAATGCCAATCAATGAAAGAGAGAAGTGGTTTTGCTAGAAGGGCATAGAGACTCTCCTGCTTGTTTCCTGATGCCTTGGATCTGTGTCCAGTGGTTCACATGGTTTATTGTGCAATGAGCAACGTTGCCTCCCTATGAGTTGCAATGCTGGGGATTTTATTCACACAGTGCATTACTAGAAGTTCTTTTAAAATTTTCCCTAGAATTCCCTGGCTAGATTATCCCTAGAAATCACCAGCTGGGAAGCAGGATTAACAAGCAGTCAGGTCCTCTTTCTCTGAACCTCAAGGGCATGTCATTGATGCCACGCTGCTCTAGAACCCTGCTTCCCCAGTGGGAATCTGTTTCTCATTCCCTGTGATATGTGGCAATCCTCTGCATTTGAGATCTGAAATAGATGTGCCAGACTGTGACAGAGAAAAGTGCCTTGGGCAGGGCAGATTGGAGAGAGCTGGCAGGGACCACAGTTCCAGGATGGCTCTTGGGTGCGTCTCTACCTCTCTTGCTCCTTTTGACAGGGAGAGGAGGACACGGCTCAGGGCTGTGCTTCTCTCTCTGAGCTAAGGACATGGAGAAGCTGCGCACATGCCTCTTGGGATGCAGTTCCAGCTATACAGTTAACATCAGTGTACAGAGCAGGCACACGATGGTGCTTGCTGTGGAGGAAAGGACAACAGAACCTGGCTAGATGATGGTAGTAGTAGGTAGCACTGTCCAGGAAGGGAAGATGGCTTTGCAACCAGTACTAACCCTGACTGACAGGCTCAAATTCAGATGCAACCTGCTTGGTGAGTAGCCTCTGGTGGGATGGAGATCCCTTGGTGCTAAGCAGTATGCAGATGCAGCCAGGTTTTCAGGTTGGCAGAGAGGCAATTGGAAGTGGCATCTCTAGTCACTGAGTCCTCTCCTGGCTAGTGCCGGCACTGTCTGCGGGTCTTTGCCCATGATCTGGTCTTGCCTAGGAGTCATATAGCCAAGTAAGTGCAGTCGTTTGCCTTAAGTCCTCAGTGCTGAGAGACACAGCCTGTTGGGCTAGGAGGCTGCTACACCCATCTGCTATTTTGAGGTCCTTAAAAAAACACAAAAGGCTTGCTTCTTTCACAAAGCCTAAGAGACCTTGAATACTTTAAATCATACTAGCTATTAGTACAGCAATAATTAAATAATGATGAATACTCCAGAGGGATGCGCTCAGTAGCTCTGCAACCTTGCTGCCAGAAATTGTCCCCTCCTTTCTGCTCATAAGCCTGGTGTTGCTCCAATTAACCTTTGAACTACTGAATAGATACTCATAATCCCAAAGAGATTTCCATGCCAATGTGGTGGAGACTTATGGGAAAGAGCACTGCCTTAAACTGCAAGCTGGTTGGGATGGGAAAAACTCCTTTCCATTTCCGCATTCTTTGTAGCTTTGAGATACTGAATGTTTCATCTAAACATACGTTAGGTGGTGCCTGTGGTGATGCCTGAACTTTATCCTGAAATACTGTGATATGTGGCAATCACAGAGAGGAGGGGTGAGAGGAGCATTATTCATCCCTACGTGCCATACCTACTCATGTGGGCACACCTTGTTTTGTCAGTAGGTGCTGAAGGCATGTAGCAGTGAAGAAATTTGGATCCTGGAGGAATGGATCAACCTTGCCTGAAGTGCTGATGGTTTGTGGTACTCCACACTATCAGTTTAACTTCATTCACCTGACATGCCCTCTGTTCTCAGGGTGCTGAGATGCTAAGTGCATGGAGAAGTCAAGCCCTTTTACCACATCTCGTGGTTGGCAGCAAAAGGACCAAGGCTCTCTGGAGGTTTGGGCTCTGTGTCCAAGTGCTCTACTGTGGGCAAGGTGATGTGTCTTTAAAAGGCATGGAGATCCTGGTCCAAATGTTCTTGTCTCACACCAGTAAAATTTGAGTGGCTATTGCTGGGATTGCTTTGCTGTCTAAAGGAAAGCAGGATCTGGCCCACAGGGAAGGCTGAGATAACCATCTCCACCTGAAAGTGTCAGCCCAGGCAGAGGAGTTAAGCTGGCAGGAGAATCGCCTTGAACGGAGGCAGTGAGTCGCACGTAGAGATTTGGAGCAGTTCAGACCATGCTCTTGTGTGTTTGTGTCTCCCCTCAGTTCCCACGCCTCTGCACTTCCTTGTTTAGCCCAGGCCCGGAAGCAAAACTGCTGAAATGCAAGGAGGAAAGTTATTCTCATGGTGTTTCCAGCCCAAACAGAACCAGGAGGGAGAAAGGAAATCTCACGAGAAAGCTTGACAGATTTCCAGCCCGGCCCCACTCAGGGCCATGGAGCTTCTGGTGTTTCATCTGAGCCTCTGGGTCCGGGGCTCTCACCACATTTCCATGCGCCTGGAAGTCCTGCAGCACCAGAGCAACAGCAATACTGGTGTTCAGGACCTTTCTGCAGTCCCATGGATCTTGGCTTTACACTGCTCCAGCCCAGATTCAGTGAGGAGCAATGTATTTGCTGCTTGTTCCCACCATGGATGAGGATGGTGAGGCTGTGGGTGACTTCTGCAAGCCAGAGATGTTTCTGGTGGAGATGAAGCTCCTCCTTTCTTCACAGTCAGGCAGGGTATTCAGCAGATAACCAGAGACTTTAGGCTGGAAAGCAAGCTCAAAGTCCAGTGCTCTGTGCTGGAACAGGCAATGGCACCAGACTTCAAGGTATCTTCTCAGATAGCTCCACATTTCCCCATGTGAGACATTTGATCCCTCAGGAAAAGAGGTTGGATGGGGGGACTGTCCTGGAGCAGCTCTTTTGAGTGCAGAGTCCTAGAAGTTGGCACCACCACAGTCTCTCCTGTCTTGCTGATGCTCCATCAACTGTGCATCGCAGATGAGGCCTCCCGACTGTGTGGGAGCAGAGGGTGTCGAGATAAGATGGATGCTGCGCCCAGGCACTGTCAAACATCATGCTAGGATGTGGTAAGAGCAAGAAGCACCTGCTGGTCCTTGGATAGTGCCTAACGATGCCAGGACCGTCAGCTCTGGGTATTGCTATCTCATCGAGTGCAACCCAAATCTCCGTTCTTGCTCAGGCCTTCTAGATGCCTGGTCCTGTTTGTCTTGATTCCCTTCTCAGCAGCAGTCTGTGCTGGTTAATTGCAGACTATGTTAAAACAAAAAGTGTTTCCTCATGTATTTGGCTTTAAATTTGTCACCCCTTACTGCCACTGAATGATGGTAATTAGGAGTTTGCTGCGTCCCCAGCTTTTATTCTGCAGTGCAGCCAATGCAGCAGCAATTAATCCCCCAGCAAACACAGAGGAGGTGAATACAGCAGCGCTTGGGGACAGAGATAATCTTGGGATAATTTATAATTGCAAAGCCATGCTCAGAGCGGGAGAGACCTCCGGGAGTCGCTTTGCTTTTTGTTTCAGAGGGACAGCTGACTGACAGAGGGCTGGCGTTGGCTGGCTTATTTGTCCTGTTGTTTGCATTGGACCACTTCCATTTTCTGGCACAAAGGGACTGGGTTTGGGATGAATTTTATCTCACTTTAGGAGAGCTGAGCAGCCTGAAGCAGCTCTCAGCTGAGCAGTGGGAGAAATGCAAGCTCTGATTCCTCCCTGCTCTAACTGTGAGCAACTTGCCCCAAACCAGTAGAGAAAAAAAAACAAACCCGCAACAGGGAGGCTGGGATTCATGCTTGCTATCTTACAGATCCCTAAAGAAGCTCCAGGAGTGATGCTCTGCCTTTTCTTTGGTTGTATAAGGACCCTAGGGATCTGGCTTTTAATGTAGGTGCTTCAGTCAAGTGTGTTTGAAATTCCCCCGAGGCTACCTTAGCACAGGTCTCAGTCACATCAGCAGGTACAAAGCAGCTTGCACACATAAACCCTGCAGGTTGCTGCTGGAGGGAGAGAGGAGCATCCTCAGCTCATTCTTCATTGCAGTTGCATTTTCTCCCCGCTCCTCAGCCCAGCCTTTGTGGGAATGGCGGCCCTCCCAGGAGGACAGGGGTATGGGCTTGGTCAAGAAGTGCTGGAGAAATCCTGGGTTCCCATTTCTCCAACAAGATGAACAGAAGTTGTTTCAAATGTGGTTAGAGCACTGTAACCTATTCCCACTGCTTTTTCCCTCCTGGGGACTGACCTTGCAAGGAACAATGGAAGTTTCTTTGGGTTAGAAAGGAGACTTCTGGCAGTCCTCATCCAAATTTCATTAACCACCTTGAGAACTGCTTTTTGTGTATCACACCTCTGGGTTAGTCAGGTGCTAACCACTGGGACTGGGTGATCCTGGGAGAGCAGACAGCCTCCATTGGAATCCACTCAGGTTCAGCCTTGTTCTTTACTTGTCTTTAATTTTTTAATTGTTGGGCAGGAGGTGTTTCAAGAGAATCTTAGCGAGGAACAAACCAGGAGGATGCTTTGCTGTCAACCCATCACTGCTGAGAGCCCCAAGCCTGTCCAGGCAGCAGCACCCACAGTCGCTGTGGGCTGACTGATGGTCCTGAGCATGAGAGCAGGATTTGGCTCACATGTTTTCACTTTGAAACTTGGAAGGATCTTAGTCATATGTGAATCCATTTCACAGGTGCTCCCTGGAATAGATAAGCATCACTGGCTATTTTTTAGCCCATGGATGGAGACGTTTAGGCTCGACAATGTTATAAGCTGGAGCCAAAGCTATTTAGACCTGTAGTGAAGCTGGTGATGTGTTACTTGTGTGCTTAAAGTCAATTGTTATCTTAAAGTCTGATGGATTAGGGTTAGGAATGACACCCCAATGCTCACTGAAGGCAGTAGGAATATTGAGCAGGTATGTTTTGGAGAGGGTTTTTTTTCCCTAGTGACCTGTAACAGGGGTGTTTCATGCTGAGGATCAGGTATGATGAAGCAGAGTCCCATTAAGATGGGGTGTACGGTGTCTGTACAGTAAAATGGGATTAACAGAGCCAACAGGGGAAATGCGGTAAGAAACATCTAGTCTTACAAAGAACAAGCAAAGGACAGGCAATCAAATGACCATTTTACAAACAGGATAGGTACCAAGCAGATGAGTAGTGGTCATTAGGGTCTGGTCAAGAAGAAACTTTCAGATCAATCAAATTCTCTTTGCAAAAGTCTTTCTGGAAAGGGGAGATGCAGTAGCTGCCATGTGCCTTGGCTCCAGCAAGGCTTTCATCACTGATCCTCTCCTAAAACAGCTGAAGCACATGACTCAGATGCTTGTTAATGTGGCTTCCAAGATGGGAAGGCGATGGTGAGCATGGGTCAGAAGGGTGGATGAATGAATACAGAGGAGGGTTATTCGATCTGCAGGACATGCAGTGTCAGGAAGGACTGAGAATGGCACTGGAGGATGAAATTGGGATGAAGGGTGGCCTCAACTTGGTGGAGGAACAGCCTTTCAAAAGTAGGATGAGATTCAGTTGGGAGACGCGTGGGGTGGAATAAGGCAGGAACATCCAGCTGCACAAATACAGAAGGGGAACAACCGGTTTGGGCAATGGGTTACCAGGGAATGTGAGTCAGGAAATCCACCCGTTTCTGGAGACAGCAAAGAGCATACTGGGAGGCATAAACAAGCATATAGCCTAGCCTGAAACTCAAAGTTTAGTACTCAGAAGTGGGACAATGTATTTCTGGATCTAAGTCTAAAATAGTGTGATAGAAAGACCTGGGAAATCTGACCAAGGAGGAAAAGTTTAAAGAACTGGGGTTTTTAGCTTAAGGAGGAGAAGTGCAATCTCCCTGGGTCATCACAATGGTTTTCGTGATGTAAAAGGCTGCTGAAAACCAAAAAGAAATATCAATACTGTCTGTTGAATTTCTATTAAAAATGTATGTTGAATTCTCCTGAGTTTAAATATAGCTCAGTTAATAGAAGAGGACATTCTTCTGGGAATTGGAATCATATACACTTAATTAATGATAATGAACACTGCAGGATATGAGAGCCTGTGCAAAGATTTTGACTGCAAGGTGTTCCAGCAACACTTAACTCAGTATGGACATCTGCGATTTGATAAAGCAATTGCCAAACGGGTGGAGAGAAGTACTAATTATATAGACTACAATAACTTCTATTCCTGCCTGCGTTCAATATGGTAGTCATTGTTAGCTGAAACCTCTTGGGAACTTTGCTCTTTTCTTTTACTGAACCTAGCTATTTAATGGCTATTAAAACAGAGCTATATTATTCATTCTGAAATAGCATGTCCAGTAAATGAACTTATATTTTTCTTTAGGTCTTAAATTCAGTCTGTTATGCATTAATTTGCAGTTCTGAATGGCTTGAGCAATATGAGGCAATGTTTCAATAGGTGGGTTGTTTTTCTGCCTGTCTGTGCCCCTACAGATGTGAATAGATAAATCAGGGTGTGGTGTGTCTGTTCTCATTGAACAAGTGAAATGGTGAGGACACAGAAGAGCCATACTGAGTACTTCTCTGCTGAATGGTGAGTAGTGCTTCTCTTTAGATACTTAACAAGTGCATGGTCTTCACCAAGGATGCAAGCAAGGCCAACCACAGCAGCAAGTGCAAGGCCTTGCACTCTGAGATAAAGAAATATTCTTGGCTGCTGTAAGGCTGTTGTGCCTAATGAAATGAAGAGGAATATGAAATTCTTACTGTGCTGTGGACCTGCTGCCCAAATCCTGCTCAGGTGGTGTCAGCAGAGGAGACCCCCACGGTGCCCAGTCTTGAAGAGTTCTTTGCCATTCTAGGATATGTCATAGGGGTGTCCAACACCTTCTGATCAAGGAGGAGCATCTTCAAGCTGTTGCCCAAGTCTTTGGTAGCCTCACTGGGCAAGTGGCATCTTGGGACTGGGACTGGTGGCAATGGCAGCAGATTCCTCAGGTGCTTGGGCTGCTCTGCTGCCAGCCCTTCAGACACGC
This sequence comes from Haliaeetus albicilla, assembly GCF_947461875.1. Lineage (NCBI taxonomy): Eukaryota > Metazoa > Chordata > Aves > Accipitriformes > Accipitridae > Haliaeetus > Haliaeetus albicilla. The sequence goes on from NC_091485.1 coordinate 73,557,685, forward strand.
AGGAAAACTGCACAAGATGACAGCCCTCGGATGCATAAATAGGAATGCAGCTGATGAATGGTGTTTAGAAATCAGTGCAGATCAATTTTAAGTCAACTAAGTATCAGCTTTCTGCACTGTGAGCTGTTGGGTCATATAAGAGTCTGTCCTCAGTTTCCAGAGCCAGAATCTCTGGTGTCCACTGTGGTGTGCTTTAACACTAGATGTGTGCAGAAGAGCAACTTCTTTCCCAGGTGCTTTCCTCTCCCTTTGCTGGTGGACTTCATCCACTGAGCTATTCTGAGATAAAGCAGCAAGGGGAGATGGCTCCAGCCCCTCCTGCATCTCCAATGCCCCAGCAAAACAGCGGTGCTGTGCTCTGGCTTTTGTTTGCCAGTGGCGGTGGAGACGAGTTGACAGAGCCTTGGCCTCATCTGTCTCCTCCTCCTCCCGTTCTTCATCCTCAGGAGCTGGGACTTCCTGTGGTTTGGCAGGAGCTCTGTAAACATGTTCCCCAAACTGCCTCACCCTGCCTGCCACTGCTGCACGCCCTTGCAAGAGAGGAAACACCGCAGCCGGGAATGTGGAAGGGGATTTCCACGGGCTTTAATGAGGTCGGCCTCCCTCACCCATCCGCGGGGCCGGAGGATGCCGGGATTCCTCCTGCTGGCCCCGGTCAGCCTTGGGAGAGATCCTGTCCCACTTGGTGTAGAGCTGGGACAGAACTCAAGCAATACCAGGGGTGGTTCCCAGCGTGGGGCCGCTCAACTGGCTCCATCCCAGCTTTGCAGCCTGGTGGCCACTCTCCAAGGACTTTGCTTCCCCTGCTTTTGCAAGGGAGCGGGAGGGCAAGAGCAGCCCGTGGAGGAAAGGTCGTGTGAAGGAAGCCTTCAGCCAGGGAAGCATGTTGGGGCAGTGGTGCAGAGCACTCTGGTTACCTTGCAAAATGGGGGTGGTCCAGGTACCTCTATGTCATCTCTGGCTGCGGTCCCTTCTGAGGACCTGTTCCCTGGCCATGCATATGGGGCACAGGATGTCTAAAATCCATACTTCTGTACGCTCTTCTTGCTGAATTAGGGGTGCATCCCAGTGGGGATCCATCTCCAAATCCTTGCTCCCTCCCAAAGGGTGCCCAGGCACGAGCAGTACTAGTTGGCACAGGTCATGGACTGTGCACAGAATTAAACAGCTGCATCTTGGACCATATCATGAGTCCTGGCTCTGCTGGGTTATAGTCAAAGACCTACCCTTGTCCCGCAAGGCCATGGGTGCGTGGATACAGTTCTATTCCACCTCTTCCAGGCTGAGGTATTAGATCCCGGGCTGCAGGCATTTCTCCTGGCACTGAGAGCATCTCCAGGTGCCTGGACGATGTGACCTCCTGAGATCCCCCCAACTTGAATCACAAGTCCTCAGGTGTGGGGGGGAATGGGCTGTACATGACTTTCCCACGTGGGGACCAGGAGAGGGGGACAGGCAGTAAATGCAGTGCGTGGGTGACATCTAATGTCATACTGGGGTAACACAGGCTGTTTTTTCCAAACTTAATCCTACTAATTGTACAGGCTTTGGAGTGAGTAGGAGAATCAGGCCCATCTGGCTCTAAAGGGGCACCTTCTTCCTGGGGAAAAGAAGGATCTTTTTCTTCTAGGAAGCAAGAGATGGTTCACAGAATTTCACTCTCAGCTTCATGTCACGGAGCTGCGACCCCATCATCCTGCTCAGCTTCATGTCACAGAGCACGAATCTCTCCCATCATCCTGCTCTGGACACAGCCGGTCTGTTCTGCACTGCTACCATTCCTGTGGGACCGGCCCCAAATTCTCCTGCCGGGGGACTGTCACCCTTCCTTAGTGGTATTTGAACCCCTCGGTTATGCCGAGGCTGCCTCCTCCTTCCCACCTCTTCCACATCTTCATGCCTGCCAGCCCCTGCCCCACATCTGTAGCTGTAATTAGCTCATCAGGGCTAATTTTTCACTGGCAGAAGAGAAGAGGCCTTACCAACTTGTTTATTAGGGAGGGTGAGTTTGAATGGCTCTTCTATCTCCAAAACATTCTGGGGAGGTGAGGAGTGACTTCAAAGGCTTTACTTAAAATTTTGATCTATAAATGACTTTGCACTTGGAAAGCTCAGGCTGTATTTTGAAAGAAAGTGTTTGTAAAGTATTGTAAGGGAAATGACGAGATTAAAGACATTTTGCTTGATTAGATCCACTTTTCAAACATTACTATTTGACTTTTTGCCTTCCTTTGTGAGAGGGTATGTGCATGAATGCATGTATATATACATATATAAGTATTTAATTTAAAAAACTCTTGCAAGACAGGAAAGAGCTGTGAAAGAGGATCCTTCACTCTGTCTCTTCCCAGGACTGCGGGAACAGCTCCTTGTCTTTACTGCTACCACCTTGGAAGATGTCCAAGCCAAGGACTATTCCCGTCTCCCTGCTTTGTTGGGTCTTCACAAATAGACACTAATCAGCAAGACTGTTTCTCTCCAGTTGTGTAATTGGGGAATGCAATTAGATTTGAGCTGTGGTTCCCAGCCTGCGCTTAGCCTGAACTTGGCCGTTTCTCTTTCAAACCTGAAGAAAGCCTTTTATCGGTCTGCAGGCTATGGTGATGAGGAATGCTGTCTCTGCCCGCCTCTGGCGCATCCTCCAGGAAAGGCCCTGCAGAGGATGAACCTCTGCAGATTGCAAACATCAGCATGTTCCTGGACCCCACTGTAATTTCTGGTTGAACTGGCACAGATCTATTGACCTGGCAGCCTCTCCTGATGTAAAAACTGAGAATGACAGAGAAGCTGTTGTTCTCTCAGGTAGATAAATGTTTACTTGGGCACATTGTAGTTTGGATCTTCTGTTTTGAAACACCTCTCTGCTTGTGAAAGTCCTGTCTGCCCCCAGAATTCCCTTCTCCACGGCTGAATTTAGTAATGTTTGTGTCTCTGATCCTTCCCTAATCATTCCTGGTTTTTAGCCAGGGCCTGATTTTTGGCCGGAAGGTACATGGCGCATCTTGGCTCTTGTTCCTTAGGTTAAGTCCTTCCTTCTCCTTCCCTCCATCCCAAACCAGGTGGTTTCCCCCATCCTGCCTGCACCAGCCTGGACCAGTGATGAACCCATCCCCAGTTCCCTGCTCCCAGGGCATGGCTCCAGGTGCTGCACTAGAGCCACCATGATGGCCCTGCTCCTGCTGGTGTGACAACATTAGCTCTGCAGGGCAAATCAAAGGGTCAATAGAGATGTACAGCTCACCCCAGGCACTTTATCAGCCCAGAATAAGGGGAATAACATTTTTTTTCTTTTCCCCAGAATGCCATGCTGAGTGGAGGCTGGAGCCTTCACTTTCCCGGAGGCTGTTGGAGAGTTAAATTAATTTGTTAGTGTTTATATTTTCAGAAACTGCTGCAGCACCTTGGGGAGCCACTTACAGCCCCATCAGTGGCTCATTGATGCAGTGGCTCGTTGAGCCCAGGAAAACAAGCACCATTAGGACCAAAGCAAACCCCGACTGTTCCTCTCCTGCATAATGATAGTAATTAGCACTTGCTGGCACTTTGCAAGCATTAGTTAATTATTCCTCAGAGCTTCCTCTGGGAGGAGGGTTGCTATTTTTAGTGTGTTTTACACACAGGGATACTGAGGCAGCAGATTTAAGGTTGTTGCAGAAGAGACAGAGATGGGGACAGAGGCCAGCACTATGACTACAGTCCCAAACATGCCCACTGCTTCTCCTTTTGTCCTAAGTCCACTGAAGCACATTCAACTTGCACGATTTAATCACATATTTCCTAGTGCCAGAAGGCTTGTTTGGATTGGAAACAGCATTTTTTTTTTTTTTCTCAAAATGAGGCATTTGCCTTAACCCACCACACAAAACATTTTTTTTTCACCTCCAAACTGGCCATTTTTGGAAAATGAAAATCAAGGATATTTTTGGCTTTCCCATTGCTGCTTTCTTATTCTGCCTTTTCAAGGCAAAACTGAAGAAATTGAGGAAAGGATACAACTAAAAATGTCCAAATGCACACACAAAAAAGGGGGGGCTAAAAATGCTTCATGTGCAGAAAGTCATTGGGACAAACCCCCTGTTCCCTCAAAGCCTGTAGACTGAAATCAGCTATAAAACTGCTTAATTCTTCCCTGATGGTTTTTAAGCAGCTCTAATATTTTGCAAGGCAAGTTTTTTTTTCAAGCCGATCATTTATTGCTCCTTATCTGAGTTTATTCACTGGGGTTTTACTGTCCCATAAAGTCCCTTAGTTGCTGGAGAGGACAGATGTTCGATAGATTTCTCTAGGCGAGTGAAGGAAATACATATATGCCTGCTTTGTAAAGATGCCAGTCACAACACTGTTGTTGTGTAATTTTACTGTTAGTTTTGCACTATATGAGGTTTTTCTGACACAGCCATCTCCTAGGACCCTCTAACACATGATATTCTCAGGCTTCATGATCAAAAAGTAAATTCTAGCTGAGAAATGCAAGCTGGAAATGCAACAGAAAGCCAAGGGTAGGACACCAAGGTTGTTGCTGCTGCTGCTGTTATTATTATTCATAAATGTCAAATTCTCTTGTGGGTTTTCAAGCAGGGCATGTGAGTTTTAAGGCCTGACTCCGGATTTTTCAGTGTCTGGAGATGACTGCAGTGCCTCTGAGTGCCAGTCACCATGGTGGGAGCAGTCAGCACAGCCTAGCACAGGTTCTAGTTTCCATCAGTTCATTTCTTGCTTGGCCCATAGGCTGATACATATGACATTGCTGATCATTAATAAAACATAAATCCTAGGGTTCATATAGTCAGCTGCAAAATTTCTACTGACCTGGGCTTGTTTACCAAACAGGCGGCCTTAAATAGGGCTGCTACTTATTTCCAAAAGTGTAAAAGCTTTTCCTTAAAATTAGTTTTTCAGTTAATTAACAGGCTATGGCATTTTGCTGAAATTATTATACATGCAACATCCCCCTCAGGCAAATATACTTAGGATTCAGTGTAGATATGTGTCTATCTGCTCTGTCCTTTCTGTGGTCTTCATATCGCTGGTGCGTAAGTATCTGCCAAAATCCTTGAAACAAACAGCTGCCTCCTCCAGAAAAATCAAGGCCAAGCAGGGAGCTGATTGTTTTATTTTCTTTGCAAATGACCCATCTCTTTTCAGTGTGCTGCAAAAAGCCCTCAGACCTGAACATCTTCACAGTACATCCCCAAATTGTAATCTCAGTCCTGAATTCTCTGCTTTGGCCTCATGGGGGGCTGTGAGGGTCCTGTTAGCACTGATGAGATCCTGGGGGAAGGCAAGGAATGTGCAGAGCCCTCCAGCTGGAGAGCAGGCAGATCCCTGGCATCTCAAGGAATGGTGCTTCTCCTGCCTTGAAAACATCCTATTTCCTCTGCTCCTTTCCCCTCCCTTCCCATTGAAGTTTCTGGCTGGAGTTGGGGTTATTTTCCCCGTCCTTCCCAGGTGCTTTGGTATCTGCCCATCCAGAGCTCGGCTGGGAAGAGGTCACAGCTCATGGCTGTGATGTGAGAGCTCCCATCTGCCTCCATCCTCAGCCCTCAGTCAACACCACCACCTCACCTTTCTGGAATACCAGCAGTCCTTCCTGGACACTCCTCCCTTTGTGTCTTCCCAAGTTTCCAACACTTGCTGCGGAGCAGTTGTAAGATATCTTTGCTCTCCTTGTCCCTTGTTATCCACCCGTTAGCTGGAGCTCTTATCCCAGCTCTCCTTGTCACGATATCATGGGACAGCGTTCACCTACCACCTGCCCTGCACTCACCTGCTTGCCCTTTGCTCATTGCTGATGCCACCAGTTAGGAGCACGGACCTGATGGGGACAGTCGCTATTTGTCTGCCGAGCAGGGTGAGTTCAGACTGCATGGGCCTGAGGAGCGTCAGAAAGAGCTGCTGCTGCGATGCTCTGCAATAGATGAACACCTGGGAAGACCTGTCGTCTGAATCTTTTCCTTCTCCCAGGGCTGAGCCACAGGGCTGATGTGGGAAAAAAACACTTTTCTGTCCTAAATGGTTCCTGTTTTGTGGGAGAACAGAGGTTATAAGTATCCAGGTTGTCACTATCTATGTAGATAAGTATGACTTTCTGTAAGAAATTTAGCCATTTGAGGGCTTGTGTAGAAGCTAAGTGGCATTCAGACCTTTTGCACTGTGACGGTCTTTACCTCTGCCCACTAACACTAGGAAGCTCCCAGACTAGACTGGTCTTTCCAAGGATGAAGTTATGGTCCAAGAAACTGCATTTGTCCTAGGAAATCGCCCCTAGAAACTGTTTTAACCTTGTAGAAGTACTTGCAGCTCCATAAAGGAGGAGAAGAGCACCCTCTTTCTGGGCTTCTTACCATTTGCTGCTTTCCTTAGCTCTGCAACAAGACTGGTGCTGTTTGCACACCTTTGTGGCGTGCCATGGGGGGCCAGCAACGGTTCCCACCAGGTCTATCACTTGTACAGGCATATGCGAACAGAAAATGCTAAACCCAAGCCCCTGCACCCCTGAATGTTTGCAAATAAATTTGAGAGGAAAGCAAAGCCAAAGAAGGCTGATGCTTGTCTAAAGCCAGGGAAATAATTTCGCGAGGAGCGTGCCTCACACCCCAGCTGTGCCTCCCTTTACATTATAAACCAGCTTAGACCTTTCCTGAGAGCCCAAGTGATTCCTGCAAGGTGCAGCTGAGAGGATGAAGAGGTGGGGTATGAAAAGACAGGAGGAGCTGCTGAAATGGGACAGCAGCTCTGAGCGGACCTCTTGCAAAAGAACCATGCTTCCAGATTTGAAGCAACACCTGGGCAAGAGCTGCTGGTTGATGTTGGCAGGAGACGCTTCTGCTGTTATCCCTGGGTCCGAGCAGAAGGTGACTTAGATCATCTGAATCTCACGACAGAGACCGAAAGAGTCATTGTTTCTCACAGACATGTTCAACCACATGCCAGCTGGTGGCCACCAGGGTTGGTACAGTTGGGGCACAACACTGCTCAGAAGCTACTCCGGCCCGTTTCTTGGCCTGTGGTCCTTTGAACAGGTCTGGGACTGAACTTCACATTGAGAAGAGGATTTGAACTGTTATCTGTGGGATGGCAGCTGGCTCTCCACCCCTCTCCAATGCACAAAGGTCCCATTAAAGCAGCTGTGTTGGAGGGAGGAATGAATTGGTATGATGCAGTTATCTGCTTATCAGGTTTCTTTAAGCTCGTTTCCTTCCAGCCTATAAGTAGAGAGAGGTTAAATTGCTATTTGAAATGTTATTTTGCAGTGTTATTCTGCAATTTAGTATTTAGGTTTTTTTCTCCTTCACTGTCCTAATTACATTCCTATTTTGACTGCTTCATGTTTATAGATTGTTTTAATCATGTTGACTTGCTAGTTTATGGGTTTGAGCTCTTCTTTGTTCTTCTTTTTGAGAATAAGAACTACAGTAACTGCTTTTCTTACTGCAAAAGGAGCCTGTCTAAATCTCTGTTTTGATGGAATGGCCTTTATTGCTTTTATTTATTTTTTTACACCTATTTGGCTGTAGAGATAATCCTCAGACACAATCTATCCAATTCTTCCTCCAATATTTCCTAGTTTTTATCAATAGGTTTCTCACCAGCCGCTGAATGTAAATCAGAATTCCCTGGGGCATTTTTTTTATTATCTCCAAGAAATTAGAGCCAGCCCCTTGATATGGAAATACAGGTGTCTTGTTAAAGATAAGGACAGCTCTCAAAGGAATCATTTCGTTATTTATTTTAGGTGGAAAATGAATCATTTCGTTATTTATTTTAGGTGGAAAATGAGACGAACACAAGAGAAAAAAAAAGAAAAAAACAACAGCTCCGTTCTCCAGTCTTTCTTTTGTAACCTGCACAGCTGAGGTCTGGCCTTTTCTGCGCTTGTGAAGGAGGAGGTAGAAGGATGGAGATACCGAAGTGGTGGTGCACACAGGGTAGCAAGCCAGGTAGTGTGTGTAGGACAGTCAGGTTTTTGGCTAGAAACTGAGGATGCCAGTGCTTAACTTCCAGGCTTATTTATGGGTTGCCCTAGTGAATCTGCAAGCTGCTTTTTGTCTCCACACCCCTGTTTCGGAGGTGGAATGGTGGGTGTTTTCAGGGTGTTGCTGGAGACCTGTGCAGCAGGCAGACCACGGCTGTGTTTGCATGCAGGTGAACTGCGGTCCGGGGTTATTCTCGGAGCAGGTTCAGGGATTCAGCATTTCCAGCTAAGATGTTTTGGAAGGGGGACAAACTTTCACAGGCAGGCCCTGGATCCGTGCCCAGAAACGGGGCCGGGTGGACGTCAGCAGTTTTGGTTCAGGGAGGAAGGTCGTGTGAAACTGCATCTCGGATCTGCCTGCCCTTGCACTCGCTCTCGTTTGCGGCCGAACCCGAAGACCTGGAGCGAAGGGCAGAGTTTCGCCCGTGCAGCGCCTGGGATTTACATCCCCTGCTGGGAGCCTGCTCCTGCAGGAGACCTGCTGATTGACGGGGTGTATGACCACTTTATCCCCACAGAGTACAGGTTGACCTGTTCTTAGGGGACATCCTTTGATGTGTACCTCTCTGATGCGTGGGGGCTCTCAGGCTGGTCCTACACATCCCTCTCCTTCCCCGGGAAGGTCTCTGCCCCTCCAGTTTCACAACACTGTGTGTGTGGATGAGTGCCTGCCAGGTTGATTCCTGTTTTCACCTGTTTCCCAGAGCCTGTTTTCTTTACCAGTATGTTTCACTGCTAACCCAGCAGCCGCAGGCTCCTTTTGCTCCTTTATTGGGTGTTGGTTATGGCTCACAGTGCTTAAGGGCTGGAGAAAGGCACAGCAGCTGCAAGATGGATGCAATGAGTAGCAAATGGGATGCTTGCTGAGGGTGCTCTGTGGTTGCAAGGCTTGTTGGAGATGTTCAAGAGGAGAGACATGGAAAGTATGCAGGCATCCACCATCCCTGGGCAAGTTCTGGATACCTAGCAATGCAGAGCCCTGCCTTTCTCTGAGATGAAGGTGGGAAGCTGAAAAAAAGCATCTCTTTCCACCGTGATAGCTATTTTTCTGTTTTATTAACTCACTACCCCCAGTTTATTGCCCAGTAAAAGGGAGCGTGCTCTCCTTTTCCTCCTTTAATTAGCCAAATTAGTTTTATTTGCCAAATAAACCTTTGCAATGATTTAATAAACTATCTTTGATATAGATTTCCACCCCCAGTAGTTGATCTATGATCCAATAAAAAATACACAAACCTTTAATCAACATGAAAGGGAAAGGCATATGATTTTTCTTTAAATAACTTATGGAAGAATTTCTCCCTTATGCATCTACCTAATGTACTAGTCATGTCTGTTCAGGCAACATATAACAGAGGGAATATGAATAAGGCATCTGGTATTGTTATTTTTGCTGTGTAAGGGAAGAAGTTCGGCATGTTGTTTTGGAGATGAAGAGGGAGAAGCATCCAGATCAACCCCACAAAATGTGAGGTTGATCTGGCTATAATGCAGGCATACCCATCTCTCCCTGGGTTGTTTTGCTTGCCGTTGCAGTCAGCGGAGCTTGAGTAAGTCTAAGCATTGGGCTGGAAGGATGGAAATATCTAGCTGTGGGAGCTGGACCTCAGACCCTGGAGATACAGGCTGTCCTCCCAGTGCAGAAGAGTGGGGAGTCAGCCCCAGGGGGTTTGATGGGTGACCCCCACCCCACTGCTTGACATGAGTCAGCCACAGCCCAAGAGGCTGCAGGCACTGTGGTTGCTCTTCTTGGAGCAGGGGATTTGAGTGTGTGAGGACTATTGTGCCTTTTTTAGCTTCCCAGCACTCTCAGTCTGATCTTCTAAATGGGCCACTGACCTGCTCATAGGAGGTGGCAGAGAGAACGTTACTTATGTCCATGGATTGTGAACCCTGTGGTTTCTAGCGCGGTACCACATTTCCACGAAGACTGTATGATGCATTAATATTGCAGAGGATGGACTGTAGTAATAATATGGTGATAAAAAGCTTTATCCAGACTTCCCTAGTGCACCCTAGTAAACTCTCAGTTTTAGGGGTTCCTCTGCCATACCATATCTATGCTCTCCTGATCCTGGGAGTGGGTGCCTCAAAGTTGTCTTTGAAACAGCAGAACAGAGCTACCTTTAGAGGTACGGAACCTGTGTGGTGGCACACAATAAAAGTAAACTCAGCTGTGCTATAATGGGGCAGAGGAGAACTAAGACCACGCAGGATGGCACTGCTCAAAGATCTTGTGCTGGCCATGTGTCCCGTCCAGCCATGGCTGGGAGGGGGTAAGTAGGAAGAAGGGAGACCCTGCTAGGTGGGATGGCTCCAGGTTAGTAGAGTAACTGCTCCTTCAAAATGTTCTGAAAGGAGTTAAAACAACAGCAACCAAAATAAGGCACTTCCCAGCAGTGATGTAGGTGAGGGGACTGGAAATAACAACATAAGTTGCTGTTGTGTAGTCAAGCACCAATCTTTCATCAGAGAAGGACAGAACTAGACACTTAGAGGTAGAAGTCCAAGATTCATCTCCGACTTCCCCCAACCCACGCCTGCATCTGTGGAAACAGCTGTGGGACAGCTATTGCAGCGTGGCAGAAACAGAGGGACATGGTGAATGAGAACCCAAAAGCTGCCTGAGCTCTCACATAGGAAAATTTGTCTGCAGAGTCTTATTGCCTGGTTACACCCACTGAGCTTTCAGAAACCCCCAGCTTGGAAGGGAGGACATGGAGGGGAGAGGGATGCACTGGCTGTCTAAGTCCCTCTCTCCCCTTCTTCTCCTGTGCCATGTCTTTTGGATGACCGGCTGATGTACGGTGCAGCAGATCGCGTGGCTGTGACTCTCTGGCATTGAGCAAGGCGAGATGAAACCTGAAGGGATAGGCAGGGGGACTGGAGTTTTCTTTCCTTGTTAAGTCCCTGCTGTTCCACCCTGGAGTGTAAGGGACACTTTGGCCCCCAGGAGCATCCTAGTGGCCAGGGACAATGAGCAACCACACAGCTGCAGCAGAAAGGAGCTTTTGGGTCCAGCAAGCCTAGCTCTTCAGGGAAGAAAATACTATCTTAATGTGGAGTAGGTCTGTACTGCCTCATGGGAATAAGAGATTGATGTTCATCCAGGGAACAAAACGTGTTGCAGAGCCTCATAACTCCATTGTACTCACCAGGGGTCAGAGGGAATACCTGGTAACTCTTGTCCTGCCCCAGGTCCTTTCTGAGACATGCTGGTATGCTCCAGCTGCAGGAGCCTATCAAACAGGAATTCACTAACCTGCACCCAGAGGTTTTGCTGCTGCTCTGTTAACTCTTCCTGGCTCTGACTCATGAGTAACTTAATGATCTCTTTGTGTATTTAATTGCAACTTTTGTCGCCATAATTTGCTGGACCTCCTATAGTGTAGTCCATGGCTGTGACTTGTATGACCCTCAGTGCAGAGAGGATGACTTAGATGGGGAGGAAGGCTTTAATATCAAATTACCCTGAATGTGGTCGCGGTTGGAGAGAAGTAGCTCCTGCCTCTCGTCACAACCCAGTGTGCACCCAAAGCTCTTTAGGTAAAAGGAGTCCTATTGCATGTCTTGTGGTAGGTGAGATTTAAAGAACAGACTTTGCTCGCAGGCTTTTGCATACTGGCAAAAGTCCTCCAGCGTTGAAGCAATGCATTGCCATCCATAAAAGCGCAATCTTCAGAGGTGACCTCCATACCCCTGGCACTGGCCCATATTAATCTGCTTAAACATGGCATTTTCACTTCGCTTTATGGGGTCCTGGTAAGTTGTTTACTGGAGGAGATGGGGACCAGAGAGGGGAGAGAGAAGAAAGGGGGATTTAGATTTGCTGAAGAGATGCTTTTTTTGCAAATTTGAAAGTTCAGATCTCTGGGCTCTGTCCCCTCTTTGAGCCATTTTAATGAAAGACTCTTAACTGCTTTTGTTCTTTTTGCTTGGAAATTTAGTATATACCAAAAGCTTCTGGGCCACAAAAGATGCACAGGCACTCAGAGAAACTGCCAGCCATGAACCCCTGGAGCTCCAGCTCCTGCCCCTCTGAGCTCTCAGCAGTCCCTTTCCTTGCCACAATTTCCCCCTGTATATAATGGAGATAATAATTCTTTTCAGATCATTTTTCCCCTGTCATTAAGGTGGATTTTGGCATCACCCCAGCTATTGAATTGATAATTTTTCACTTACGTTATAAGACAAAATGATTTCCAGAGGAAGGGGTTAATTCATGCGCTAGCACACTAGAAAGATTTCTTGCTGCCAGGAACTGTCTTATCCTGGGACAGAGAAATTCAACAATACTGGGCCTTTGATTTCAAGCTGGTTTTTTTTCATGCCCATCAGCCAGCACTCCCTCAAGTTCACCTTAACCTCCAGCATAACACACAGATGGGTCTGGGAATGACCTGGTTTTTAGGTCACTGATGCCCATTTGACGCTGACTCTGCAAATCACGTGTTCTTACTTTCTGAGATAAAAGAGAAACATGGTTTTTATGCTCTGACTTCTCCCCCGCTGTGTTATGAGGCCATGCTCGGTATCCTGAGCTGCTCTGTGAAGCAAGCGAGTGAGAGCAATTACTTCAGCCATATGCTGGAGACCTGCTCACTCTTCTGAATCTCAGAGGTTGTTTGCAAACCCTTCACCACGAGGGTCCTGACTCTCCACCGCTATCTTGCTCTGCAGTTATTTCTGCCATGTCAGAGCTCTGAATGCTGTCACAGGATCAGAAGGGTAGTGTTTTAAGCATATTTTTTTGGTGGTGAAAATATAGTGGAGGATTTGTTTTAATTTTTAAATGAAGGTACACTGGTTCTTTGGGTAATTTGCTTAAATTCTAGAGTCAAGGTTGAAAGAGGAAATGGTATATCGACTGACAATCCAGTTTATTGCCATTTCTTTGTGAAATAACTCATGAATAACTACATTTTTCTCTACAAGAATCAGATCAGCTTCATCTGCTGTGTGATCAGTTCCTCAAAACCTTCACAAAAGTCCCTTTCCATAGTTCTTAAACAGTGTGAGTAGTGTTTAATGCAGGCTTTTAAATATTTTTCAGCCTAGTTGACCCAAAACCATACATGGGATTGCAGTACAGAGGTTAAAACCACTCCTTAGTCCTGCTTACTTCTTCATGCACCTAAGGATTTATTTAGCCGTGGAAGATTGCTGTGATCTCAAAATCCTTTGCAGAGACTGCTTTCCCAAGCACAGCTCCCCTGCTATAGGGGTGGCCCAAATCCCTGTGTCCTTGTCCTCCCTGTAGGAGTTATTTTGGAAAAAAAAATCAAATATACCAAAAATATGTCCTTGGCCTTCCTGAAGCTAAATAGATGAATTGACTGAGAGGGGAGGCAGGAAAGGAGAAGAGCACCCGCCGCTCTTTACCACTGCTTACCCCAGTTTGTGACCCCTGAACGTAGATGACTGCAGCACCCGAGGACCCGTTGATGGTCATGGAAGAGGAGGAGGTGTGATGCCACCACAGTGTGTGTGACCCAGGCGCGGATGCAGGGCTGTGTGCGGCATTGGGGGTCATCTCGGGTTGGGCACGTCCAGTTTGGGAGGGACCTGCTCTTTGGGAAGGTGATGCTGGTCTCCAGAAGAGCTCATCAGGGTGGGTTTTGCTTAGTTAGATCTGCCTTCATGCTGATGCCTCCTCTGCTGGCAGAAAATTCAATGAGTGATGCAGAGTTGCCACAGAGGGTCTGACGTGCAGAAACCGGCACAAACAGCAGCACTGCATCACTCTTTTGTACTCAAGGGACAATTAATAAGACAACCGTTGTAGAAAGTGTTCCCAGTCATTGTGCATGAGGTGTGGAGTATGACACAGTTTAATCACCCTGCTCCTGACGGGTACTACATGTGGTATTGTCACAGAGAGAAGATAATTATTACTCTAGTAAAAAATTATGTTTAATATTTCTTATAACATTCAGGAGTTTTACAAATGTGTTTTTAGGCAGCTGTAGCAGACACAAGGAGCTTGAGGCCAGACACCTGCTAAGTCAGGTACAAATGCAGTACTGATGGTAGGAAATAGGAAGGAAATGACCATGAGGAGGAGGTAAGCAAGGCTGGAAAACGCTGATTTTAAATGATCTAGAAACCTTCATATCACATGTCTTTCCTTCTCACCAAAGGGCAGGGGCTAGGAAGGATGTAAAAGAGTTTCAAAACTTATACTTGACACTCAAATTGCTTTAGACAGTGTAAGCAACAGAGAATCCATGGATGGAGATTCCACCTCACTTAGGAGAGGAGAAGAGACAGAAGCTATCTGAGATACTGCTACAGCTAAGGAAGATCTTTGTTCTGCAAAACTGTAATAAAATCTGACATCATAGTTTCCCAGAACTCTCGTCCAGTGATGCAAGTCTATCTTCAAATAAATATATTATTTCCTGCTTTAACCTTATCAAGTGACCAAGCTAGTTCATATTTTATGCCATATCTAAGGGTGTGGGAGTCCTTTGAACAGGGGTATGGGTGCCTTATTGATTCTCTGATAAGTGAGAGAGATATCACATTGCTTTGTGGTATCTAAAGGGTACCAGGATGAGTGTCCATGTGAGCTCTGTCGCAGGATTTGAAATGTAATGTCAGAGAAAGAAATGTCTTTTGATAACTTGTAACAGTTAAGCAAACTCTATTTATTCATTGAAGTAGCGAGGCTCGTGTCTAACTGTCAATGCTACCAGTTTGCCAAAAGTTTCTAGGTTTATGGGTGTCACACTCTTTTCCAGATGTTCAGACATTCAGGATGAGGCACAATCTGCACTACAGCACGTCCCACCAAACATCAGCGTCACTGGCATCCCTTCAATCCTTTGTAGGTCAGCAGCTCGCTGCCATGATGACCTCTTGGGATACTTCAGGGAAAACTCCCCATGCTTTTGCTCCAGAAGCACCGATTCTCTGTCCATGCTGTGTTAGCATGTAGCTATGTGAAGTCTATGAGGCACGGTTAAGGGGTCCCATTTCTGTCCCGTGAAGGGCAGTGGTGCTTCTCCACATCTCCAGCATTCAATTATGTACCTACAACATTATTCAGAACATGCAGCACTCTTCAAAATGCAATGTTAGGGCCCTGCTTAATAATTTCTGGAAGATTCATTTTTGGAGGGTTATACAAACTCTGTTTAAATTAGAAATCACATCCACTTTTCATGCCTGAGGATTCATAATAAGAACAACGAAAGCTCCCAGGCACAAATAAGGGCGCGAGCGAATTTCTCATCATGAAATTACCACTGAGGTTATTATTGACTAGCTTTTGTTTTTCCTGATCATTAATGTTGTTCTGCTTCTCTGGACGGCTTATTGGCAAGGAGCGCAGTTAGCATCTTATGCAGCAAACACATGTGAGAGGCAATATAAATGTAAAATGAGTTAAGTGAGATGCTATTATTTAATATGACTTGCAAGCTTAAAATGTCAGGTAGGAATTTTACTCAGAGAAAAGAAACAATAACTGACCCAAAAGGATGGATTTGTTTACCAACTGCATTATACCTCATGAGATCATTTATATCAACACTGAGTATGATTCCTTTTTGGAAGCATTTTATGCTATTTTTTCGCTAGTGCAAATGACAGCACAAAGGTAGGATTAGTTTGCCAAACACAGATGCCCAGTGCTATCTGAGATGCCTGATAGCATCCAAAAATCTCTATGGGCCAGGTAGAAATAGCACAGGACTTACGAGTGACCGACCCTTTCCTGGATCGATAGCCTAAAGGCATCTACATCAGAGTGAATCATTCTCTGTGATCAGCTGGTACTGTTCAGCAGTGGAAGGACTTGTTTTTTACGGGCTTCTAGTGCCATTTGACATAGCCCGTGGTACCCAAACTGTTTGCATGGGGTTGGTAGAGAGAACAGAGGCCATACAGGACAGCTGTGCCTGGCTGAAGCTGTAGTTGGAGCCAGATAGGATTGCTTAGGGTGTCTAAAACAGCACTAGAGACCTCTGTTGAAGCAACTGAGTGCTGCTCATAGTGTCCGTTGGTTTTAATGGGAGCTCAGGCACTAGCACACAGGTACATGCCAACACCTACATGTGGATATCCTAAATCCGAGTGCTACCTGTGATGTCAGGTGACCGGGAAGGCTTTAGGTTTTCTTTTATTCCAGGCTGGTTTTGATAGACCCTAATCCAAAACCATATGCAATCATCAAGGGTCTGCTCACATGGCTAGTTCAGCATGCATGTGGGTCCAACCTCGATCAAGCACTGTTCACGTTCCTTACGTGAATGCTGAAATACAAATGGTCTGACATGGGCTGAGGAGTATGTGAGGTCCAAGTGCCTGTTCATGTGGCATGGACAGATGAAGCACGGACAAAGTGCAGTCTGTGGGAAGGTATCTGAGCTTGGCTTTCTGCAGTCACGATGTGTCTGCTTTGAGTCTGGGCTGCAGTCAGTCTAACCACCTCCAGTGTAGACTTGGCCAGATCATGTTCATGATCAGACCTGCTCTTCATCTTGTAGTTTGTATAGACTCCTCTGGATCTTGGTATCAGGGCTGTAAACAGGCCTAAACTGCTCCCAGTTCCATCATTGGGTAAATCTGCAGCAGAACTGGAGTTTGTAAGTGGGACTGGATGGGAGGCTGGAGAGAGAAAGCTTTTTTCATGAAACAAACAGGTGAAACTTCCAGGCTTTAGCTGCCCATTAGTTTAAGTATTAGGTGATAACTGTAGCTAAAATGCATCACCATTAAGGAAAGTCTCATTAATCATTTGTCCTGCCAGTGCTTAGCATATATGCTATCTATCCATACCCAGGACAGATTGGTGTTACACAGTTTGGCCACAATTCACAGTGATTTGATAAGAAAGAGAAAAGCATATTTATCTCAGCAACAATGAGATGTAAATTAGAGGAATTCTCCTCTTTCACCCCACTCACAGACACCTGAGTGTTTTCCCCCAATTACCTGCAAATAGCAGCTTATTCAATTAAAAAGCAGAGCTGAAAATAAACCCCTTCTCTTCTCCTTAAGCTCTCTCTTGCTTCCTTCTGTGTGGTACAAGAGATGTGAAGACCTTTCTCTTTACAACAGCCTTCTGGGTCAGCATTATTAACTTCATTTTATAGAGGCAGATCTGAAGGACACAGAGAGATCAAGCAACTTTCTTAGAGCTGTAGAGGGAATAGGAGGTGGTACGAAGACCTAAACCTGCTTCTCAGAGGGATGGCATTACATGTCAAATCAGCAGGAGGATTTTTGCTTCCTTTATAATTTGCAAAGTGATGATAACAAGCTTCTCTGCATGGACGATTGGAAATTCCTGGAGGTGGCAGTGGCAGAAACAGAGATTTCCTGTGTTTCTTCTTGATTGAAAGGAAAAATCAATGTCAGTGGTATAGGCTCTATAGTGATGTTGTGCTAAGCTGTTCCAGTGCTGTCCTACCCACTTAGTACATATATCACTTAGTACATATAGCTGATCATAGTTGCATCTTGGGATCGAGCTGGCGGTCCACTGTGAGGCAAGCCACTGCCTGTCCCATCCCCTGCCTCTCAGCACCCCCTCGATGCTCTTAGCTGAGTGTCCTACAGGGCCCAAAGCATTTACTTTGAGAAAATTAGAGTGTTCAAAGCAGGTCGGCCACCAGCATACTGCAGCTAGGAATAATGGAATAGGACTCCTCCAGTTTGTTTTGTTGGTCTTCGGAAACAGGGCCATAATTAAGAGGGACCGCTGGGGGCATTTGTATTGTGCTGCTAGAGGTGAAATTCTTGGACCGGTGCAAAATGGTCTAGAGTGAAAGCATTTGCCAAGAATGTTTTCGTTAATCAACAATGAAAGTCAGAGGTTCAAAGACGATGATGGGTGACCCAGATGGGACTTGAACCCATGATCCCCAACTACAGATGCTGATGCCTTATCCATTAGGTCCCATCAGGGGCAGAGTTTCTTTGTTCATTGAGCATGCAATAGCCAGGAACGCAGTGCAAACGATAGCAGCATGCTTGTCTAGCCATGTCTAACCCTGTCTGACTAGACCCCCAAAAATCCACATAGTTGTTTCTTTGATGTGCCAGTGCTTTGTAAACCCCTGAGCTACTCGCTGTGCCCTGTGGTTGCAAGACGTTCAAAAAACTGGCACAGAGCACTCTGCCCTTTACTGTTGCATGGTGGGTGTCTAAGTAAGTCCCCTGAGTATGCCTCATCTCTTCCTGAAAAAGGCACAGCTGGAAGGAGACTCCAGACTTTGGGTACACACTGTCGTTCAAGGGTAGAAACCTTCCTGCTCCTACCTGCAGCATACCAGACACTCCGTATGGCTGTGAGTTGAAAAATGTGGATATTTCACACATACCTGGAGAGCTGGAACCGCTCCAGGGATAGTCCATGGGCAGGACGGGACACGAGAGAGTGACATCAGGGAGGTGTTGGCTGGGCTACATCATGGAGTCCCAGCAGCCACCTGGAGAGGTTGGGTTGTGCATCCTCTCTGTTTAACTCCTACAGTGACCAAGGGGTCAGATACCCTAGGAGGTCCTGGCAGTTCGGCGCTGCTGCAGGGCCAGGGACATAACACGAGAGCCATTTCTGGATTGCATGGGGAGCAAATAAATCTGGCAGCCGCAGGCTGGCTGTGCCTCTTCTAACAATGCCTGCATACAGCTATTGTCTGCAAGGGCATACACCAGCAAATCTCTTTTTCTATTTGCAGCTCCCTGGGTTCATGCCATGTGTTTGAATGTCACTTTCCCAGAGTAGGTTAACAAATATGAAAAGCTAAATGCCCTTCTGCTTGCAGAATGGGAGGAAAAGCGTAACAGCTTCTCCTTCCCTCTTCCTCGATATTCAGTGCAAGAACAGATGTGGATATAGTGTATAATTCCATGGGAATGCAGCTGTAATTTCACGTGAACTAATACCCACTTGTTATACCAGCTACTAGAGGGGAGAAAGAATCCTTCTAGCTGATTTTAGCAGACACCTGGCTTCTCCATTTTCATTTGTTTTCCTGGTAGCAAGATCCCTTACAACTTTTGTGTGTGCAATTAAAGATGAAAAGAGCATCTAGAATTTTTTGGCATGAGCTGGGTGGATGGATGCAGAAGAGCTATGGCAAGGCAGGATGTTCTTGGAGCTGGAGTTTTTCTTGGATGTCAGCCCAGGATTTTTTGGAATGGGAGCCAGTTTTACTGAAAGGTTCATGAACTCTTGAGGACTGGGCCCACATTTCCTCTGTCAAAGCTCCACACAGCTCTACTGGGACAGACTGGAGCATAGCATAGCTGTAACCATTCCAGGAGAAATTTTGGCCCTGCAGAATTCAGTTTTGCTATATTTGGCCATCATTTCTGCAGGTGAGATAGGATGTCAGCACACTGGGGAAAGGGGCTGCAGTGCTGGGTTGTAACTGGGAACTGCATGCTTTATGGTGGGACTTTATTGAATAGGAATAATACGCTCAACATAGAGAACTTACAAGGTCTGGGGTTTTCATCATATTATCTTATGTGTTTTCTCAACCATTTACTGCCATTCTTTCATCCCTTTCCCTATTCCCTGATTGGTTATGCCCACTACTCCTCCACGGTGATCAGGACTTGTCTCCTCTAGAGCAGACCAATTGCTTCCACACTGTGTTGGGCTCTGCACTGTGGAGGATGCAAAGCCAGCTGGGACCCTGTCTGAACACACTGTAATGCAGGGAGAGCAGAACCTGGTGAAATCTCATCTACGTTGCTCACTGAACAAGGGTTTTAGAGTAAAAACTACCCATGGCAAACTGGGGGTTGTTTTGGAGAAGACTGACTGGTTTATTGCAAAATAGTCTGGGATCAAACTCATGTTTACGCATCTGAGGATGATCAGGGACTATGGCCCTGGTGGTGACTGGGAAGATAAGTTATATGATGGTAGGGACATATCCAGTGAGACCTGAGTCCAAAGGTCTCTGCATAGCACTCTTGACAGTCATAAGTCTGCTCTAGGGCTGACTTGAAAAGACGAAGAGTGATACTGTATACAAACCAAATCCCCCTTCTTCACTTGCCTTCTGGCTGGAAGCACATCGCTTTCAGTGAGTATTGTCTCCATTATGGTGTCCTCCCCACATTTCCAGTTCTAGTTGCAATTCCCAGTGTACAGCTACATTGCCTGTCACCCTTCAGGTTTAACCTGAAAGCCAACATCCATTGCACAGAGGCACTCAACCCTCTGGATGGGTTGCATTTGGCTGGGGTAGAAGCAAGGACCATCCCAGGGATCCTACCACAAGCTGATGGCCCATCACCAATATCCTTTGAGATCTTCATGGAGATGCCCCTGGTGGCCAGGAACAGAGGAATTACCAGGCAGGGTCAGCTAGTTGTCTTTGATGGTAGCCCATAAGACATACCTTGAGATGCTACAGGTAGTCTTGCCATCATGGGATAATCTGCCAGCGAAGAGGTGCTCCTCCCGACCTCTAGTAGTTGAAGGTTACCCTGTGCCCTTAAGCATGAACATTTCTCAGCCTTGACAAAGCTCTAGAGACTCGGCTTTAAATCATAAATAACAGAAGTCTGGATTTTCTTGTTTCTCATGTAGAATGGGGTTCCAAAAATGCCTGCGGCATTCTGGTATATTGGCAGATCTGTAGCATGTTCAATTGCAGGTGAATCAGTAATGGGTATAGTTGTACAAGCTTTGTGAGGTTTGGACATCATAGCCAAAAGTCTTGTACCAATCAGACTCATATTACCACTTCTCTGGATATATTTATTCTTGGATTTCTAAGGTATTTTTTCCCATGCTCTGTTAATTGCCAAATGGAGGAAATTAAGTTACACCATTCCGGGGAATAATAACCTCACTGCTTGATTTCCATCATATGTAATATACTTTATAATTTAGGCACATGCTGAAGTTCTTTGCCAAATTATAGCTTTTCTGAGCACAGAAAGTGCAGTTTTCTGCACTTTTTGCTGTAATATGCCTCCTTGCTGGTAATACTGCTTTGACAAATATGCCTTTCTGCTTTCACTCATTTGATTGATTTTACGCTCAAATTCTAACTGTGTTGGAAGAAATTACTCATTCTGGCAATAATTTTGATAAGCTTATCAAGGAATTTTCTTCCAATAGAGTTACATTTTTAGGCAACTCTAAAAGATTTATTGTCCGAAGTTCCCTGGACCCCCACCTTACTGGAGGGCAGTGGAATTTAAATAATAATTTATACTGCATGTGGATGTAGTTGCTGTAGAGCTGGCAGTAAATATCAATCTTGCTATCCCAGCCTTCTTTTCTTTCTTGGGAATAAAGAGATTTTTCTTAAGTACATTATACCTTTCCCATGTTAACTCTGTGTTAATCATGTAAGCCATTATATTTTGAACACATGACTTAATGCCTTGCTAGGCTTGTGTTTAAATGAAAGAGCCATTTATCAAAAACCGTGCCTTTGGGAGAGATAGCTTTTTCATTTAAATTAGGATTATCCTATTGTTTGACAGATCCCATTAAGACCATCTACTGAATCCAATCAAAGACCTTCATAACAATGTGAAATGGTAATAATAAGGCAAGGTTCTGTTTTCCTGACTCAGCCAAGGGGATATAATTAAGTGAACATCAAAACTTATTTTAAGAGTGCTGTCTAATAATGTGGCCTATTTTGCTTTCACAGGCTCAGTTGATTCCATTCTCCTGTGGCTCAACATTTCAGTGTAAATGTTAGTATCTGAATTTGAAACAAAACTGTTTTTTGTCAGTAGTTTTCCCAGCCATTTATGCACTTTCTGCCTGATGTCAGCTTTGGTGTTTGGTTTTCTGTTGTTTTTTTTTTTTTTTTTGTTATTTCCAGGGAGTTCCTTTAGCACTAGAAACTCCAGTTATTGACGTCATCATAAGGGACTGTGTTCTCGGGAAAGATTGGGAATTTTGGTTGTTCAGAGAAGTCAGTCTTTCCCCGGTTGCAGCCTGGTGGCAGGCTCTATAATGTCCTCTCCACAATACTGACTGCTCCAGCTCTCCTGCAGCACGTCCCAGAGCACTAAGCATGTGGGTAACTTGGCCACCATCACTGTCTTGGATTTATCCCTCTTCTTACTATATATTCCTCCACTTATGCTTTGAACAGAGCTTTCAGCCAACTCTTACCATGTGTTTATTTTCATCCTGTATTGCCTGGTGTCATTCTTTCTCACTCAGTCAACTCTTCTATCAACAGCCAATAAATACTGCATTAGATGACTTGTCAAGGTCATCTTCTTTCAGCTTTTTTCTCCATGTCTTTTTTTATCTTCACATTCGTGCCCTTGTCTATGTTTGTGCAGCATCTAGAGTAACACCCTGGCCTTAGTCTTTCCTCTCTGCTTGTGTAGAACAAGCATCACCTGATGGCTGTGTTAGTCAGCAAGGAATTGTATTCTGTGTAGGATAGCAACCTTTCCTTGTTTGATCTTCTTAATGGAAGTTGGATATACACCTTCAGTGTTACCAGTTATTAGTTTAGTTGGTCTTTTTGCAGAGTGAGAAGATGTAGATATTTTCATTGACTGTTTAGTCAAGTCAGCCTTTCCAAAAATTTAAACTAATAGGATATACTGCTGAAGGAGAATGCTATTTAATAAAATAATTTAATTCCATCTTTTGCTGTCAGTGGCATCTTGCTTGGCATTTTTACCATGGCTCCAAAAAGAAAAAAGTTATGAATCATACAAGGAAATTGTGAATGTAAATCACATATTGCAATGTATAAATTTTTGCCAATCTGTTTTCAGGTGGAGAAAACAGTTTGGTGTCTAAAACAAGCTATGTTTCGGTAATGCGTACAATAGCAGTGTCAATCAAGAGGACTGGAGGAAGAGAAGATGACTCAGTTGTCTGCGTTACCTTGTGATGTCCTAGCGCCCGACTGCAAGGAGTGAGTTAGAGGAAACCATTTGCCTTCCCTTCAGGGACAAAGTGAGTGAATCCACTAAAACCAGCCCCAATCTCCTCTTACCTCTGATAGTTTTTAATGGGGGGAAATGGCTCCATTCCTGATGCTTTGGCAGTGGTGTAGCAGTTCATGCCCTTGGCGCCGGGTTTCTATTTCAGCCCTAAGAAGGTTTTTGCTCTGCAACGTGGCAAGGTCACGAATCAACAAATCAGTAGAAGCACCATGAAATCACTCCAGTCACGTCTGAAATGGAGACTAAACCCCACTTTGGTAGGCAATAACATTTCTGAAACAGGTACACTGGCAGCTAGGTGCTTCCCGGGCACAGGGTCTGCGTGAAGGGGGTGGTAGTACTGCCCTTTGCCATTTTAGGTGCTTTGCAGTCCCCAAATTTGCTGCTGCTGTTGCTCAGGGAGCAGAGAACATTGGGGGGGCCGGTTGGGAGCTCCGAAGTGTGAGGCTTCACCGCAGTGGTGGCTGCAATGCTGGCAGCGCGTCTCTGTCCTCCTCCCCACTGCCACATCCTGAGCTCCCGCGAATTAAGGAAAAAGAGCAAGATGGGCGAAAAGGGGAGAGAAACATCTTCACCGCTCTGAGGGCAAACATGGGCGTTGGGAAATGTTCCCCCCATGAGTGCTTCAGCTAGGGTCAAGCTGTAGAAGCATTTCATTACTGCTTCTTCTGCAGAGCGTTCGCTCCACGGTTGGTTTTTTTTTTCTTTTTTTTTCCCCAGAGCAGGTACTTGGGAAGTGTTAATCCCGGTTTCCACTAATAACCTGTACCTGCTTGCTGCCTCTGCCACTTTTTGCTCCCATCAGGGAGGCTCTGCTCTGGCAAGACCTGTCATACATATGAGGGAGCCTATAATTTGCGGGGGGGGGTCTGCAGTCCCCGGTCTGAAAGGGTTGAGAGGTTTCCTAGCTGAGCAGGAGAGGGCAGCAAAACATAGAGATTGAAGAGAGAAGGCGATTCCCCTTGCAGAGCTTGCAGGAATTCGTTTTAACAGTTTCGGGAAGCGTGCACTGGTGTGGAGTGGGATTTGGGGTTGTCCAGTGCTGCACGTGGGGATGTTACTGGGGACCAGACAAAGTCGCTGGGGTGGGCAGTTTGCTGTAGGTCACGCTCAGAGCAGTCCTGTGGAGAGACGTGATTTGCACCAGGCTGAAGAGGGAGTCTCCTTGCTCCTTAGAGGATGGTCAAAGTTGTGGAAACCTTGACGCCCTGCACAGAATATGTAAGAGCCAACTGCCTCAGAAAACAGCAATATTTTAAATGAGAATTGTGAATACGGGGCCTTGGAGAAGGAGGTACCTCTCTCTTGCCCCATGACATGCAGCCAAAAGCTTCCAAACTGCTGATAAAGGGGAGAAGATAAGGGTGAAAGTTTCAACAAAAACCAACCAAGATCTTGGTGACAGTGGGAACAAACACAGTCCATATAACAATTGGTGTGGAACAAATAAGGAGTGTTGAGGAATGCAGTTACTGTGGCAACCTCGTAACAATAGATAACAGCAGTACAGAGGTGGAAATAAAAGTGAGAACAAGGAAAACATCTAGAAATATGAATATTTTAGTCAAAATCGGAGTAATAAAAACCTTGTCGGAGCATTAAAACTGAAGCTATGCAACAGCATCATTATGCTGCTGGTGTTTTATTTGGCAGAAGTATGGCCAGAGACAATTGCTCCTGAATGAAACAGCAGAGTTTTCATGCATGGTGTGTAGAAAGAATACTAAGAGTTAAGTGGGGAGAAATGGTTATAAATCTGAAAGCACAGGGAAGATCAAGATGGATACCAGAGCATCCTAAAATCACACCCCAGAGCATTAGAAAGCACCAGCTGGGTTACGCAGAATAGGAGGGGGTTTTATTGCCCTGGGACAGAGGTAGAAATTAAGAAGAGGATTCCCAGGGCTGTGTTCACATAGGATATAGCATGGGACACAGTTATACGCAGAGCTGGCTTTGAGCTTAGTATGTTAGTCATTAGACTTCCAGGTGGAGACTTAGGCTGCCTCTCCTGACTGCCAGGAATCAGATAACGAAGGCAAACCTTCAGCAAAGATCCCGTTCCCACTACACTGACTGTACAGATCTTCTCTAGCTCTGGTTACTGAGATTTGTTTGGCCCAAAAGCTAACATGAGCTAACACTCTGGGGGTCAGACTGGTGGAGGTACGCTGCCACCACCCCCTAACCCTATGAGGAGGCTGTTCAGAACCTCTGGAGATATTCCTAGATCGCCTGCACACTCTTGCAAGGATTAACATGAAAATTAAGCTGTTTGCTGCCATGGTTTTCCATCGCATCAAACTAGGAGTCAAAAACTGCCTTCTGTGGACACCGTAGAGAAATAGTACCTGATTTTCTCAGCAAGGAAGCCAGATGACTTATTCCAATGCAAGGGGAAGGTTGTACAAGGAGGGCCTGTAGATCAGCAGGAAAAAGGGCAGCCGCGGCCAGGCAGTGGGCAAATTAATTGTCCTGGCAGCTTAATGTGATTAGACACCATTAGTGTAGCACATTAGTTTTGATGGTAAATAAATATTCCCTTCTGTGGGAAAAGCTGCCATTTTGAAAGTTGCTTTTGCAGCAAAATGAAAGTTTAGTGAGATTTAAAAAAAAAGCCATCAGAAACATCAGTGATTGTACAAATGTTATGTTGTGAAGTAATCAATACTATTCAGAGAAAATAGGAAATATACTCATTTTCTTTCATCTCAGCATATTTTCAGATGGCCCAAGGAGCTGTTACTATAATAGGCAAATATACAAACACAGTATTGAAAGGATCGTAATATAAAATTAGGGTGAAATAAAACAGGGTAAGAAAGTCAAAACCTCTCTGCTTTACTGAAACAAAATATTTCAACATCAGTGTGAAATGAGTAAGTCAAAACAATCCCTGTTTCTCCAATTTTCCCATCAGATATTTCACCAAAATCAACATGTTTCAGCACAATGTCTCCGTTTCCATGAAATGTTGTTTACAGGTGGAAAATTGTTGTGTGACAAATGTTCCCAACTTGGTCTAAAGAAGTAACACTGAAGAGTAGCATCCTTGTTGCCTTGTGGCCAACAGAACTGGACAACTTTGGTAAGGGAGTCATGGCAGCTTTCCCTGACTCTTGGGATCAAGGACCTTTGTGAACAGCCTTTCCATCACTTAACAGAGAAGATGAGGAGACACCAAAGGTAATCTCTGATTTATCAGGTTTGGTGGAGTCTCTCCTTGCCTTACTTATGTCAGCTCAATTCAGCTGCAACCCTGGGCTGAAGTTTCCAGCGTGTAATGTTTTCTTTCTTTTTTTTTTTTTATAATTTATTTTGGTTTTGGAATCTGCACCACCAGAATTCATTCAAAGAAAGAACGTGTTTAGTAAAGCGGGGAGTTTCTGCTGTGGTTGATATTATTTTCCTGACATACTCATTTGAAATTCAACTAACATACTCTTCTGCAGCATTTGCAAGCAGGGAGGGAAGGACTGCCATTTCTGCAACAGTAATATGTAAGTGCTATCATTATTAATAACAATCTATATTTCAATACTGCTTGGAGGCCTCAAATAAGATTAGTGGCTCATTATGTTAAGCTATATGTAAATACACAGGCACAGAGTGTTTTGTAAAGTAGCCCTTATCTAGACCAACAAGACGAAATAAGGGAAAGCAAGAGGAATTCTTATGACTGAATTTATAGAAGAGGAAAAATTTAGATTAGGTATGATTATGAATAAAACTGTCCAAAAGACACAACTAGATTTTGGCTCTTTCAGGCCACGGTGATCAGCTGTCTTGTGAGACTTTCGTATTTTATAGACGGTTTCAAGAATATTACCATATGATAATGTTACCCCC
This sequence comes from Haliaeetus albicilla, assembly GCF_947461875.1. NCBI lineage: Eukaryota > Metazoa > Chordata > Aves > Accipitriformes > Accipitridae > Haliaeetus > Haliaeetus albicilla. The sequence continues at coordinate 73,584,419 of NC_091485.1, forward strand.
CCCACCCCAACCTTACCACTGAAAGCGACAAGAAAACAGCTATTCATTGAGACATGTTATTCATATGAACTTCCTACTGAAATGGTTAGATGTTGTCTCAGGAGACAAATTTCCAGGGTACCATTCCCTCTGGATATCTCTAAGGTGGAATCACAGAACTCTGCTTACTTTTATGAAATAGCAAAAGAAAAATTGTTAATACAGCAAACAAAGAAGGACCAGTGTTCAGTGTCTTTTTTTTTTTTTTTAACCCTAGCACAAAATTATCCAGAATAACTTGTGTGCATTCTCCTCCAACCATAGCCAATACGAGCCAAAACAGCCTGAACTGTTTGAAATTTCTGTAAGAAGTAGTCCCATCTATTAAATTCTTGCAAGTCCAGCCTGTGGCACAGTCAGAGTCTCTGCATGTTTTGTGTGTGCAGCACAAAATACTGCAAAAAAACATCCAGAAAACAAACCCAAACCCGTCCTCACATTCCCACCTGTTCAACTCATGTTCTGACCCTGCATGCATTGAGAGGTTCAATTTAAACATTGACTTTCTGGAGCAAGATTTGTGTCCATGGATGCCTGGGAATTTCTATATCATCCTTTATTTCATTCTTGTCATCTCTCTTCAGCTTTCCCTCCACTTAGGGAGAAGCAGTGTTCCAGCATCTCTGCAAGGAGGAAGAGGTAGGCACCAGTTACTTTATAAGTCTTTTCTACATTCATATTTGGAACGTGTTTTATCTTGACCAAAATAACAACATCACCACCAACCAATTCTCCTCTACCCCCATGCTCCCCCAACAGCAAAAAGCGCAAACTGAGATGGCCAGTTCTTAACTATTTTTCCACTCTGTTAAGATTGCATAAGTCTCAGGTTTAAAGCTCAAGGCAAGCAGAGCCCTGAGACATGCAGGAGACAGACGGAGGTGACTGTGAAGAGACTGGCTGCTGGAAATGGGGTTTGCATGTGTCAAGGCAGCGTTGCGTAGATCCACCCTCCCTTTGGCAGACTCCTTTCTGCTATTGAAGGCTGCACACCTGCCTCCAGCTCCTGGAAAGCCCTCTAGCTGCACTTATTTGACTTACTGAGCTCTACCAGGTGCCTTGACAGCCAGACCCCTTCCTTTCCAGGGTCTGCAAACATGTGGCAGAACTGATAATTACATCCCCTCTGTAGTCTTCCATAAGGGGTGGGTGTGAGCTGTTGCTTATTAGTTTTGACAGTGTCTTAGAGTAATTTCTATGGCATCTATGGGATTAAAGACTACTCAAGGCTTCTTAGCAAGAGGCAGAACTGATCAGGGGCTGGAGGTGAGCTGCTCCTGCTATGGGAGAAGAGGAGCAAGAAGAGCACAACGCAACAGGATGGAAATTTGGGATGGAAAGCTCTGGAGAGCTGGACCTCCTGTCCCACCACCGCAACGAGCTAGTGGGATCTGTTCTGGGAAACTGCCAAATCCCTGAGCCCTATCTCAGTGGTAGCAGATACCCTGTTTTTCACAGCAAAAGAGGCAGCAGAGCTGTGGCAATGTCACAGGCGGTGTGTGGGACATGCACCCTTGTTTGGCTGTGGTGAAGGAGAGGAGGTGGAGAAGAAAAACAGGGGCTTGGAAAGCAGAGGAGGACAAAGTTTCCACAACCCCTCTTACTCCCCTTTCCTTTGATAAACTCCCAAATGCCATGTTTTTGGTGTGTACCCAGAAAATGAAAACACTTCGTTCACATCTTCCAAAGACATAGTTTAAAAAATTCAAAACTTTTGAACTGTCAAGGGGTGATGGATGCTTACAGGAAAAAGGAATCAAGCTATGGCAGATTAGGTTGTTCATCCTGGACCCATGATGAAGGCAAACATTCTTGAACTGTTTATAAACTGATGTTTCTGCAAAGCAACCAAAAGGCAGGGTGCAGGTAAATCAGTTAACTTCCTTTTATTTTTGCAAAAGCAAGAAAATCTCTTGCTAAAACCCCAGTGAAATCCAGTTTCCAGTTCTGATGCTTTTTCTCCAATAAATGAGTGCTGATATTTTGTTTTTTTGCTGGGCTTGGGGGATCAGTGCAGAAAGCAACATTAATTTAACTAACTGGGACAAAATAACAAGTTTATTCCTTAACAAACAAAACAAAATATTCAAGCTTATGGCTAGTAGCAATGGTTCAAGAGGGCTTGAATCCTGGTATAGTCTCTGGAGACAAAATTTTTCTGAAGAAACAAAAAATAGCAACAGGCAAGAATTTCCTCTCTACAGAGAAACAACACTCAATCAGTTTTAGTAGATAAAATGTTTTCTTAACTCCTATGGCATTTCACAATTGATGAACGTTTCCAAAATAGAGATAGTTAAAATATTATCTCTTTCCCACAAGTCTCTTTGGCTTATATTCTGGCTTTGTTACAGTTGTGACCCAGGCAGTTTAAATTTATAATCTCACCTCTCCACCATCTATGCTGAGATGACTAATTAACGTGGCCGCCATGTGTAATTGCAGTAACGGATATCTCGTACCCTCACATTGTGTTTTGATGTATTTTGCTATCATTTTGAACCAGGGATCCAAAAGAAGACAGATATTGTTGTGTTAGTCAATGTTTTCGTTCAGCTGAAGAACAGGCATAAATGGTCTCAGGGTATCTTAGCTCTGTCTGTTAATTAAAACCACAGGAATGAAGCAGGATACTTTTCTACCAGGTTGCCTTTTCAAAATTATTTGTGATTATTAAAGACCAGATGATGGCTCTACAAGTAGGAAGATGGTCAGAAAAGAAATGACCAGAAACTTGCTCTATTTTTCCCTTAACTTGTCTTCAAGGAAATGGACACAAAACCAGGGTTTGCTCTCGGTATTTCTCTGAAGTAATAACTCCAAAGTCATCATACAGAGAAAAGTTACAAAATGCACTTTGGCGTTAAAACTCAGGCACCGATGCCTGGAGAATCAAGTTTCCTCCAAGAACCTGTTTTCAGCTATGTCAAACACAGAGCTTTTCCCAAATCCATGGCAACTACAGTCACCAAAAGCAGGACTCTTCACCAGTAATTCATTGTGTCCAAGAACCCACTGGCACAAGGACTTCATCTTGGGTTCCCAGCAAGAGACGTTGTGCCTTGCCCACCTTATTTCATATATTATACTTCAGATTATTTCCAATTCTTTTGGAAATGCTGAACTTGTGGGGAAAAAAAGTGATAGAGATGCCCAAAAGAAAAAGAAATCCTCCATATCTAAATAGCAGAGACTTTTTTTCTCAACTAGAAGAGAGGGAAGTTTGGCAGGGACCTCAGACATCAGTCTGAGTGTTGAGCGGCTGATGGGAATAACCATGTAGACCAATGATGTGTGCCTACCTGAAGATAATCTGGCAGTCCAGGGGAAATATGGATATTTATTTAAAAAAAAGGAGAAAGGGGAAAAAATGAAGCATTCAGCCAACTGAATGCTGTGAAAGCATTTAATCTGACAGTCCTGAAGATGTTGCATGTATTTCAACAGTATAAGATTCCACCACACCATTTTGCAAATTTATCTCCATACTTTCCAAAGGGGATACTGGATCTTTATTGACTGTGGACTGTTTTTTCCCAGTGCTGAAGGAAAGACAGCCAGGTCAAGAGGTAAAAGCACGTCTGGCTTTGTGAGAAAAACGGACATCCGTGGGAAACAAGCTTTTGTGCTGTAAAGCTATTATGCAATAGCAAGCTCATGTCTGCTGCCATTACTCATGGAGGAAGTCCTTAATGCATAAGCCCGGTTACTTTACACACTTTTAAATTTATCTTGCTGTCATACTGACCACCAGCAGTACTTCACCAGGGCTTTCAACGTCTGGTCCTCACCTGATCCCTATCGGCTATAGCACTCTGTTACTGGAGACACTCTGCAGAGTGCCTGCCTTACTTCTCCTTCAGACTCCTCTTTTCCATCTTTTCCATGCTGACCACAGCGTCTACAAGCTTGGGTTAGCCATCGGACTCGATGATCCTTGCAGGTCTCTTCCAACTTGAGATATTCTATGATTCTGTGATCTAAGGTGCCTTCAGACTTAAAGACTGAAGCTGCATTCTCTTTCCTTTCTATCCTCTCTTCCTCCCCGAGTGGGTCTTAGGCTCATCTTCAAGCAGGTGGGGTCAGGATTCAGTGGTAGCAACTCACAACTATCTAAATATGGTCATACTGGAGAAGAATAAAGGATGGGAGCTTCGGACATATGAGGACAGGCTGAGAGAGCTGGGACTGTTCAGCCTGGAGAAGAGAAGGTTCAGGGGAATCTTATCCATGTGCATAAATACTTGATGTGGGGAGATAAAGAAGACAAAGCCAGATGCTTCTCAGAGGTCTCCAGTGTCGGGACAAGACACAACAGGCAGAAACTGAAATACAGGAAATTACACTTAAACATAAGGATTTTTTTTCTTTTTTTTGGTGCCCAGAGAGGTTGTGTGTCTCCCTCCTTGGAGATATTCAAAAGTCAGCTAAGCAAACTGCTCTAGCTGACCCTGTTTTGATCAGAGGGTTGGAGTAGGCGATTTCCCTGCTAACCTCAACGATGCTGTGATCTTCCCATAAAAACATCCAAAATTATTTTAAAACAGAGACTCTTTATACCTGAAGATTAAAGCAGGTAAATGAAAAGAGGGAGACTGTTAAAACTAAGGTTTCATCTAATGCTCTTTAATTTCTAAAAGCTTTATTTCTTCTCTTTTTCTTGCTTAGTCAAACATTAAATGGGTTAGGACCATAGTAATATAACAATACTCTTGATATTCCCTTGTGTACAGAAAATACAAGGTACTTCATTTTCAGAGATAAATGATCTAAGGGCTTTTCCGTCAGTAAATCCATGGCAGCTTCAACCTTTCAGCCCCTGCAGCACTCTTCTGGAGTCACAGCTAAATCAGTACCACTGTGTCTAAGCACGGGCACTGCCTAACAGGCCAGACTTTATTTTGGAAGAGACCTGAAAAAGCTTTTGAAGTCTTTTCACAAATGTTGGCATGTCAACAATGATTTCTGGTCAAATTCCAGTATGACTCTGTCCAAAACCAAACAAGCAAATAAACAAACAAAAGCTCCATAGTTGGGTGGTATCCTTCCTTCCTTGTCTTCAAGCCTGTATATGCATATTCTTATATAACTGTCTATGCATATTCCTATATGAGTGTCCAAAAAGCTAACACTTCCTTTTGTTTGGAGGTGATTGTATTCTAGTGAGTGATTTAATTTAAAAATAGGTAAAATTTAAGAACTGGACACAGGTTTTCTGTTCCTGTGTCTGTTGTTAATAATCCTTTCATTCATTATCACCATGTTGTGGCAACACACTGAGAGTGAAGGACTGTTGTTCACAGTCTGCTCCTCTTCCTTTGCATTCTTTTGGTAACCTGAATTAATTTATCTGTGATGACAGTATTTTTCATGGATAAATTTGGAGTGTAAGTCTCTTTCCATCACTGTTGGTAAATGTACTGCCATTGCTGGGCATGAATTGCATCATACAACTACTTTCAGGGAATTCTAGAGTCAATAACCATCCATCATCCTGGCAAAGTCTCAGTCCTTACATCTCTGTTAACTAGAGCTGTTGCAGCTCTGCAGTAGAAAAATGGGCTTCCTGAGGAAGTCCAATTCATTTTTCTAAGGACTTTAAAGATGATGATAAAAGTTTAAAAGCAGAACCAGCATTTGTGATACCAGGAATGAGCAGAAAGCACTGGAAGGAGTTGGTCTCATCAGATTTTTTCAGAGGGAAGGCGGGATGCTATCAATCCAAATGGGCCAGAGATTCTGCTAGGACTTTATAATTAGTATCGAGCACAGCTCCTGGAAGCTGCTTCACTGGGTGGTGAATATGTCACTGTGACAATGGAATCTCACAGTGCTCCCTCCACTTGGAGGAGAAGAGGAGCTACAGTGGGGTGGCCACTGAGAATCCTGTTCCCACTTGCAGGAGATGAGGATCCACAACGGTTTCAAGCCGCTCAAGCAAGAAACCAGTGGTCTGACTTGGGCTTATTTTCTGGCTATTCATAAAGTAGGCCTAGTTGTCATGGAAAGTGATGAACTGGTGAAATGAGGGACAGATTATGTCTTTGCACAGAGCAGAGAACAATGAGGAGCAAACACCTTTCCTGTGTCCTATCCTTCCACTGATATCCACTGCTTCCCATAGGACTGGTATGCTAGAGGCAGTCATCCAGCAAGCACATTAGTTTCTTGGATTTTCCGTTATTAAACATATGGGCTATGTCAACAGTGACTTGGGTCCTATCTTCAAGTAGAGAAGTTCCTAAAATCAGCGTAGTCACCAAAGCAGATGATGGGAAGGTATGTCAGAGAAGAACCATTTTCTCTATGACTTGTCCTTATAGTCCTCTTTACCTACTCTGCGCTTGCCATACCCTGGGGTAGGATGCCAGAAGCTCTGATCTTGGCCTGTACAGATGTTTTTGAGTCCTTCCAAGGCTGTAGACTAATGGCCAAGAAATACTGTGAAGCTAATGTGCAGGGTTTGTGTTGTGTGCGACTGGCATCTCTACCCCTCCTGCTTCCAAGAGGGACTGGGACTTTATCTCCTCCAGCATCGCCTCTCTTCTGATAGGAATCCCTCTAAAAATCCCCCCAAAACACAAAGCGATTAGAAAGTTCACAGTCTCTGGAGCAATGCCAACAAACAGTCAGTAAGTTGAAAACTTGCTCATATGATATTCATCTAGTATCTAGTCTTCGAAGAATTTGAAATATAGCATGGTGTGTTCAACATTTTATTAAATATTAACCATGCCTAACACGAACATCAGACATTGGCAGAAATCTTTTCTTAAGAAATTATTCCCCACTTTAAATTCCAACAGAAATGGAAAGAGTTGGAGCTGAGAGAGACATTTCCTTTTATGAAAATGCTGTTACTGGCAGTCCTTAAAGGTGGGATCAAGGGATTTAATAAATGTAATTTACTTTTTATTACTGCTCAGAACTGGAGCTACTTTGGAGTGAAATGGGTATGTGCTGTGGGAAAGTGCTACCATAAATCTCTCCCCATCAAATGAATCTGCCCCAGAGAGGTATTTTAGAGCAGTGTTTTGAAATGGGAAGGGTAAATCTAGGCAGTGGTTGGCAGGAACAGTAAATGTCTGTACCCCTTTGCTTCTTTATTCCAGTCAATCACATCTGATTCTTATGTCTCAGAAAGAGTTGTCCAGCCAAATTGTCTGGGAACCATTCTCTCTGATATCTTCCTAAAGAAAATTGATTAATTAACACATTTATTGAGTGTTGCTCCTATGCTGCAATGAGTTTTTGTTGTGCAGAGGGAAGATAGGCCCTGTTCCAAGTCATTCCTTCAAAGCACCATCTGTAAATTTTAACTGTGTTAGCTAAAGGCTGCAATTCTCATGCAGTCAATAGTAGCTTTCTCCTTGTTCCTTCTCCACTAAAAAGTAATTTTTGCTATTTGTAAAACATAAGATCATCCAGAAAATCACCGTTACTAAACTGAACACCCAGGGAAGAGTTGTATCAAAGGAAATTCAGGTTAGCCAAAGCCAGCATCAGGATTTTTCCTGCAGTGGGGCAGGATACAGCTTGAAACAGCCCTCTGTCTGACAGGCAGCAATGAGGCTCTGGGAAACCAAGAAATACAGCATGGCCGAGAAAATATTGAACTTGTAAGGAGAAGCGGTGGAAAAAATGCTGAGAAAAACACACCTGCTACTCAAATTGCTGATCTGTGTCATTTGCAACATCCTGAGGAAGGTTTGGGTGTGGGTTTTTTTTTTTTTTTCCATTCAGCAAACTGCTTATGAGTCTGCTCTACTTGCAGGTTGCCTACCAGGCTGGATGGACATCTACCTGTCAGTATCTCGCAGCCTCTGGAGTCCTCTGCTCCAGTGCCGATGGCTGGGCAACGTGGCAGCCAGAAAACCAGGTTTCCATCCTCCTTTGGGGAAGCAAGAAATGCTGAGGTTTCATTATGAATTGCAACTGGTCCCCATTTGGGGATATTTGACTCTCCCATGGTATTGCATTAGGCCTTCTTAGATTTTCACTTAAAATAGACCAGGAGTGGTCCACTAAAGTCATTAGGTGCAGCAGTTGGTCCAGCTGTAATAGAAAGCTGGGGCAGAAAAGGGGTAAGAATATTCAGTCTAGATCCTTCCACTTTCTCCTGGTTTCAACTGGGATAGAGTTAATTTTCCTCTTAGTAGCTGGCACAGTGTGTTTTGGATCTAGTATGATAGCAATGTTGATAACACGCTGATGTTTTAGTTGTTGCTAAGTAGCACTTATCCTAAGTTAAGGATTTCTCAGTTTCCCATGCTCTGCCAGCAAGCAGGTGCACAAGAACCTGGGAGGGGGCATGGCCAGGACAGCTGACCCAAACTGGCCAAAGGGATATTCCATACCATAGAATGTCATGCCCAGTATATAAACTGGGAGAGTTGGCCAGGAGGGGTGGATCGCTGCTCGGGCACTGGTCAGCGGGTGGTGAGCAATTGCATCATGCATCACTTTCTTTTCTGGGGTTTTATTTGTCTCTTTTATTTATTTTTTTTTAAATTATATTGCTTTTTATTATTATTGTTATTATTGTATTTTATTTTTCTTTAGTTATTAAACCGTTCTCATCTCAACCCATAAGTTTTACTTCTTTTTTCTGATTCTCCTCCCCACCCCGCTGGGAGGGGGAAGGAGTGAGTGAGCGGCTGCGTGGTTCTTAGTTGCTGGCTGGGGTTAAACCACAACAAACTTCCAAATGTTTCCCAACATCTTCTCACAAACTTAATACTTTTAGTGCCAAAAAACTCGGGAAGGATGACATTCTTCAGGAGGAAAGCAAGAGAGATCAAGGACATTTCCATTGTCTTGGCTCCTTGCCATAGCCTGGAGTACCTGGGCTGTAAATTCCTGTATGATCCTAGGAGGTAAAGAGTGATTCCATTTCCCTGTGGCATTCTGAAGATCATATCTTGGGTAAATATATCTGAACAGGAAGAGAAAAGGAAAGTAATTCCTTGAATATCAATGGCAGTTTTACCCCAATTTATAAGGCTGCTTTAGAAAATACCTCCAAAGCTTTCTTTGCTTGAAGTGGGACTTCTCCTTTTGTCTATCCAGCAAACAGATTCTTAGGCCATCTCTCCCTGAGATGCTGAAATGAAGCGCTGGTCTCTTGACAGTGAGAAAATCCAGAGTGGGAAAAGACTGACAGAAAAATGAACCGGAGGGGATAATGTGACACCGGCAGCATTTGTCCCTTTCTGCACTGCAGCTTGACTATATCCTGCTGATCTTTGATTTTTTCCTTAAAGGAAAAACATACTCCTGTCTGTAGAAGTCTTGTTAAAAGCCTCCAGATTGGCACTGATGCCATATAATGAATTTTGTTTTAAGCAAAACCTTGTGTGGATTCATTTATTTGTAAAGCTCAGACAGGGTGTGGTGGATTAGTGCTCTGAAAGTTAGATCCACTGAAGAATAAACAGATACAAAGGCTCAGGTGCAGAGAAAGCTGTTTTAGGTGGATACTCTGCATGGTTTTATAATCTCATTCAGATTGCTGCTTAATGATTTATCACCACTCTTTTTACAAAGGATATCCAACTGATTAAGGGGCTCAAGCAGTGGAGATTTTTCCTCCATCCCATCAAAATAAGCTCCAATAGTTAATTGTCCTCTGTTAAAATAAGCATCTCATTTCCATTTCAAACTTTGTGGACTTTCAGATCAAATCTAGTATCTAGATCTTTGTGATTAAGAAATTTTCTCCAGCAGAAAGCTTCTGACAGGGCAAGAGGTTGCAGATAATCATAAAGTCTGTTTTTCTGAAAAAAAAAAAAAAAAAAAAAAAGAATCTAAGTCTTGTCACCTGTCTTGTCTCAGGTGGCTGCACTAATGGCAGAAAGGATTGCAAAAGGTTGTATCGCAGCTGCAAACTGGAATTTAGCTGGGCAATAATGGAAAATGAATGGGGTGATGCCAATTTAACTGAGATGAGAACGTGGTCTTTGGGCTTTGTGTCATCAACATGCAGACAAGTAGTTGTCTTTCCCCTTTGCGCAGTAAGTTTGGAAAATGAACAGGTTTCCTATTTTGAGAACTTTTACTTGTATAGGCAAAGAATATAACACAATAAGCTCCCGATTTGTCTCTCTGTTATGGCATAAAAATAGGGTGTACATGCAATGATGTTTAACACTATGCCTTAGGAAATGGGAATCCATCCTTTTCTAAAAAGAGCTAGAGAGACAACTTTGGACCGAACAAAGCAACTAATAAGCAATGAAATCTCTCTTGCCCTAAACACTGCTGCAATTCTACAGCTGAGCAATTGGAGAGCTCATAGGTTGTCAAAAAGAATATTCAGCAGTTTTACCATCTTTGCACCTCATTCCTAATATATTCATTGCTGCCTTTCAAATAACGACGTGTTCCGATTACCCTTGTAGGCAGCGTACCTTGTACAAGGAGGGGATGGCACCACCTCGGAGCTAAGCTGCCTGGCTGTGTAGCAATGAGCTCGTGAAAGCTGAATCCAATGAATGTCTTCCTTCAGATGGCTCAGAATCAGGTAGGAATGTAATTGAACAAGAGTAATAATGTACTTATTGATCCCTTCAAGGTCTCCGATTTCCTTGAAGGCGAAGGAAGTAATGAGCCTTGAGGGGCAATAATGCACCTGCAGTATTGAAATAATGGAGCTCCCAGCTCTGAAACGTTTGATACCTGCTACCTCTGGAAATCTGCTCCTCCCTTTGGCGTGGGATAACAGCAAGAGAGAAAAGCTAGGCTGCAGGTAATCAAAGATTAGCACTTGCAGCCCCTGTGTGCAAGGGCATATGAGTTTATGGTCTAAGCACTTGATCAACGACAGGAGGTGGGCGCAACGAATTGTGGGCAGGGATATCATGAGGTCAGAGTAAGACAGTTACAGTAGCGTGAAAAATCAGTGACTACGGCATCCGGGGTGCAAAAGCCGTGTACAAAATGCTGCAGCTGATTTGAAGTGATTGCACTTTTAAACGAAAACTGATTCCAGACACTTCATTTGTTTCCTGGCTGCTCCTAGGTATAGAGTTCGTTAATATAACCATCACCATACATTGTGACACTTGGCTCTTATTTAGCACCTTTGGTCAAATGGTGCTTGGATATTTGATGAACAGTGAAGAAAGACAGCCGTTCTCTTTCCCTTACAGATATAGTTACAGAAAAAGCACCTTTGCTTCTCAGCTGTGTGCTTATGACTTCTCAAATGGTCGCTCCTAGATTTGATTTCGTGTCACAGACAGTGACGATAAATGGAGGATTTCCTAAAGACCAGAGAAGGGATAAGATGAAGTAGAAATGGCACTGGCTTACTGCCCCATGGTTTTTAAAAAACCTCCTGTAAAACAGCGTCATCTAGCGCATCACCATGATCTGTACGTCTAATCCCTGTCACCTTAGCTGGAAAGTTTACTGTGCTACGAATTATCTTTTTCTCTTGGGTTTCTCCAGTGTCTAGCCTCTTGCCTCTACTCAGAGCAATGAGTTGCTCGTAAGAAAGGTAATTTCCTATATTCTGCTTGTACCCAATGTGATACCACCTGAACATCCTTTGTATGAAATGAAAGCAGTAGTCAATCCTTCAGGACTGCATGAATTTCTTCTGCATAAACCTCAAATAGAGAGATATTCTCCACCCTTCCCCTGGGATAAGACCTGGATAATAGCAGGCAGGCTGCAGTGCTACTGAACTGGGATTATGTCTTTTTCTTACCTGATCTTGTGACTGACCACATCTTAAACATGGATAGGGATGTCACACCGCTATTGCAAAGCGGTTGCTCAGCTACTGACATGAAGTTACCGGGTCGGTCACAGCCCATCATCTGCTCTCGGGGTACCTGTCACCAAGGGAGGCTCTGTGCCCTGTGTTGTCATCTGTCCTAGTCATATAAATCATGAGATTTATCCAATCCTGCACTAGAAGAATGGGAAACTGAGAATGACAAACCAGATAGAGTCTTCTAAGCCATGACCTACACTTCCTTCTGCTTTATGAGACTAACTAAACTACTTGTGGTCACAGCATTTTGAAGTGGTAATGCTTCCTTAGTTAAAAATAAGGACTCTTCAGGAAACTGAAAAAAAGACACAGTTTCCCCAACAGCGATTAGTTTTTGAGCTTTTGGTTGTTTGGTTTTTTTTTTCTTCTTCTTTTTTTTTATTTTGTTTTGTTTTGTTTTTTTTTTTTTTCCTCTTGCCTGATATTGACATTTCAATTTATGCTAATTTATACCACTTGAAAAGCCCAAATAAATCACTCGGGCGGAACTGAAGAGAGGGTGAGTGTAAGGAAATTAAAATTATAAAGTTGATGTCTGTGCTAAGATAGCACTTGAGACACAAAGCATTTGCAATCACTGTAGCATGCATCTAGTCTGTATGATACTTAATTAGTTTTTCAACAAGTGGTATGGATTCCTTTGAAAATTTGTGGACCTTTGTTTACTGCCAACCAGCCTCCTCATGTCCACACAATAAATAATCATAGAGCTGGGGCCATCTGGAAACCTGAAAACAGGATATTTTTTCAAGTCTTGATAAAGAAGGATTTAAAAAAAAAAAAAAAGCAAGAAGGTATCAAAACTTTCTCCCTTTTCCCTAGTTATTCCAAATAGAAGGAACTGTGGGAAGTGTCTTCAGATGGCTGGTTTGATCCATTGACTTTTCTTTTCTATGGTACCAATAAAAAGTTTGCATCGACGGGCAGAAAGGCTGAAGGAAGTGATTTCTAGATTGTTGCCCATGAGGCCACAGTAAATGTTCTGAAGTTGGATCTGAACAAGAAGTGAGCATGGGCAATCAATTTGAAAGCAGTCACAGTCCTTGGAGCCAAAACTCTTGAGAATAACTAGTTTGAGATACTGATAACGAGACACAAAGAACAGAGATACAGAGCTGGTCAAGTCCAGGCTGGCAGGTGCTCATCCAAAAATTGTTCCACAATGTGGTAATCCAATGGTTAGAGGAGATTGGGTGAATGTCTATTGCCAAAATTTCCTTGCTATAAATGCTAATTCAAACATTGAAATGGGTTGCCTGGAGAGGCTGTAGAGTTTCCATCCTTGGAGATACTAAAAAAATGGATAGGACAAGGCCCTGAGCAATCAGATCTAATCTCAAAGCCCTTTTTTGAGCAGGGGTTTGGGCAAGAGGATTTCTTGAGGTCCTCTTGGTCTTTAATTTTGTTATGATTCTGGCAGCTGTGTGCACATTTCTTAAAGGAGGATGCACTGCAGAAGGTGCAGGGAAGGACAGCAAGGATGACAAAAAATTTTGCTACATAGAAGAAAGCTTTTGTAGTCAACCATGACCTATTCTTGCCCCAGATTTCTTCAGAAATCATTCCTAAACCCAAAACTCTCACACCATAATGAGCAATACCCATGTAGTTGTATTTAGTGTGCTTGTGCAGATACCCGCATATGTAAGGATACATAAAACATAAGGATCAGCAGAAGACGCACTTCACACTGGAAGATGTACGTAGTTGTGAAAGATGAAGGAGTTGCCCTTTGCTAAGGCAACAAGTTTTTATTTAGTCAGTCAAGTGCCGGAGGTAACACATGCAGAGAGGCATTTGCCTCTTCAAATGCTTGTTTTAATTAAGAGGAATAGCAAGACTGTCACCTGAATAGGAAACAGATAAACTAGAGCTGGAGAGGAAAGCTAAATGTGTTTAAATGGCTGGGAGAGCCTGGCTCTGAGGACAGTGGTCTGCAAGGATGTATCCTCCACAGTGAGGGATACGGAAGAAAGGAATCTTTGTCAAGCTGAGTAACAGAGAAATCTACAGTAAATCAGGTGAATAAAGGGACAGAGGGAGAGATCTCAGTGTTTGCAGATTAAAAAAATATTTTTCTTTCATTTCTTCACATAGGTTTTTTATGAACATTTTGAATTTCTCGCTACAAGTCAGCAAGAATGCCAGAAGTCTGGGTGGAGTAAACCAGCAGTGGCTAAATTAAAAGGGGGAAAAAATCCATCAAAAGCCATTAAATGTAAAGATCACAGCTCTGTCAGAGGAAGTTCTTAATGCTAGAAAATTATCACTGTGTGCTGGCCCTGAGCCAAATAACCGTTCTCAAATTATACTAGGTCTTGCTCAACACTTTTGTTCCCCTTAGCGTTTAATAAATGGTTTAATATATGGGTCTAGAGCTGACCTGCTGTGAAAGACATTACTCATTTCAGACCATTTTCAGGCAGTCACATTGCAGCCAGCACAACTCTGGAAAAATTCCCCAGAAAATCCCCGAGATGAGAGGTGATGACAGTACTCTTGTTCCAGCACAAACAATGGATTTTCAGTAGAAATTGCCAACTGAGGAGCTATGCCCAGGAAGAACCAAGGAGTCTGACTGCACGAATGTAGTTGCTCCCCTTATACATCTATGTATTGGGAATGGGGTACCCCAATGCCTTAGAGGAGCTGGTTGTTAGACTGCTGCAGAAGGAACCTGAACTTTTAATCCCAAAGGAGTTGGACTGAAATCATCCTACTGGCCAAACTGGAGCTGTATAGCAAGTCTCCTCTCTTGTTGAGTCAGGGGAATCACTGTGATGCCTTTCAACAATATTTCAGCACAAAACCTAACCCCTTTACACAGCGATTAATCTCACATGCCAGATCTGAGCATACTTGAAAGCCTTTAGAAGAGACAACACAACCACAGAGGTTGCACTGAGGTCAGAGCCTGCTGCTGTGGAAATGAAATATTTGCATACCCTTTTCTTTCAAGAATTTATGTGATGCGCAAATGCATTCATTCAGGCTGCTTCCTCAGTGCTTTGCTGAAGCTGCCAGGCAGGGGAGAAACAATGCAGTGTATTTCTGGGAAACATGATTATCAGTCCTAAATAAGCGAATGGTAGGGTTATGATAGGGAGTACATGACACAGTTGCCCCAGGGAGAAAGTGGCTAGAGGTAGCCATCCCTCCCCAGACCTGTGTTCCTGTGATAGGGCATGGGGACATTTTGCATTGGTCAGTCATTTCAATAACTTGGTCTTTCTGGACACCCTGGGCAGCAAAGACATGTACATTGGTAATATGCAGGGTTTTTCTCTCGTTGTGGCTGCAGATGGAGGGGGGTGGCTGGGGAAGAGTGATAGTGGGTGCTGCCCACTCATGGTGCATCTTCAAAGATAAATGAATCTCCTGCAATACGACTGCTGCCCCTGCTCACCAGGCCAAAGTCCGACTCAAGAAGTTGCTCTATAATTAAACTCAGGGCTAGGAAGCCTTTGCGTTGGGTTCAGAACTTGCAGCTCCTGTAGTTGTACTGAAAATGTGTATGAAATCAGCATTGCTGGGCTTACTTTTGTCCCATCTTCAAGGAGGACTAACGCCCTGGCAATCTCTCAGCTGACTCCTCCTGAAGAGTATGAGTTGTTGAGTTTGTTGACTGTGATGCCAGGTTACACCAGCAGATAACGTGGCCCAGGGTAAGGCTGAGCCCCACTATGACTGTGGGGTTAATGACTAACATTTTTGCATTGCAAAAATGATTAACATTTTTTGCATTGCTCATAGGAAATGTGTGGCTATTTGATTTCACTGAAATTTGAAACATGGTTGTGGTGGGTTGACCTCGGCTGGATGCCAGGTGCCCACCAAGCCGCTATATCACTCTCCCTCCTCAGCTGAACAGGGGAAGAAAAAAAAAATAATGAAAGGCTCATGAGTTGAGATAAGGACAGGGAGATCACTCAGCAGTTACCATCATGGGCGAAACAGGCTCAACTCAGGGAAATTAATTTAATTTATTGCCAATCAAATCAGAGTAGGGTAATGAGAAATAAAAACGAAATCTTAAAACACCTTCCCCCCCACCCCTCCCTTCTTCCCAGGCACAGTTTCACTCCTGATTTCTCTCCCTCCTCCCTCCAGCGGCACAGGGGGACGGGGAATGGGGGTTGGGGTCAGTTCCTCACACATTGTCTTTGCCGCTCCTTCCTCCTCAGGGGGAGGACTCCTCGCTCGTCCCCTGCTCCAGCACAGGCTTCCCACGGGGTCCCAGCCTCCTTCGGGCATCCCCCTGCTCCGGCGTGGGGTCCTCCCCGGGCTGCAGGTGGAGATCTGCTCCCCCGTGGACCTCCCTGGGCTGCAGGGGGACAGCCTGCCTCACCATGGTCTTCCCCACGGGCTGCAGGGGAATCTCTGCTCCGGCGCCTGGAGCATCTCCTCCCCTCTTTCTGCACTGACGTTGGGGGTCTGCAGAGTTGTTTTTCTTACATATCTCACTCCTCTCTCCAGCTGCTGCTGTGCAGCATTTTTTTTCCCCTTCTTAAATCTGTTATCCCAGAGGTGCTACCACCATTGCTGATGGGCTCAGCCTTGGCCAGTGGTGCGTCTGTCTTGGAGCCGGCTGGCATTGGCTCTATCAGACATGGGGGAAGCTTCTAGCAGCTTCTCACAGAAGCCACCCTTGTAGCCCCTGCACTACCAAAACCTTGCCACGCAAACTGAACATATTGGTATAGCACCTCTTGGGATAAGCGTGTTGCCCTGGTATAAGAATGGTTCAAGGAAGAAAATGCCTGGACTGTTTCTTTCTCAAACAACTTGTTTGACTGCACTGCTACTGTCTGCTTAGCAGCTTTTTCTCACCTTCCTTCCTCTCCTCCCACACTTTGACTTCTCTGGATCTCTTCCCAATGTATATTCCTATCTATCAGGATGAAATTAGACCTCTGCAAAGCAGAATCTGGCAAATCATTTTGTACCCTAAGCCATGAAATGTTTTCTACATCTAACACTGACTGCTGAGAGCTTGAGTGAGTTCTGAATTTTAGGGAAGGATGAGGTGTAGTTTCAAATATGTAGCTAAAAAGATTAGTGTTCACAGTGATGGGAGGAACAGCAAACCTTCATGGCCCTGGGTGTCATGGAACAAGGAGGTAAGTGGGGTTTTCATTTTGCTCTGTGCTTTGCTTTTCCACAAATGAGAAACTAGCTTGTTGGTTCCTGAGATTTGCAGCCTGCTGCTGAGGCTTTTGTGATGGTTATTCCCATTTTAATCTGTCTCCTGGGCATGAGTATTAAAAGTACTGATGCACTGAAAGCCTGTGTCATGGGTTCAGTCTTTGGCTGACACAGCCAGTGGGGCCAAAGCTTTCACTGGAGGTTGTGATGAAGCAAGTAGCTATTTGGTGGAAGAATCATGAGAGCCAGAGCTCATCTCTTCTTGTTTTCTGAGCTATGTAGTGTTTTGCCGAAGGTATCCAAAGAGTTTTCCTCTGACTTGCCCTTTTTGCATTTTTCTTTTGTTTAGTGTCTCCAGGTTTCCCACCTGAAGGCAGATTTCCCACTGTCTGGCTTGTATCTCTCATTTAAATCCAATCTCTGTCATTCAAATCCCAGTCCCCTTTGGCCTTCTGGGGTTATTAAATGTTTTGGTTTATTTTTTAAACTAGACGAGTACAATCTGAAATGCAAAAAAGCAGATGGATTGCACATGGCTGCCATACTATACTTTGTGTGGCTGTCTTCCTGGTGTGACTGAACTGATAACTTTCTGCCACTCAGAAAGACAAATGTTGCTGACGTTCCTGCTCTCAGGCTACTCTTTTTTTTTCCTTTTAAACTTCCTTTTTTACTTCCCCTAAGTTTTCTTCAATCTGCTGTCTGTAGCTGGAAAAAGCTGCCAATCGTATCTGCCCAGAGAGTGACTATCAGTGGACGCAAGTGTGCATTTATTGTTTCCTTCTTGTTAAAAAACAAACAAACCTACCTTTTCATTGTCTTTAATATGCTCTTATACTCTCAGAAAAAAAATATCGTTTCTTACTGATTTCATCTGACAAAACGCACCGTGGTTAGTTTGTATTTATTTATTTTTACTTCCTGGAATTTTCAAAGCAGTGAAATCACCTCTGTCATATTTACTCTTCTGTTTGTGCATGAGAATCAATAGTTATTTTGCCTTAAATGTATCAGAAATGTTCCTGTGTGTGAGATAATCTTATCCCTGCCTGGTATTATATGGAATGAATACACCTCCTAAAGAAATATTTTCTATAGAGAATTTGCTTTGAGATGTGCCCTTTTTAGAAATGCAGTCTTAGAATTAGAAATTTGAGAAGACTACAAGGAATCCCACGATGGGCAAAGAAAAGATAAATGTTCAACCCTTGGCATGTGTAAAAGTTGTGTGCATAATATTGCTTTGAAAACTACCAGAAATAGTAGTTGGTTGTTACTGGATAGTCTCATAAGATGGGTCTGAGGGTTGAGAAGGTGTTTCTATGCAGGTGTTGTGCCTGGAAGGTCAAATTCATGGTTCCCCAGGCAAGTGCTAAGCCAGTCAAGCTAACAAGAATGAAGAAGGATAAAATATGAGGCTGTGTTGGTTTAGTGCCTGATCAACATGGAAACTAGAGTTGTGTGAGCAGGATCTTGAGCACATAGGACACAAGCCATACATTCCTGTTTCACCAGCATTTAAGACTATTATGCTTGGGCTGGAACATTGCTTGCTCTGGAAAAACCTCTATTTATTTAGTTGTTGAGAGAGTCTGAGATGTTTGGGAAAAGTTTTTGCTCTGAAGTTTCTATATCACAAGCTATGGACCTGTTGAAGACTGCAAGATCACCTTTGACTTATGATCAGAGGGAAAGAGTGTCTGTGCACATACATGCTAAAAAAAATAAATGGATGAGAGCAAAAAGAGTTCAGTTCAGACAGACAGCATTGCCACAGCATATGCTTTCTTGTTTGCGCTTCCTTTGTTGAAGAGGACACTACCGGTAGTATTTGCTTAACAGGTGAATGCACATTGCTTTCTACTTCAGGCAGACTGAAGGATCTGCTGAACCAGTCTGGAAGCTGTAGAGATAGCTGCTCACATCTCCTAGGATGACATAGTCCATCAGAAATGGGCTGAAGTGTCACCTTCAAGTGTGAGGCAGCAGTGAAGGCCCAAGGAAGAGGCAGGTCCTCAGATGCAGCGAACTGGTGATTTATGCCAGCAGAGGCTCTGCTCATATTTTGTGGTTGTTGCCTGAAGAGCAATGGTCACTCACAGTGTCTGGCAAACTTCAGAGGAGTCCTGAGCATTGGGGTGAATGCTGCTTGGCAAACCCAGTTCATTTTAGAGCACATTCAGCTCCACAGCTTTGATATAAAAGGAGCCGGGGAGAGGTCACCCTGGGCTCCTCTTCCTGCAAGAAAAACAAAAAACAACAGGGGATAAAAGAACAAGGGAGAAAAAACAAAGCTCCATCTAACAAAGCAGGATTTCACCCAGTTTGTTGGGTTGCCTCTGTTTGATGAGCCAGCGAGACACAACTGAATGGGTCTTGCAGCTTTTTTTCTTTGGAACACAGCTTCATGATTTTCCCTTTTGAAGCCTCTGCACCACTTCCCATCTGTTTGCTTACTCATGGAGGGAAAATGTATTCATTATTTGCTTCTCTCTCTGAAATCATGTTTGTGGACTTGATTTCTTGTCTTCGAAGCTTCCCTTTACGTCCTGTAGAGCTCCAGACTCCTTTATTAATATACATTTCACTTATTTTTCGTAAGCTTGATCAAAAGTTAAACACTGGTCAGAAATGCATACTATGTCTAATTTATTAGATGAACATAGCCATCTAAACCCCTGAAATTCCTACTAATGCACATCCCAGTCTTGCAGAAACTTGTGTGTGAGTCATCCCACTGAACTGTAGTTAGTGCAAATGCTCTCTACATAGTGTTAGGCAGATGCGTATATCTAAATGCATGCAAAGAAGCCAACAAAACACAGAGCTGGTTAAGGAAGGAAGTGCCAATGGACTTGTTTTACTGTAAACTGCTCCTGCTCCCTAGCTTGAAAATCACTTGACTGGTTAGAATTCTTCTTCTTGACTCACCAGGCTTCATGGTAACTTCTCTTTTATGAGAGAGAATTTATCTCTCTATCTTTTATGAGAGAGAACTTCTTTCATAAAAATTATAGCAGTAGTGCAAAGCCCATCTTCACACATCAGGGAAGGCCAGAGCAGGACAGTATTGATCAGTTCAGAAGAAACCTCTGCCTTGATAAAGAAATCAGGACTGAGGATTTTTGTCAATAAAGTCAGTATTCCCCTTCCCTTGGTATTTTTCCTGTACTGCCCTCAGGCACTGCAGTCCTCCAGCAAAGGCTGGAGCCCTGGACTGAGCTTGTCAGAGTCATTAACCCTTTCCCAAGCAGGATTTTTTTGTTTGCATGTTGGAATTCCATGTCCTAAAGCTCTAGTTAATTCATATAGGCAACTGCTCTTGATGAAGAAGTTATACTTTGCAAATCTCAGAGCCTTCCACATGAAGTAGTCAATAATTTAATTCCAGCCACTGCAATGAAGCAGAGGCAGTGTTCTAAAATCTATGTTCCCGCCTGGGCTCAAAGCCCTGTAGAAGCCACAAGCTCAGCCTGGCTAGAGTTCATTTGGAAAATTAAAATTTCAATGAAAATATACGCAGAAAGCCAAAAAAAGTCAGATTTGATTTCTCTCTGGAAAGCAAGTGATGTCTTGCCTTAGTAACTAGCCAAAACCAAAGCCTGTAATTTGCAAACAGCCCTTATCCTAAGTTGTTTTTACTCTGCTTGCTTTTACAGTAGGAAGTGCATGGAAGGCAAACACTGGATATCTGTGGGAGGAGCTGTGGATCAGAGCATGGGCAGTCACACCCAGAGCTCCAGCAGAAGCAAGGTTGGGGTACTGAAGCCAAGGTGAGAACATGGCAAAGGGATGGTATGCGGCAGTCGGAAGGGCAAGGCAGGAGCCAGCCTCAGGGGTCCGTGGAGAGTCAGGACAGGGAGTTGGAGGTGCTGAGAGCAGGAGCTAGGGATGGGACTGAGCAGCCCAGAAGAAGAAATAATAATTGGGGCCACCGAAGAGATGTGGTAGTCCAACAGCGAACATGATTGAAAGAGCAGAAGGTGGATGCAAGGACAATGCTTGGATCTAGACAGGGAAAGGCTAAAGGGGCTAAAAGTATAACTCTGGACCAAAGTGTCTGGAGTTTTAGTTTTATGCTACCTATGATTTTTTAGGAATCATTGCCTCGGTCTCCTGTTGCCAATAGCACAGACCTACACACTTTGCTTAGGTGGGTACAACTCCAGAAGAAAGCAGAGGAGGGTGTGGACAGAAAACTGTCCCAGGATAAGAAGTGTGCATACAGTGAGCTGGTGGGGCAGTTAAACTCAATCCAGGTGCTGTACATGGAGAATAACATATATGCCCTAGTTGCAAACATCCTGTAGCCATAGTGTCACTGCATATACAGTAAGATTGCTACACAGAAATGTGGTCCTGCAATATGTGGTTAAGTCCTAGCATCTTTCTCAAGTGATGGGATGATGGGAAACCATAGAAATACCCAGGTAAGCTGACACAGTTTGGAGGCATATCATCAATAGTCATCACCAGAAGGAACCAAAGCTGCAGTGCTTCAGGCTGTCATTCCTGCTGGTTCCTCTTTGACTTCAGTGGTGCAGTCTAAGTCTATGGAGGAAGAAGATCTAAGCTTTTTTTTTTTTTTTCTTAATTTTCTCTGTGAAATGCCACTAGGCTATAACAATCATCCTAAAATAAATTCAGCTGGGTCTAAAGTCTAGTTTCTATGGCAATGTTTTATGGGTAAATAAGGGTAACAGTCCATTCTTTGGTCTGAAGGACACATAGCAAGTTGGCATGTGTATGATTAAACCCTCTTACCTAAAATGGGCGATTCGTTCTGCCCTTTGGGAGCAGTCCCTGGCCTGTGCTTCTCCTCAAATGATATTTAGACATTGTCTGGGGAAGAGCTACTTAGAAGGGGACATAATTGCTTCAAGTCAAGATGAAAGTGGTCCAGCCAGTGGCAAATGAGTGCCCAAGCCTGTGTCCTTCTTACCTTCCCAGTGTAGACCACTCTGTATGGCCAAAGAGCTAGATGCAGAACAAGGACGAGTCTATAGTCAGAGCTTGCCAGGAAGATTTTAAACATGTTGTCGAGCTTGTGACAACCTCTGTGACCTCTGCGGCTGATATTTGATCTGCATGTCATGTACTGTCTCTCCTCGCTCTTGTCTTGTTTAATAAATATTCTGAGTGTGGACCTGCGTGTGTGATCTTACTGCAGCCAGCAGATACCTGGCAGGGTCTCACCTCCCTCTCCCTGCTACAGGGAAAGCAGCACAGAGCCCTGAAATGTGAGGCAGATTAAAAATAACCATTGTTTCTGCACATAAAAGTGCATCTTTCAGAGCCTTGTGACTTCCCAGTGCCCTGCCTAGATGGCTGCTCTGCTGAAGCAGCTCTTGGAATGAGATGGAAAAGGCACAAATAATGGCTCAGGTCACGCACACAATTCATCATCATCCTATTAATCAGGGTGGCTGCTTGCCCCCCATCCCCTCTCAACAGACACATCCCTGACTGAGTTTCAGGATCTCAGAGACCTATTAAAGAGCCGTTTTTAGAAAACAAAAAGCCATGCCCAGCAATGCTGCCTGAAAAGGCGTATTTGCTGCTGTGGTGATGTTTGCCATCAGAACAAACAATTTCTTACAAGCCTGCAGGAACGTGCTGCAAGACCAGGATGGTAATGATCAAATTACTGTGCTTGAATGGGTAGCTGGGTGTGTATTACACCTCTCTTCTGGCACAAGAAATGTGTCAATGGCATTTGGTCAATCCTAGCACATATATTGCCTGAAGATGTGGTTGTCTGAGGAAGAATTGGGGGGGAAAGCCTGTGGGCAAGCAAAGCCTGAACAGTTTGTAAACTATTAAATGAGATGCCCTAAGCCAACCTGTAAATGTTGCACTTGTTCCCTTTACACAAGATGCCTTAGGACAACAGATTCTAAGACAAAGATAGTCCAAGTTATTGGAAGTCATTTCATATCAAAGAGCTGTTTTGGACTGAGCTTATGCTCTTTCCTAAGAAAAGACATCTTCTTTAGATAGATTTCATTCTTTGACAGAGGTACAAGAGATTTCTTAGGTACTCATTACACCTCAGAACAAAAATAGCATTTTATGAAGCAAACAAAGCTTTAAAAGCTTCTTCTTGAGAGTACGTGTTGGCACTGGCAACTAGGAAAAAAAGCGTAAGCTAGGAGAGAAAAAACAAGCCAGACTTTGAAGTAGCAGAAGATAAGACATCCTGCTTGTTTTGTAGATTTATTTAGCTTACTCTTCCCTTCCCAAATCATGTCTCCTTGCTTTCACACTTTCCTGCCATCTCCCAGACCTGACCCTGGGAACCCGAGGTTCTTGGTGGGGGGCCTGAGGCAGGAGGAGCTAAGGCATTACTGGGACTAACTTGGATCTAGCGTCATATTCCCTGGAGCCTTTGAGTGATTGAAATGATGCTGGAAGCTGAATACGGGGTCAATATTGGAAAGGGGGGTCTGAGGGACTGGCACGACACTGATGTTAAAGGTTTGGGGCTGGGATGGTATTGGTGGGAAGAGGTGGGACATACTGAAAGACCAAAAGGTGTCTGTTGGAGTGAAGGGTTGTGTGTTTGTGTGTGCAATGAAGGGAGGAGGGGATGTTGCTTACATGAAGGATGTAACAGGTCCTGGGCTAACAGAAGGACATAAGAAAGGCTGTTTTGGCTGTGTAGCCTAGTGTCCTGTTTCTGACAGTGGTCCAGCGTGATACCAGGTATAAGGACAAGTTAGGCATATATTTCTCTGAATTACTCTTCTGGCATCCAACCACTTGGCATTCAGAGATTTCCTGACCTGGAGGTGGTTTCTGTGTATTTTGTAAAATCAGCGGCTCCCTTGGCATGAACTTGCCCATGAATACCTGTCACTTTTCAGCACCTACAACATCCTGGGGTGAAGAGCTCCCCAGCTTCATGATGAACCTCCTTGGTTTTGTTTTGAACTTGCTCCATGGGTTGATTTGAAGCCTCTGTCCTATTCTTATTCTTTTTCTCTGCCTTACCATCTCCACTACAGAATAAAGTGCAACAGTGGGAGAAGCATCTGGTGGCACTAAGGAAGGGTGTGTTCTTCCACTAAATAACAACAGAAGGGCATGCCCAGCCAAACCTTGTCACTATTGCTTTCTTCTCTAGTGACCTTGGGGAAGCCAGGAGGGTTGAAGGGGTAGAGGGATAGAGGAATGAAGGGATAGAAAGATGAAGGCATGGAAGTATGGATGGATGGAATAAACCCAGAGTTCACTCTCTCCCCACAGCTCCCACCTGTGTGCTCTAGCCATCAGTGAGGCCCACAGATAACAGCTCCCTCTAGGAGCTACAATTTTATAAAGGTTTAAATTTCTCATGACACATTCAATGGAAACAGGGCAGATGGCAATGCTGCTGACGGTCTTTATGAAAGGGTCCAGTTCCTGCTGGACCCTGACCTGACGAGAACCAGCCAACACTACTATCATCGTCCTCAGGATTCTTTTGTCAAATAATGAAACTATATGCATTTTGGTTCCCCTCCCTTTGTTTTTTTCCCCTGTCATTGTATTATTCCGACCACATCCCTCTCCAGCTGCACATTAGCATTCTTTCTCTCTACAAATCCTCCTCCCTCATTTCCTGCCCACACTGCTTCCTTTCCTCACTCTTCCACGGAGCTGCTTATCATCATACAGTGAAACAGGAGCAACCGGGTGGACACTAGTGTTGAGTCATGGTTCACCACGACAACATAGGTACTAGCAGGAAAATGGCAACAAGAAGGGCAGATTTCTCTGTGCTGACTCTCTTTGCTGTGTAGCAGAGCTACCATTCTGCCATGGCCATTTCCACAGTGATATTGCCTCATTTTCCTTTACCTGGCAGCAGAAGCAGTGGCCAAAGTGTGTTGACTTGGGAACTTGATAGCTCTGTGGATGGTTCATCAGAGATAACCCTTTACTGGGATGTCCAATATTACAGGAATTTCCACCTGCAGTATCTGTTATGGTGCTTACTGCCACCCATACATTTACCTGATAGGACATTACCTATAGCTTGATATAAAGACCTCTAAAGAGTATGGTAGGTCACTGGAAAAGACATAAAGCCAACACGTTCACAGCAAGTGATAAGCTGGTCCCTAGTTGTGGAGGTGCTGGTAATGGAGCAAGAGTGCTGGTGAGGGTTCTCCTATTTGCAGCCTTCCCCAGCAGATGCGGCTGTAAGATCACGCTGAGATCTGCAACTTGTTGTGCATCCTGGATGCGGTTTAAATTGAGAAATTGGAAGCGATCTGTAGTGAAAGGAAAATAATTTGTTTTTCTCCCTTTGTTTGCAGCACATTTTCTCTCTAAATTAGCTGGCATGATAGTTCAGTCACTGAGAAAGGAGAGAAAAAAGAGGCCTGGGAATCCATCTCATTGTGTTTCATACAGGTCTGAGTTTCAGCTTATAATGCTTTCGTGTGTGGCAGAAGGGAATCTGCTCTGTGAGTGAAACGGTGCTCAGGCACTTGCATGCAGTGAGCTGAAGAAGCTTGTCACTCTCTGGATTTATGATGAGGGTGCACCCTTCACCCATCAGTTCTGACCTCTTCTGGGAGGCAGTCAAACAAACCGCCATGCAATAAAAGAAAGGGTTTTACTTGCCAGGGAATGCCTTTAAGATGAGATGCAAGCAGCCTTCTGGGATGCCTGTCTCAGTGCATGCCTGTGAGCAAATTCTGTCACCATCAACCTTTTTGAAGTTAAGATCTGATCTTAGGGATCTTTTCGTAATGCCTTACTATTCAACAGAAGAGATACCAACAATTAGATGATGAAATGCTACCCATTTGCTGGACCTGATTCACTTAGATTTGTATATATGGTAGGTATGAGAATAACTAGTCTTTGGCTCTGCATTGACTGGGAAAAACTAAAGAAATGCATGAGCACTCCCTTCCCCACTGACACTGCCTTTCATTCAATACTTTTAAAAATAAAACCCAGACCTGAACATTGCTTGAGGCTAGTGTGTCCTTTTAAAATGGAGCTCATGAGTATTTTTTATGTGCAACCCTTAACAGAATGTGCTGGTACTTGAAGTTTTGGAAATCCAGCATGGGACAAATTTCTGCCCAAGAATGGGCTCTGTAGTAGGCACCACTATTTTGAAATACAGGAAGACCTCCATGTAGAAAAAAGAGGGACAGTTGCAGGAAAGTTTTGTTAGACCTGTGGTAGTGATGGCTCTGTATTTGAGACCGGAGGGCTTAGAGACTCCTTCAGTTGTTTGAGCTTGTCACTTTTGGACATGTTATTTACTCTCAGTTCCTCATCCATGATATGGGGCAGCTGGACTGAAACAGATGCAAGATTTTGGGTTAGCCAGTTTTAGTAACCAGCTTGGACTAGATGATTGTTGTAGGTCCCTTCTAAGTGAAATAGTCTATGCTATTCTATTCTAGCTGATAGCAGCTTCAGGAGGCAAAAAATGGTTCCTCTCTCTCTCACACACTTTCCTCCAAGATCTGTTAACCTCCCAGTTGTTAAGTTCAAGACACATCCTGGCTATAAGTCTTAGCACAGATTTATTAGTAAATGTCACTAAGAACAAAAGCACAGGGAGACTAAATACAGTAAGATTTGGAAAGGACATTCCTGGGCCCTTCATCACATCTTGCAATATAGGATGTAGGACAAAGCGCTTCTACATAGTGGTCACAGCAGAAAACTCAGGGGAATGTCAGAACTGTGAAGCAGCCAAGCCAGAAGAGGGGACCATAGGGTTCATAGGGCTCTTTCCAGAGCAAAATAGATGTTGCAGGACTTACAGAAAATCTGCTGTTATCATGCTGTACCTCATTCACAGAGATGTTTTCCCAGTGATGATTCCAGCAGCAGGACTTGGACCAGTAAGGCCTCCCTGTAGGAAACTTGGCTAGATTGAGTTCTCCTGTAGGCTGCAAACTCTTCCACCCAGTGTAACTCTCCAACAGTGAGCTGCCGGCTCTTCGTGTTAGTTTAGATCAAGGGAAATTGTGTTGCCCTGTTGTGTATAGGGTAGAATTCATACGAATATAAAATTTGGCATTTATGTAAAAGCATGTCTCTTATAAGTTTTTTCAGTCAGTGGGAGCTAGCTAGTAGATAAAGTTGATCCGGGAAGAAGGGAGGGGTGGGGGGAAGGTGTTCTCAGGTTTGTTTTTACTTCCCATTATCTTGTTTTGACTTGATTAGTAACAAATTATATTGATTTTGTCTTTTCCTCAAGTTGAGTCTGTTTTTTGGCTGGTGACCATAACTGGTAAGTGATCCCTCTCTGTCCTTGTGTCGACCCATGAGCCTTTCATTATATTTTCTCCTCCCCATCCCACCGGGGGGGATGAGTGAGTGTGTGGCCTTGCAGTGCTTTGTTGCCATCTGGGCTTAAACCACGACAATAGGATACAGAGGAATATTGAAGCTGCCTCCTTGTTCCATGGAAAGGTTAATAAACAGAGCTGTCACCTTATAGGCATTCATTTAACCTATTTTTGAAAGCTCTTCTAGTGAGGGTTTACACCTTTCCCTGGGTGAGCTTCTCCAGGGCCTAGCTGCTTGGATAAACAGCTTGCAAAAAATCTATGCTCTTATTTCCATGAGCTTACTTCAGACAAGAAATGCCAAGGCTTGATTTACCTGAGGCAATCGCCAATGTAAAGCATAAGTTTGACAATTATTGGTGAAGAAGCAGCAGATGGGAGGACATTTCTGTTACCTGACCTTACTCCCTGCTCGGAGGACAGCTGTCACCTGTGACAGTCATGGCTCTCTAGCAGCACTGAGTTTCTTGCCTCTGCTAAATGGACTCTATTTACTCTTCTGTTCATAACAGTGGTTAGCTGGAGAATGTCCAATTTTATGAGTAACAGCTGTTACTTTAAAAGTGACAGGCTCTATTCATCTAAAACAATCTCCGATCTGAGCTGTACAACCAACCAAATGGACCTATCCCACAGCAACTCTGTTGCTACAAATATGTGATGCATTAAGACTCTGAGAAAGGCAGAAAGCATTTGCAGATCGTCAGGAAAATAAAACAGCTTAGGTGAGTAGGATCTGAAGTACTAGCTGTATCTAGGCAGGTCTTTTTGCATCAAATTTTCCCGTTGGGTATCAGCTCGGTCCTTAAGAGAATCAAAAAAGTAGACAGCGGACTTGTGTTATCTTCCCAATGTTGTTACCTTTTCTTCTATGATTTCAAGGAAATCACAATGGGACCAATTTTCATTGTGTTAGTATTTTAAATAATTTGCTAAAATGGCCATCCTGGAGGTTCCATCAGGAAGTGGAGTTACCACAGCAAAGTGAGGTCACCCTTCACTGGCTATGCAGTTATCGACTCATGGGACCTTCTTTTGGCCTATTGCAAGTGAGAAGAATTGTGTCAGCATGAACTTCCTTCATTTTTTGTCAGTGAATGACCTATAGCTTGTGGAGCTGCAGTAACTCTAACCTGTGTCTCATTGCTTTGCTTTCCTGGTCGTGTTGCATTCAGTGATGACAACACTTTGCATTTGTGCAGTTCCTTTTTCCCATGGACTTCATTAAGCTTAAAAAATGAATGAACATAGTTTCACCTCACTCTTAATTGACGGTTTTTCCCATTTTCAGGTTTCCAGGGACAAAAAGTCTGGTTTTATGCAATACATTTGCTTTCCTTTGCAGGATGCCATGGATGAAAGTCACGGAGACTGTTACTTGTTTCTGTGGCGAGAGTTCAGGGGAATCTGGAAGCTGTGAGCCTACAGAGAGCTAATAGACACAAAAGAGCTTGCAAAAAAGAGCTCCTGCTTAGATTTAGCAGCTTCAAAGTCCGGGTGAAGTCTGCGATGCACAAAGCATTGAGGATAGACAGGGGAGAGCCCAAATTATCAGTCTGAGCCTAGCTACGTGCAGAAAAGGAGACAAGAAAGGGGACCAGTTGTGATAACATGTAGAGAAAATCTGTCCTGACTTCCATTTGGGATTTGATGAGGATTGGACAGGGAGATGCCTGGCATACTTCTAGGCCACCAGCTAATTTTTTCTCTGAGACACAACCTTGTGCTGATACCTGTGTTGTGCTTTCCTGTCTGTACAGCAGCAGTCCTTCCTGGGCTATGAAGTCCCGCTTGGCAGAGGAAATCGCAGAGTATAAATGACTTGCCACCTCTTCCAGGCTGTTCTCCAGAGGGAAGTGCCAGAGCTGAGTTCAGAGGTTTGACCTATGCTTGTGTTTGCTGAGATTTCAGATCTCTCTGGGTTCCTGCAGGTGTTCCAGCTCTCACAAATTCAGCAATTTTGGCATTCCTGGAAGTATGTAAACTAACACTGCAAGGTTATTTCAATTGACTTCCAGCTCCCTGGAAATCTGAGAGGCAGAGATTTTGCTCAGGGCTGACCTTGACTTTCCTAGGCACTTCCCACAAACAGACTTACCGGTGTTATTGCTCTGTCCAGAGAAAGATTATGGGATCTTCTGCTGCCAGGATTTCCTCATGCTGTTTCCCCACATGGTGACCTCCTTCTGATGCCCCAACACAGCCTGGAATAAAAGGGTTAACCCATGTGCTTGTATTTGCGTACATGAGTTTGTGCATGCACAGAGATCAGAACCCCATCCTCCCCCAAATAAATGATTCAGGGATCTTTTTGTTTAGATACAGATTCATTTAAAGAAAATAACAACATGGACAATAGAGGCAAGCACTCAGAAAGATGTCCTTTCCGCTCCTTCATCCTTCTTTGCCTCCTCATCTAGTCCCTATCTCTAGGGTCCTACCAGCATTGCCTTTACTGTTATACATGGATTTGGTCATTTTACATCTTCCCTGCCCTTTATAAGGTTTTCTTCTGCTTGCTGTGGTACAGTAGTATTCCTCATACTCTGCTTCTCAAGGGATCCATTAGAGTTTCATTCCCCCTCCTGGACCACTAACTGCTAGTCACATATAAGATGTCTTCACTTTTCTACCTATTAACTCTCAAAGAAACTGCAGGTAGTGATGGCGGTAAAAAACCTGGACTTCTGACAGCTCTTGAAGACAAAAATAAATAAAAGCAACTCACTTAATCAATTGGTGGCATTTACAACAAAATTCAGAAAATGTAGAGCACACCAAAAAGCAGGCACTTTTAATCCCTAAATTTTGTTGAAAGGCTGCAAAAATGTCTGAGAATTGTAAAAGTGTTTTTGGCTTGTGGATAGCCTCTCAAGTCACTGCAATTTCCTGATGCTATAATAATAAAATCCAGAAAGACTGCTCAGCCCAGCTTTTCAGATCAAATTGATTGACAGGAAAACTAATTCCATGGAAACCACAAAATCTGCCCCATTTTCTTCTTCTAAGACCCTCATGCATGACTGAGTCTCATTTACCTCTGCACAATTTAGCATAATTGCATCTCTCTAATTTAAGTAGAACTTTTTTTTCTGGCAAAGATGGTTAGAAAGATGAGATTGAATGCCTTCTGGAAACTGCACAGGGCCTTAGCCTCTGCACTATAGAAAAATACAACCTTCATTCTCCTGATTCCTTCACTGTTTCAAACTCTTTCATTTCCATGTGGGGTAGAAAAGGGACATAGTTCCTATCTGGTACTGATTTTCATTCTCTGAATTCAGCTCCTCCTCAGACACAGGCAGTTGATTCAAATCAATATCAGAACTTATGGAGAAAACCAAGAATATTTCTGACAGCTGTACTGATTAAGGAAAGGAGAGGGAAATCTGGGGTCAGGCAAGGGGAGATGTTGATTCTTTAGTAAACACATGATAAGATATTTTCAGTGACAAGAGTAATTGAAATGCACAGTGCAACAGACTCAGCATGCACAATGAGATGTCTCTTGTTTTTCCTGTCATCTTGGGAAACAGTGAAGTTCCTGGGGGAGTTTTGGTTTGTGAAGTAGGCAAGGACAAAAATCAATATTTTTTGCTAATCTGTATGCTTTGAGTGGTATATAAATAATTATGAAAGAAATCAATAACAGCTTCCCATCTTAGTCCCCAAACTCTGTGCTACCCACAGGAGAGTAGGCAACAGCATGCTGACAGCAGGAAGGACAGGGCAGGAGCAGATCTTTTGCATATTCATGCTTTATTCCTACTCTTCTTGAGGCCTTGCTATTCTGGGAGAACTACAGAAATTTCTCCTGAAGTCGTGGTTGCCACCAGGGTCTAAGGCTCGTTACAGCCCCATGGGCAGAAACTTCACAGATGTTTGCTTTGTGAAGAAGATGGACCACTTCCCACTCTTGGGACTTTCTTTCCCTGTTGTGTTTCTTTTTCCCAGAGGAAAATGGCCACTGCCACAGAAGTTGGGCCAGTCCGCAGCCCATCAAAGGTTTGTAGGAGACCAGGCTCTGAAAGCTAACCTGACGTTTGATGATGAGTGAGCAGAGCTCCCAGTTGAGATGCTCGTTGCAAACACTGCCGTGCAGCAAGTTGTCCCCTCCACACATTCAGAGCTTTTGCTGTGCCTGCATCTCATTCCCAAGCTTTTACTGCCATACTAAATCAGTCCTGGAAATTATGAATGCTAACGGCATAGTGGCCAAGAGCAAAGCTACCCAGCAGGAGGTGAGCTCTTCGGCCCTGTCTGATGAATTTGCATTGCTGCAGCACCAGGGATTCTCATGAAAGGATCAGAGCTCCATTTGGTGGGGATCTGTATAAATAAATAATAGAGCTCTCGGCCTCAGGGATAAGAAATGTGCAACAGTGTCTAAAACCAGTAAGAAAGGAGAAGGTGTGAGAGTAAAGGAGGAAAACTGCCTGCCAGGCACAAATAAAGCCATTTGTTCTGCTTAGCCTCAGCCAAATCCTTGTGCAAGTCTACCAAGGCTTCATAAGCAGGTTAATCATACACAAAAATGCCTTCATAAAAACGAAGAGAATTTAATGATATTAATGGCTGTTATTTAAGAAGGTTTAGTTTCTAAATAGACTATGTTAAAGGTGAAGTGGGATCTGTACAGACCACCACTGATAAGAAAGAAGAGTTTGAACACAGTATTGGCTTTTAATTTCAGGACCTGATTAACCACTTGAAATTCATTGCGCTCCTGGTTTTGAGTGTAAGCCTCTCAGATCAGGATCTAACCCAGTAAACCTGGCCAAAGGGACAATCAAGTGACCTATAAAACCCCTTCTTAATTACAGCATGGCTTCTGGGGCAGGGAAGAGACAGCAGGAGGGATACTGCTTGAAGAATATCAGTAGGGGAATCATAAATTAAAGTAATTTATAATATTTAACAATTTTAAAGTTTAATACTCTCACTCTGACTGTTATCTAAGCCATTCCCTGACAAAAGAATTCCTCCATGTGCAGAAAATAATGTGAAGAACATTATTTGTTCTGTTTAAAAAACCAAACCAAAACAAACCTGGTCTTTACAGCTGAACTCTTACAAGGACAGCAGAGCAAAAATCTCATTTTTGAGCCTGCATGCAACATCTTTCCCTATATGAAAGTGACTCTGTGGCATCTTACGCACAAGTTCACGGTTATGGAAGACAAAGTTTGGATGACCTGAGGGCTAAATTACGGCCACCTGTCCAGGCTGTGGAGCTGGCAGTCGCCCTGCTCAGAAAGGCTTGTTGGATTTGAGCGATGCTCTCTACAGCAAATGGAGCCACAGAAAACATCCTCTGCTGTCTCCTGCAGTTCTGACATTGAGAAACTCCTTGCTCTGCTGGAAATCAGGCACACAAAAATCCTGTTGTGCAGCTTCAGCTTTTTTAGTTAGTGTAGAGGAGCTGAAGAAGAGGGTGAGAATGCTGTAGAAATGCTGGGCTAGAAAAGATTTCTGGTCAAGCCGTTTCCTCAAGAGGGTATTGACTTGGATTGAAACTGTGCCAGTCTAACCTTTCCTTAAATATCTCTGCTGATGGAAATTTTGCAGCTTCCCTGTTAGTGTTTAAATAATTTCTGTAGGGTTTTGCTTTCTTTTCCTAATTGCTTTGTAAATTTAAATGCTTTAACACTTTTGCATTTCTCTCTCAAGCAATCCATTCCATTTTTTGTCTTCTTGAGTTTCTGTTTTGCCTGTACTCTTGCTTCTTCAAAAAGACCGGATTCTAGCCGAGGCTATGTGTGGACAACATGGTTATGTGATGTGATCTTCTTTAAGAGCCTTGTATGCTTATCTAAAGATAGAATCAAACTAAAAGACCTTTTTTTTTTAAAAACTAAAACTTTTGCCAGGTCATTACATAGAAGAAAATTAATCTTCTAATCAGAGACTGTCATATGCCTGTGGGTTTATGGTGTAAACCAATACCTGTGGGACTTTTAAACATTAGACAATTAATTGCCCGCAAAACTTCTGTTTCAAAATCTGAGGTGCCCTGTGCTGCTAATGAATGGTAGAAGACATTTTGCATTTCTTTACTAGAGGAATCTCAGATACCTGTTTGGGAATGCCACAGACTAGCAGAGTACTTGCATTGTACTTTGATACTCAGTGGGAACTTAAAGCACACACCAAGATATACTGGTATTTCTTTTTAGTTTCAAATAATCTCTTTCCTTCATGGTTGATTTCTCTCCAGAGCATAACAAAAGGACAGCCAATAGCCCAGGAGCCCTGTTAAAAAATTCTTAAGGGATGTTGGCATGAAATTCTGACTCTAGTGAATATCCCATGGTGGACACTTGAAAGGTAAGCATTGCTCAGATGTTTATGTTTTGAATCACCCTTATCTTGCCTTCTCTCCTAGTGTCTGTAATGACTCATGGTACCATTAAGGTCACTTAGATTACACTTCTTGAATAGAGGCATGAAACACTGCATATCATGTCCCCAATTCTTTTCTTTGCAAATGAACAGTATTTTTTACCTGGCCCTTCCTTCCCATCAGTGTTAGATGCCGTCCAGATAAACTACCAACAGAATGTTCAGTGTGAATCCTTAAGGGCAGCAAATCCCATTGTTTGTTGTCAGAAGTGTCACATTATTCTTGTTTCCTCCCAGCAATGGGATTTTCCAGCTCTCTCTGACTGAAAGATATATCTGATGAATCTATTCATTAGCTACTTCTGGAGGAGGGATGTGGGCAACCACAGTATTCAGCAAAATGCAATGGAACTCATATGTGAAGTGGCTGGCACGAGAAAAGCTGCCTTTCTGCTATGTCTTTTGGTCTCCTTGAGCCTCTTAGAAATCACTGCAAATGTAACAGGAGTGACAGACATCACCATTAGCATGTTAATATGCTTTGCACTTGATGCCAAGCCTTGATGTCAGTGCTGAGGAGCAATCACAAATTTGATGTGTGCTGATCCCCAGCATCTCAGAGGGATATTGCTGCTGAGCAGGGAGAAGTCACTGTGTGCAGGAATGGGAAAACAGTCACTTGGTGTCATTTCTTAAACACCTTCATCATGCTGGAGGATGGGAGAAAACTGGGCTATCTCAACTCTTTTCGTATGGCTGAGGTATTGTGCTGTGCCAAAAAAACATTATCAGGGCAGAGCTGTGGAAAGAGCTTTTGAGAAATGACATAAAAAGTTGTTTTGTGAGGCTCAGTGCTCTGGACAAGTTTAAATTGGATTTATTGCTTGACCAGAGAGCTGTTTGTGAGGTTGGGGTCTGTACATCCAGCACCTGAACTGTGATCCGACTTCTGCAAATAAATAGTTTCTCCAGGCCTTCACGGCAGACAAATACACCCTGTGACTGCTGTCCCTCTGAGTGCAGATAGTGTACCAGGGTTAACTGAACCAAGTTCAGTTGCTAACGTGGTCTAATTTTTTTCCCAGAAGTTTCTGAGTAAACAGCTATCTATCCTCTGTCTTGAAAATACAAACTCAGCAATGGACTTTGCCATGGGGGTGATAATTTTTAAAGCAGTGCTGTTTCTCTCTAGAGGTATGTAGGAGTTCTCTTAGACCTCTGTTGTAATAGACTATAATTACCAGTGCCACTGCATCTTTATTTAACATAGTTGTAGCATAGACAGTGGCCTAGAAGATGCAGCTTCTCAGGCTTTCTGTGAAATATCTGGGAGTCATATAGTATGTCCCACATTTTCTATTTTGAAAATGCCTCAATTCTGGTAAGACTGATCTCTTCCATTGGTGGATATTCTGATATTTTCTATCGGTGGGTACTTGGGCTTCATCTTCTAGCTAGCAGCTGGTTTCCAGAAAAGTCACATCTGATTTGCAATTCTTTGCCTTCCTGATGAGTGCAATGCCTCCTTATCAATGTCACAAGAAAACTTGTTCAAAGTCAAGTCCAGGCGTTGACACTCACATGGAATTAGTTTGTCAGATATCTACATTACCCTTGTGCCATGTGCTTTCCTTTAAACTTGCAGATGTCTGGAGCAATTTTATGTAGTAAAAGTACAATATTCTCCTGAGTGTGAAGGCCACTGCTTAAGCAATATAAAAGGTGATTTTTCCACCATTTGATCTTTCAGTGGGAAAACTAGGGCTATCGATAAAATCCAAATGAACTCCAGGTTAAGTTAATGGCAATACCAGTTTCTGAAAAATGAACTGAGGACAGTTCCAGTTGTAATATAGTGCAGCCATGAAAACTTCTGCATTGATTTTCACAAACCCAGCTCTAACCCACAAATCCACCGGCTCATCCCCAGTCACAGCTTCCACCTGCTCTTGTTTGGATGTCTTGCCTCAGTTCTGCTGAAGTCTGTGGGTTCTTGGGTGTTTGACTCTGCACTTCTCTTGATTTTGAACAAGTTTTCTTGTGACATTGATAGGGTTGAGGACCCAGAGGTGGGATTAATTTCACCTACCTTAGATGGTGCCTGCATTTCTATCAGTGTCAGAAACACCAAGCTCACCTTATAGGCACTGCAGAGGAACAGGCACTATCCGTCTGACTAATTTTTAACAATTTTCTTCACTTTCTGTTCAAAATGTAAGAAAGTTCAGGAAAACTTAAAAATAGAATTGTTTTCACATACTAATATTTCATAAGATGTTCAAGAAAGAAATTTAAAAATTGTTAGACAAAAGTTCATTTTACATTTTCAACAAAAGGCTAACTTTTAATGAAATAAAAAGTTATGAACTCTAATTATAACAATGAACTCTAATTATAACATTTCATATTTTCATCGATACTCAGACTGACTGCAAACGTAGGCACAATGAGGTCTCGTTTACTGACACATCCAGAAATAGTTTTATCTATAAAATTTCAGTGACGTGGACTAAAGAACAAGTTGTTCAATTCTTGGAAGATTTTTTTACTTAAATGTTACACTTTTCTTTTCTTTGACTGTAGAAAGGACATATAGTTGAATAAATGAATAAAAATAATAAAAAGAGACAATGTAAAGACCTGGAGAATAAATGGTATTCAGGTTGTGGAATTAATCTAAAACCTATATTATGCTATGATTATCTCAATGGCAATACCTCTGATCTGCTTACGATGTAAGTGTTAATATACAAGATGTGAGCAATTTAGCAAACCTGAAAAAAAATCCCAAGTGCTGGTTCAGGCAGCATGGGGTGATAAAACAGGGAGGCTGGTGTGGAGACGCACAGTCCATGCAGCCCTGCTGGGACATCACCAAGAACAGCATGTGCAGTGCTGACATCCCAGTGTCAGAAAGGTGCTGCTGCAGTTTAATAAGGTGAAACACAAACAATCAAGGAAGTTGGATTTCTTCAATTTTGGAGAGATGCAGGGGAGAGAGCTAGTGTAGCTAATTGGATGTTCAGCCGTTGACTAGGTGTGCATATTTTCTTTTTGAATGCAAATTCCTTCTGGGCGTAAACTCCTAGCAGGAGAAGAATTAATGGAGGTACCTGGTGTTTTCTGCCTAGACTGCAGATAATTTGAACCTGGTGCTGTCTCTTTCCATTTTTTTGTGCAGCACCTAGTATAGGGGGTTCACTACTAAGCTGCAATTATTACTATTGCTGAAACAGCATATAAAAATTATCCACTTCTCTCTAAGATCTGCAGAGACATTTTAATTTAAATAGTAGACAGCGAATCTTAAGTTACATACTTTTAATATAAAAGTAGCTAAACTCCTAAAAGTGGCTGGGTGTAAACCTAAAAAAAAAATTTGATCACAGTGAGCCACACCAAAATTTCTACTCACTAAATATGCAAATCACAAAGCACTGCACCACTCTGTCTACTGAAACAAGATATATTAGCTGAAAACTTACTGTTGGGTACTACAGGAAGGGGACTCAGCTTATGCTAACTTTTTAATGGTGAGTTTGCACGTTTTGGGGGCAATATTTGAAATGGGGATGGGTGGTAAGTTTGTGTAATCAGCCACCTTATCTTTAACTTCTTATCCAATTTCCATTTTGAAAGTCTTTAATGGAGAAGTAAGGCATGTTTAATTGATTGCCATTAAAATCTTCAAAGGAATTGGCAAGATGAAAGTTGTTTCTAATTACTGCATTATGATGTAAGCTTAACGATACGCCACTTCTCCAAATTGATTTTATTAGAATTTAAGATGAGGAATTAATTGAGTTGCTGTATTGATCCATTTTATTTTTCCACCATTTAACATGTCCTCTGAAAAAAAAGCTATTGAGCTGTGGAATAGTAATGAGGACTTAAGAAAGAAAGTCGAAGTGAAGATGAATTGGCCAATAAAAATAACTTATAAAAACCATAATGTGATGGCAGAATATAGTGGCAGAGACCAATTTATCTCTAGGTTAATTAGGGTAAATTAAGGTTAATTCTTTTGTTATTTAACTTTTATTTCTTTGTCTCGCTTCATCCTACCTGTTTGTACTAGGATAACCACTTGTTCTGGTAAAGCAATATTCTGCAAATCTCCTTCCAGTTCTGCTAAATTTTCCTTTCATGACCTCTTTAGAATTACACCCAAAACCTGAAACCCCCCTCCATCCATATATTTAATTTTTCCTAAAAATCTTCTCAAGGGTATTTAATTGCTTTCTTGGTCTTATTCTCTTAGAACTGATTCCTGGTTTTTCTTTATTTGTCAGTAAAAGACAGCTGCTTTTAGAGCATGAGACACATGCTCCATGCTTTCTCATGTAAGTTCTCTCAGATACGGGCACTGAAGATATCCTGATTGGGTTCATTTTAATCAGTTGCTGTTTGTCAACTAAACTGTAAGTACCAGGCATGTGTATGCTTTTATTGTACAACAGCTGTACAACTACACGTGGACACATCAACTCCAAGAGGGTGGTTTAGTGGAACACATCTAGTTCTTCAATGAAGCGGGTGAGACATGCCCATCAGATCTGTTATGGTGAAATAAGCAGCAAATTGGTCTTATAAATATAACCCATGAAACAATTTTAAACTGACAGTTGTTTCCTGTGTTGTACCAGGGAAGCTATTCGTAACATCACAGAATGGATGAAATAAGAATGGGTCTCTGGAGATTATCTAGCACATTATCCAGCAAGAGCAGATCACACAGGACTGTGTCCAGTTGGGTTTCAAATATCTCCATGGATGGAGACTGCATAACCTCTCAGGGAAACCTTTATGATCACCAGGGGAAAAATCATCTTTGTGTCCTGTGCTTGCAGAGCACAGCAAACAACAGGGTCTCATTCCATGTTTAGAGCTAAGGGCATGGTTTCACCCTGTTCTTCTTCATAAATCCTGCAAACAGAGCTTTTCCTCTCATTTTTCTCTTAACTAAAACTTGTCAAATTTGGGTGAAATGTATTCTGAGGGTTCTCCAGAAGTTCATTGCTGTAGCTGATTTGAGGAGCGCTGTTTTGGCTTCGCTGCTTGCACTGGGCAAATTAATTGTTGTATTTGAGATTTCAAAGTTCACACTGATGCTTTCTCTATCTTTCCTATTGATTATGCAAACTGGAATATTCTGTGTATACAAAGAGATTGCAATGTAATTAAATACATGATTTATAATTGTATTTTAAGCTCTGATACAATTTAGGAGAAGCTGTGTCTATCTGAGCCTTGAAGCTGTAAATTCGAGGCTGAGTTCTGCTAATACTTAAAGCTGTAACACTGATCAGAAAGAAATGAGAATGGACATACTGGAGATGTTAATTATAACCATGCCTGGTTTATCCTTGGCATTTATATCTCTTCATCAACACTGCTATCTTTCCTTTGAAGACAGAAATCCCCAAATCAATGATGTTCTCATTCCCTATGCAGGGAGAAGAAAAATGGCAATGAAAATGTATTTTAATGGTCACCTCAATAAAAAAATTATCAGCCTGAAGGAATATTCCTCTCTTCCACTGGAAAGACTCTTTGGCCAAGGGAGAATGATGCTGGCTTTCTAGCCAAGTGGGGCTCTGGGAGATAATTTGTCTCTTTTGTCCCTAAATAATTTACAAATGATGCAGAGCCAGTCTATTTGCAGCCATATAGCAGATACTTATCAAAGCTCTATCTAAGTAGCTCCTTTGTTAAAACCAGTAATAGCCTCTTGTGCTAAATAACCAGCTCTAGTGGTCATGACATCTCACACATTTACTAACAAGTGACATTAGGATGGATTAATTGACAAAGTGATTGCAGAAATGAGTGCTGTATTCAGGAGGAACTTTAATGAGCTCCTAGAGGATCAAAGACTCTTTTGGAAGTTCAGATATTGCCCATTTCTGAAGTTCAAACACTTGACCGAAGCTACTAGCATTTGGAACATTGTACTACAGGAGAAAGGAGTGTGTTCAGTAACAGTCCGACAAGGGAAATAAAAGTGAGCAACAAATATCTCAAAATCTGGCTTTTTAAAAATTCAGTTTTCAGTTAAGGCACCAGGTGTAAAGCCAAATAATCATGTTGAGTTTTAAATGAAGCGTTAATTACAGAAATCCTCAGTGAAGAAACAGACCTAAGATGCAGCCAGGAAACACTCATTAAATAAGGAGTGATGGCTTGGTAGGGTAACTAGGTAAACTTAAAAAAGTTTTCTCAATGGTAAATATCAAATTCCTTTTTGTTTATATGTTGCAGAAATATGGTCTTAGCTCCCAAATGGCCAGATACCTGCCTCACCAAAGAGACACTGAACAGCTGCTGAATGAACACAAGTATTACTTGATCGCTTAAAACTAAAAGTAAAATTAAGAGCCATGAGTCTTTATAAACATAAAATGTAACTATTTCTCATTTACTTACCCTCTGGCTGAGGAAGGAAATGTGATGGAACACAAGAGGGCTTGATTAACGCCATCTAATTTGCAGTGCCAATGAGAAAGGCTCCAGCAGAAAAGTTAGGAGGGTTGGTGGAAAACTTTGAGGGCCTTGATTTTATTTTATCCCTAAGCTCTTTGTAGTGGAGTAGTGACACCATGCAGTTGTTATGTCTCTTACATTGCCATGCATGTGCACACACACACGTGCATACATATATTTGTATGAGTTGCTTCTAAAAAAACTCTGGACACCAGAAAGGGAATTATTTCTCTTTGGAAGTGTAACTGCTTTCATGGGTTGTATAGTCAAACGGTGGAAATAAAACAGTATTTTATAAGTTCTTGAATAAATTGCTGCAATTTATTTCACCACTGAGCATTTGACCAAAGAATGTTGCTAAGTGCAAGCTAATGAATTCACCAGGGAATGAGAACAAAGTAAATATATTTTGTGAAGCATCAATTAAGGGCTGCAGTCTCTTTTTCTTTGTCCATTTTCCTCTCTTTCCCACTTGTTTGTAGATCTTATCTCACTGCAGAGCAAATAAGGCTGCATCACTGCTCTTGAAACTGGTACATGCTTGGCTAATGGAGCGGAGCAACGGGATTACGCCCCTGAGGAACACCACTCGTCAC
This sequence comes from Haliaeetus albicilla, assembly GCF_947461875.1. Classification (NCBI taxonomy): domain Eukaryota; kingdom Metazoa; phylum Chordata; class Aves; order Accipitriformes; family Accipitridae; genus Haliaeetus; species Haliaeetus albicilla. The sequence continues at coordinate 73,625,116 of NC_091485.1, forward strand.
TGGTCTCCACTTGGATATTGAGGCGTTGACCGCAACTCTTTGAGTGTAACCATCCAGCCAATCCCTTATCCACCGTGTGGTCCATCTGTCAAATCCATGTCTCTCCAGTTTAGAGACAAGGCTGTTGTGCGGGACAGTGTCAAATGCTTTGCACAAGTCCAGGTAGATGATGTCCACTGCTCTCCCCTTATCCATCAATGCTATAACCCCATCATAGAAGGCCATTAAATTTATCAGGCATGATTTGCCCTTAGTGAAGCCATGCCAGCTGTTGCCAATCACTTCCTTATTTTCCATGTACCCTAGCATAATTTCCAGGAGGATCCACTCCATGATCTTGCCAGGCACAGAGGTGAGACTGCCTGTCCTATAGTTCCCCGGGTCTTCCTTTTTTCCCTTTTTAAAAATGGGGGTTACATTTCTCCTTTTCCAGTCAGTGGGAACTACTCCAGCCTGCCACAACTTCTCAGATATGATGGATAGTGGCTTAGCCACTTCATGCGCCAGTTCCCTCAGGACCCACAGATGCACCTCATCAGGTCCCATGGACTTGTGCACCTTCAGGTTCCTTAGATGGTCTCGAACCTGATCTTCTCTTACAGTGGGCATTTCTTTCTTCTCCCAGTCCCTGCTTTTGCCTTCTGTGACTTGAGCGGTGTGGCTGGACCATGTGCCAGTGAAGGCTGAGGCAAAAAAGTCATTGAGTACCTCAGCCTTCTCCATATTCCGGGTATCCATGTCTCCTGTTTCCTTCCAGAGAGATCCCACATTTTCCCTAGTCTTCCTTTTATCACCAAGGTACCTATAGAAGCTTTTCTTTTTTCCCTTGGTATCCCTGGTCAGATTTAATTCTATTGGGGCTTTGGCTTTCCTAACCTGATCCCTGGCTGCTCAGACAGTTTCTCTGTATTCCTCCCAGGCTACCTGTCCTTGCTTCCACCCTCTGTAGGCTTCCTTTTTGTGTTTGAGTTTGTCCAGGAGCTCCTTGTTCATCCACAGAGGCCTCCTGGTGTTTTTGCCTGACTTCCTCTTTGTTGGGCTGCATCGCTCCTGAGCTTGGAGGAGGCGATCCTTGAATATCAAGCAGTTTTCTTGGGCCTGTCTTCCCTCCAGGGCTTTTATCCTATGGTCCTCTACCAAGCAGATCCCTGAAGAGGCTGAAGTCTGCTCTCCTGAAGTCCAGGGTAGCCAGCTTGCTGTGTGCCCTCCTTGCTGCTCTAAGGATTTTGAACTCCACCATTTCATGGTCACTGCAGCCAAGGCTGCCCTTGAGCTTCACATTCCCCACCAGCCTCTCTTTGTTGGTAAGAACAAGGCCCAGCATAGAATCTCTCCTTGTCAGCTCCTCCATCACTTGGAGAAGGAAGTTGTCATCAACACCTTCCAGAAACCTCTTGGATTGTTTATGCCCTGCTGTGTTGTCCCTCCAACAAATACTGGGGTGGTTGAAGCACCCCATGAGGATCAGGGCCTGTGAACACGAAGCTGCTCCCATCTGTCTGTAGAGGGCCTCATCTGTTCAGTCGTCCTGGTCGGGTGGTCTGTAGCAGACCCCCACTATAATGTCACCTGTCCCTGCCCTCCCTTTAATCCTGACCCATAAGCTCTTGTTCGTCTCCTCATCCATCCCCAGGTGGAGCTCCATGCCCTCCAGCTAGTCACTGACATAGAGGGTGACACCCCTCCTCCTCTCCCCTGCCCGTCCTTCCTAAAGAGCCTGTACCCTTCCATTCCAACTCTCCAGTCATAGAAGGCATCCCACCACGTCTCTGTGATGCCAATAAGATCACAGCCCTGCAGGCGTGAGCACGTCTGTAACTCCTCTTGTTTATTCCCCACGCTACTTGCATTTGAGTAGGCAGTTAAGTTGGGCCTTCGATGAAGCTGACTTACTACCTTGGAAAGTCCAATGTCCTCTCCCCTGTCTTGCTCATTCCAGTTCATGCTTGGTCCTGGGTATCAATGGCATCTCTGCCATGGGAAGAAGTACCCAAGTAATTTCTAAATACTTTTGATGACCTCTTTCTGTCAACACCTCTCTAGAGAAAGCAGGAAGCATTGGGAATTCAGCACAAAACCAGCACAACAACAATTATGACTTTTCTTCAGGATGTTTAATATACCTATTATCTCATATGCATACATATTTAAATGTTACATGCATCCTTTTAGGAATAGACTGCTAGTGGTTTGAAGCACCCATAAAACTGCTGGAAAGTGACAGTGCCAATTAATCTGTTGACAGATTTGTTGTTTAAATATTAACAGAATGTTAAGCAAATGTTGGCTGCTGCACTGAGATCCCTTCAGAGCGCCTTCCTCTGAAGTGCTGAGTATTTCCAGACACTGAAATTGTCCTGGACGCTGCAGGGTGGGAAGGGTATCATAAATTTTTAGTCCCTTTTCCCCACAGCTGCCAAAGGCACCATAAATATCGTCTACCCCTGTGAAAAAGAAAATATTTGTAAAAGCCTCATGCAGATTGTAAACCCCTTACAGCAATAACTGACTGAGTTGTGAGCTTGTGGAGGGTACAGCAGGGAAGGGCTTTGCCTCTGACTACTTCTCCAAGGCAGTAGAATAAGAAATGAAGGCAGGGTGCTGAATTTATTGATCTGCTCAGTTGGTGACCTGGGGAATCTTGGAAAAGCCTCTGCAGAGGAAGGTGATTTTGATGCAAGATCAAGATGACCTTGTGTCATATGACCTAGGAGGGCCATGTCCTGGTGAATTTGGCTTCCTCAGTGCTTATGGATGCTGTGAGTTGGAAGCAGAAGGTTGGTGGAAGCCAGGTCTAGCTCAGTCTTGTCCATAAACAAAGACATGGAGTACACAAAATGAACATTGATTTCTTTGCTTTTGGTTTCCCTGGCCCAACACGTGTACGTCAGAGAAGACCTGGATTGCACAGCAGCTTACAGACCGTGTGAACTTGAGCATCAAATTGAGGGAGCATCAACATGACAGTAAAGATGCCTCCTGCTCTGCAGTTTCAGTCTGCTACTTTTCCCATTTCCTTTTTCCATCAAGCATATTTGTGGTTCTAAACAGTTCCTTGTTGTCATTTCATCCTTTTACCTCTTTTATTCCAACAGGTTTCATGTCTCAGAACCCATCCATCACGCTTCAATTCAGTCTTGTATTGCTGCTGGAAGCTTCCCAATTTAATTTCTATTATTTTAACAAGTTGCATAGTACTCTGAACATAATTTGTTGACTCTTTCTAGATACACATATTTTTTATTTGATGAAGGTTGTGATAAATATTTCTTCAAAGATTTTAAAGTATCCTTACTGTAATCCTACTGCCCTTCAGTTATAATAATAACTCCTTCTTGACTTTTGCTTTGCTACAGGTTCACTCCTAAATGTTGGTCATTCATTTTAGTTGCACATTGTGGTTCTTTCTATCCAACTTTAACTGAATATGGAAGAAAAAGGGAAAATTATTTCTTTTACGCTAATTGAAGGTAAAGACTCAGGAAAGCCAGGTTGATAGCATGGAGTCTGCTCTGGAATTTTCATTTTTCTGACTTTGTAAGGGTTTAGGGACAGAGGCTGTGAGCTCTCCCTGTCTGGAATGTTGTTTACAGGAATCAACATGGACAAAAGTTCAGTATTGCTCCACAGTTCATTTCTTGTGTCTGCTCCTCTTTTCTGAGTGATATTTGAGCTGCAGCAAAACTTACCTTTTTTTTTTTTTTTTTTTTCTTCCCCCCAGCAAGAGGCACAAAGTAGCATCACTGCAAAAGAAGAGGTGACTTCAGCCTGAAATGAAGGCTGCCTTCAGTCACAGATGGCTCATGTCACAGTCAGGAGGGAGCATTCAGGTCTCTTGGGTCCCCGTACCTTCCACTGTATAGACATTCCTCTTCATCTAAAAATTCCATTTGTTTTGCTTCCTTTAAAAGTGAATCATTAGATCTGGTTTTTGATTTGTAATTAAATGAAAAGGGATTAGATAGGAAGAAAGAAAAGGTTCACTAAAACAAGAAAATGTATGGGTTTCAGTGGAATAAAAGCCAATTTGCCTCAAAAAAATTCCATAATAAGATATTGATTACAGTTTTTCTTATAAGATTACTATTGAGTCAAGGACAGCTTCAGTAAATAATACCAAAGATCAAAAATTCTCAAGCTTTAGTTTCACAGTAAAGGGTGAAAATTACAGTCTGGAGTAGTTTAAACAGATTAATAACTTCTCTTAGAGAAATATAAACCATGGGGGTGACTTATGTTCTTCCCTAGGCAGACAAGATTTAGATATTAAAAAAAAAAAACCTGGGTGACATAAAACCTCATGTAATTTCCTTATTCTTTTATTTCCTTTATGTGTTTACCCATATTTTTATTTTATTATTTTCATTCGGTTTCTCCGTGCTCTGATTTTCTGCTGCAAAGACAAGGGTTATAACAGTGACAGTTTCGACAAGCCATGCTCAAGCACACTGTGGGTCTTTTGATGTCAAGGTGGAGGTCCTTGATGCCACTGATTATTTTGACTCACATCCTTCCAAGTTGTAGGGGAGCATGCAAACCTGATAAAGTGTGGGAACAAAATGCAAGGTAAAATCAAAAGCAGTATTTTCTCTACTAATGCATACGCATGGTTGGCAGGGTCTCATTTTTCCATGAATACTGTGCCTGGTTGACTGTAAATGATTATTACAGGCTCCATACGCAGCTGTCTCATGCCATTTGAGACGCTTTTGTGTATCTCTCTTGGCCTCCAGGTGCTTCTGCAGAAGGGTTTGCATGATCAGTAGGTTTTCTGCCATAGCTGTCAGTCCTGTGCAGATGTCTCACGCACCAAAGTGTCTCAAGGCACTAGATGCTTACGTTTACGCAGTTGAATTGCACCCCATGGCAAAAACTGCAAATAAAAAAAGTGAAGTTGTACAAGTTAGTCACAAAGAGCCTGTGCTGGAGTGCAATGGTGAAAGTGAGGACACAGGCAACGCTTACTGGAGGTCATACCTAGTACATCCAGGATGCTTCTGCTTAACTAACTTAGTGCAGAGGCAATTTGCAGGCTGCCACACCTCCAGGTATACCAGATAATCATGTGCTAGCTGCAAGGTGAATTGTAGCCCATCAACAAGAGAGGAACAAACTAGCAAATGCAAAATAAGGATTCATGAAGGTGGATGCTATGTTTAAAGGGAGCAGTGGTCTTTGAACTGCTGGGAGTCGAAACACAGCTGTCTGTTGCTGTCTAAGCAGCAATGCACCATATTTCTATTTTCCTGAGTAATGAATACACAAATGGCAAGTCTATTACTGTGCTAGTTTTATGAGCCTGGAAAGGAGAAGCAAACAATAGGAGGAAAGAAGCAACAGTAGCTGCACAGGGAAAAAAAATGCCTGTAGTCCTCACCACTGATGTGGAGGAGGACTCAGCTGCCTACCCTATCATCCCATCTGGGTGAAGATAGCTCTTGTCACCAAGTCCACAGCCACATGCCTTACAAAGCGTACTTGCCTTATGTGGCTCACTTCAAATTTCTGCCCTTGGTAATAAGTGCAAGTAGTATTGTTGCACAACTAGCATTGCCAGGGATATATATAGAGATAGGTGATGAAGGTTAATGTACCCACGTACCAATTTCCATGGGCTAGGTGCTTTTTCTCAGTGTCACATGAAAGTATCCATGTTGCCTGGCTTGCTATATGTAACAGAGTTTATAACCATGCAAATATATTGAATGCAGCGGGGCTTCCTCTGCAAGAAATCTCTCGAGCTCAGTCTAAGTCTGCATTTGTTTTGAGAGTTGGGATTTGAGAGCCTTGCTGTACATGCACTTAGCTGAGAAGGTACCCCTAATCTTTGGGCCATGGGTGGCAAGCGCAGAGCTTGCAAAATGTGTTAACAAGCATTGAAGTTCTTCTTATGATCTTGCTAAACTCTTTTTTGTACATTTAATAAAGTTGTTTTTTACTTCTCTGAAATCTTTTCCTATGCCACCAGTACAGAATTCTCACTATTTGAAGGGAGAACTTGGCCAGCGTTTCCTGTATCTTCTGTGGAAAAAGAGTGTTATATCATATATTAATAGCCTCATCCAGAAGGAATATCTTAAAAACCAGTGAGCTTGTTCCGGAAAAGGAAAAGAAAAATCAGGGTCAGTATTACTTTGGCACTTTTTTTTTAATTTTCCAAGGCATTGCTCTTGAGCAGAGCCTTCATCTTTCATGAGGTATGTCTTGCTTCCCCCTTCTTCTGAAGAGATACTAAAACCAGTCACATGAGTGTTACAGTGAAATACATTTTTGAAATATTGTTTTCTCAGCATGGAAGTCTCCCATGGTTTTTTTTTTCCGTATGTGTTTTTGTAGTGGCAAGAGCAATTAACAATTTTAAGGCAGGAATAATGAACCTCATCTTTTGCAAAGAGGGAGTTGTGATCTGGGCCTTGGCTTTTGCCAATGCAATAGACCTTAACGTGCTTTGCAGTCACTCCTGATAGTAGCAACCTATGGCTGGATAGTATCATGGCTGGAAACCAATGTCGTTGGGCGAAAACAGGCTCTTTAGAACAGAAAGTTTTGGACTAACTAGAAGCTCTATAAGTCAAACAACAAAACCAGGTGAATCTTTATCCAGACCTAACACCTGAAAAGGCAGTGTGTAATACAACTTGTAGCTAATCATCAAACAATGGCAAATACAGATGGTGATTTCCCTTCAGGAAAACAGAACAGACAGTGCAAATAATAGACTTTTTGAGCCAAAGCTACAGATAAATGTCAAGCAAGAAGCAGTTGGTTTAAGAACAAAACTTAGTTAATATTATGTCCTGAGACCAGGAAGAAAAAACCCCATGATTTTTATTCTTGCTTTATCATGCAGCGACCAGAACATCTTAACTACACTCATCTCAGAGGTTTTGGGAGATCTTCCTTTATAGGATTCGCAATGTGGGCTCTTGTGCTGGGCCAGTGAAAGGAGAGTTTGCTGCCTGTGCCTGGCCCAGTGTGGCAATGAGACCTGGAAGGCTGCCCATTATTTTGCATTTTAGGATCTAAGACTGGAACTGCAGACTTTTTGGTGGGATACAACTTAACTCATAGTGCTAGGACTTGAGCAAGGGAAGATGGCATGTCCTGGATAAAAATTAATGATCTAATTTTCAAGCTAGAAGGACAGTACACAGCAGTGTCTGATGAACTTGTTCTGTCTCTTCTTGGTTGGCTTGGAGACTATTTCTCCAGACCCATCAGCTGTTCTAGAAATGGAATAAATTGTAGCAGCCCAGACACTGAGGAACGAAGAGCTGTACTGTCATCCTAGCTAGCACCTTTACCCTTCTGAGTAACAGGGAAAGTACATGATCTTGCAGAGTGTGGTGTAGTCTGAACATGGGAGAAAGCACCTGGATCCTGATTGTAACTGAAAAAACCACACCAAAAGATGTCAAGACACCCCATCTCATTTTGTCTGAGCTCTAAGCTGGCCAGACATAAGCAGCCTGTGTTCATAAAAATGTTGACATATCCTATCAGATATATTGTGGTGATAATGAAAATGGACAGCTTTTGGACGTGTTCAGCCTTCCTTCTGGTCACCTGCCCATGCAGGCATAGTGACCTGTCTGCCCTTCCAGTTGTGATCATACCTACTGATTGCAAATGTCTGGGGTACCTGCTGAATGACTTTCAAGGATCACCTCCTGCAAGGTCAAGAACTGCCCATCCCCACATGGAGGAAGGCAAGCAAAGGTGGCAGGAGCACTGCACCTGAGGAGGAGGAATAACTCCGTCCACCAGCACGAGCTGCTGGCCGGCTGGCTGGCTGGAAAGCAGCTTTGCAAAGAAGGACCTGGGGGTCCTGGTGGATAACATGTTGCACATGAGCCAGCAACATGCCCTTGCTATGAAGAAGGGCAATGGCTTATCAATGTGTATAAATACCCAATGTGGGGAAGTAAAGAAGATGGAGCCAGACTCTTCTCAGTGGCGTCCAGCGACCAGGACAAGAGGCAATGGGCACAAATGGAAATACAGGAAATTCCTATAAAAATATGAAACCCCTTTATTTACAGGGAGGATGGTCAAACACTGGAGCTTGTTACCCAGAGAAGTTTTGGAGTCTTCATCCTTAAGACATTCAAATGCAATGTCAGGACATGGTGCTGAGCACCCTCCTTTAGCTGACTCTGCTTTGAGCAGGTGGTTGGACTAGTCAATCTCCAGAGGACCCTGTTAACCTCAGCAACTCTGTCATACTATTAAGTCATTTATCTTCCAATGTCGACTCCTCCTCCTTCATCTTTCTAATGAGGAGCCTAATCCCCTATCTCCTAGAGGGATGTGATGATGGGGAAGTAAGAGGCCTCTCTGAAGGCTGGATGTGTGTAAGGATGCTGACTACGAACGTGATTTTCCTGTACTTCTGAGCACATCACCGATACTCACTGGGCTTGTTTTTGCTCTCGATTTCATTGGTATAACAACACTGGACTCTTTCTGTCAAAGCCAGCTGATCTGTACTACTCTGAGCTAAGACACAGTGACATTTATTAATTTCTTTCTATTTTCATCTTGCTGCAGTGTGCAGCGGAGATTCTTAGCTTCAACACCATAATTGTTGGATCCCACCTTAATAACAACCCCATTTAATGCTTGATATGGTGTTCAAAGACCCTTGTAAGCATGGCATTGTTTATTTAAAATGCGTTTTGATAGCAAAAGTTGAGTTTACTGAGCACTGAGTAGCAACAAGAATAGCATAAAAATGGTGATCGTCTTAATACTACACATGACCTCATCAGGATTAATGTTATTATGACAAAACCTGGACAAATTAATGGGAATTAGACTGCTGTGATTTGAAATTATTATCTTCATTTTTGGGCTGAGTGAAATCTCTGCGCATGATAAAAGGTACCTGGCAATAAATATATGAGCTCTGAATAAGTCAACTGCTATTCTGTTGAGAGTGATCCTGTATGGGTAGCAGATAAAGTAGATGATACTTCCAGTTTTGGGAACATGGAGTTCTCTGCTTGCTTGCATTTGTTTTCTCAGATTTTGCAGTCTTAGACATAATGTTATAACATGCCATCTGTTTTTGTTAGTTTGTTTTTATTTGTCTGTCTCTGGAGGAAGCATGAACTGTCTTTCTTCAGCAATGTCCAAACCTCTCACGGCACTCTTCCTCCTTCCCTTCTTGCAAGTCAGATGGAAGACACAGCAGTGCAAAGGCTAACTGATCCTGACCAGTCTGGAGTTCATATCAGTGACAAATTCACAGCATACAGCCAGAGGGAACGATTGAAATTACTTCATTTAATTTGCCATAGAAGAGGGCTTTCTTGGAATTCTTTATAGTTTGAACAGTACCTTAAAATTTAAGGAAACCACTTAGCCCCTGCCCAGTAATGGAAAATCCACTGCAACTTCAGTAAGTTTTGTGCTTCACTACCCTTGCAATTAAAAGTCTTAACTTCATTTCCCTCTGAACTTGCCAACATTAATCTCCTAGCTTTTTGATAGATACTCTTCCCTACGCATCCACTACTGGCAACTACTAGAAAGACACATAGGAAACAAAATGATCCTTTGGCTGCCAGGTACAACCATTTTAAAATTCTTACTCAATGTTCTGCTAAACTGAAAGCACCTGTTATACAATATCTTTTCCCTTCATAGAAATTTATAGTCTCATTTTAAACTCTCTGACTTTCTTTTTGTTGAACTAAAGAGATCAAGCTCTTTCTGTTTTTCATGCAAATGTTCATTTTGTATCATTATATCATATTGTGATCTTTGTACGATTTGCATAGCTCCTTCTTGTGTTAGGGACACGGGAACTAAACAAAGGGAAAATAATCTTAACATGTCACGCTAATATATTCTGATTTGCACAATCAAAGTTTTTATTAGCCTTTACAGCTACAGCATGGAGAAATATATTGCAGATAATTGCAAGTTAGACTAAACATCACTTTACTCCACAGGAAATTACTAACTTCAGTGGCACTATATGTAGCGTAAGAAAACTTCCTGTAAAACAACGGCAGCATCTTCTGGCTCAATATTTATGAATTATGGGGAAGGTCTTTAAACAGTCTTAGTGGAAGTCAATGCAATAGGTCAAAATTTTGCTGGCTGAAGAAATATTACCTTTGTTTTATGTTTGTATAGGCAACAATAGTATAAATATGCTTCTGATGATTTTTGGTTTGTACCCTGTCAGATATGATGAAGGACAGTGCAGAAACTGCGATGGGAAGAGATGCTTGCCCCTTTTAACATGAAATTTCATAGTTCTTCTCTCAGCACATCTTTTTCTAACAGATTTATAGTGCTTGGACAAAGCTCAGGCTAGCTCTTGGAGGCCCTTCAATGTGTTTCAATCTCATTTAGGATGTGAGGTCTGTCTGGAAAATATTAAAGCTTCTCAGTCAACACAAACTGCAGTGAAATCATGGGTGGGCTCATGAGATTGCTGCTATTGTTGTTTTCATATTGCAGATGGCTCTGTTTTCCAAAATGCCCAGACAACTGCCATAGATAGCAGTAAGGTTTATTTCTGACTCCTTGCTCATAGAACTCCGAGTTGTACCAGTGCAGAATTGCTTTACTTGCTCCAGTCCGCTACGGTTCAACGTTTACTGAAAAACCCACAATTCCTTTCACCAGCCTGGAGCATTAATACTATGCATGTGCCATTGGGAAGCAAGTCGGTTTAGTCTGTTGCATTATACCATTATTGAAAAAGCACAGGCTGACCGTACTTGCTAATGTCTTCATAACTTCCCTCAGTTTCAATTTAGTACTTGTGAACAACCAGCTAATTGGATGTGGCCAACTCAAACCATTCGAACCAGTTTCCTTGTCTGTAGAGTCGTCACAAGGTGAGAGTGATTTCTGATACGTGCTCCTGTGAACAAACCTCAGGCTCTTCTTGAGGGGCTCCATTTCAACCCTTGCATGGCTGGAGACCGGGAGATGGGAAGGACGTCTCATACAAAGTCCTTCTCTCAGTGTCCAGCTGACCACCTGAAGAAGCAAAACAGGTCATCCAGAGGCTGGAAATACCTGATGTTTCAATGATAGAGGGAAGAGTAGTAGATGCTTGAAGATGGTCTGAGCACTACACACAATGGGGAATATTAGGTTTTGGCATGCACCCTGATGCTACGGATGAAATGAAAACCATCTGCCTGGCTCATTTCCACTGCTTACCCCATCTTCACTGCATGACTCTTGGGCCCATATAGACTTTGGGCCATGACAATATTGCTGATTTGATACGTACCTGGCTAAAACTAGCAGCCTCGGTCAAATTCATGGCAGGACAGGAGACTTCTTTGCTCATCGTTATAGTGCAAATACTATGACTGGCTCTGTTAAAATGCTTACTTTGCCCAGCTTTGTTGATGTGCATGTCTATAGGGGTATGCATGTCTGTGAATCTAAGTGTTGAAGTAAAATTCACTCTAGAATATCATCTTCACTCAGCAAAGCAGCGTGTCTCCCAGATACTCTGCAGCAGCACAGAAGGGTGCAAATGAGATTTGAATAGCTCACTTCTGAGTCAAACAATAATGAATACTTTTTGTAAATAAAAGAGTGCAAAAGGGGTTTTTTGATAACACCAATAGATGCCAATATTTTTAAGAAGTTTGATTTCAGGAAAAGCTGAAGGATTTTTTTAGCATTTTTGAAATAAAACTTGTTCTGCCTTTTTTTTTTTTTTTTTTTTTGGTAACAGCAGTTTTTGTTTAAAAGCTGAAAGATTAAATGACTAAAGTCCCCCCAAACCTTGACTGGTTAAAGCTGCAGAATACCCTCCTCATGATAACTCTCCTCAGCAATTTGAAGGGCGTCCATCCCTGCTACACGTTTCTGGTGCCTAATTGCAGGGTTTTGTTATTCTTCTAACAAACCACTTTGTGGTTTGTTAAAAGAATTCTCCCTTATTCCTGCACATTGGCAATATCAGGGTGAGATGAGTCTTTCAGTCTCTTCAGTGTCTGTGGTCTGATGAGTCTGTGGTTTGTTCTTGTTGTACCTACGATTTCTTGGTGGTGTTATACCATAGCACCAAATATATGTCTTTATTTTCACTGCCAGTTAAAATAAAATACTCACAGCCCATTGTGACTCAGCCTTTTTGATTCTAACAACATAAGGGGCAATGTGAAATATTTGCTTTACCAGGAGTTTTTGGAGGGAGATTGGCTAGCATTTTTTTCAGCTCATTAAGATTTTCCAATAGCAACTGGTAAATACCACAAATGTGAAGTGGTGACAGGATCTGCAAACCAAAAAAAACCGCAAACAAAAGGCATTAATAGTCATTACATGGTGGGATTGCATTTTACACAGGAGTATTGGCACAGCATCAACAACCAGCACAAAGCGCTGTGCAGCCACAGCAGAGCATGTCTCAGTCCCCACCAATAACCCGACAGGTCTCCAAACTCATTTCTGTACATTAGACTCACTGCTCTCTGTCACAGATGCATGAATAATGCATTGGTTCAGCAACGAAGTTGGCAAGCTGAGACTCATCAGGATTGGATTTCTTTCTTCTCCCCTTCCCAGAGATCAGAAGCATCAAACAAAGCTTTGTGGAAGGTATTGATAGCAGGAATGGTGGGCAGAAATGACTTGATGTTCACATGGCACCCCCAGGATGCAGTGTAAAAAATCCCAGGGACATAACCCACCCAAGAAAACGGGGTATCCAAGGGAACACGGTTCCCTGGAGGGGACCCCTTCTAAGAAAGACCTTTACCCATTTGCTTCTTAATCAAAACCAGCCACTGTAAAATTAACATGTTCTGAATACTTATTCATGCCTTTCCCTTCCTATGTCTTCCAGACAATCAGAGAAAACAGAGCTGGAAGTGACTGAGAAAATGCACAGGATCAACTATTCCGTATTATTCCATGATGGATGTTTGGACTGGTTTTAGAACATGAAATGCTTTTGGACATGCATTGTGCTATCTATCCCAGACTTTCTTTATGCTCCTATTAGAAAGGTGGATTTTTTTAGGGGGGTGGGGTTTTTTTCTTTTGTTTTTGTTTATTTTTTCCCCAGTGCCAAGCCCAAATTCCCTTATTTCAGTTCAAACCCATGTTTTTCACCTCAGTCAGAGTGCGGAGTAATGTATTCTCTGTCTCCTTCGTTTCTCCTTCTCTGGCAAAGAAAGTCAGTTCCTATTTTCCTCCTCCACATGCCATGTGTCCCAAAGCACTGATCTGTATTGGTAGAGCAGAAACATAATGTCTTTTTTTTCTCTCTCTCTTCCCTTCCCCCCCGCCCCAGTAGTCTGATGCTGCTAAATCATCTTGAGCTTATGACCAAAAAAAAGTGGTAAGACAGTTCGGTAGAACTTCTACCCCATTTATTGGTCCTGGCTTTCAGAAAGAAGTATTCTCTTTGAAGATGTGTCTGACGTGGGAGTTTCAAAACTGATGTCCATATGGGACTGGGGAGCTCTGACTGGGGACTCAGTGTATACTTTTTTTGTTTGTGTATTTTGAAAGGTGCTGAAGAAAGAGGGAGGCCCTGTTCTAGTTACCTGGCAAGTATATTGAGCGTAGCGTACCCCATCCTCTGCACCCCAGCTCCAGATGGATGTGACAAGGGTTTGCGCTGTCTGACCCTGTGTCATTAGCACTGACGTGACGGCAGCAGAGGTGGGGTGGCCAAAAGACCAAATCCAGAGAGGTTTCCCAGTCAGAAGGAGGATGCCTTGGCTACTTGGGGTGTCTTGGATGGCAATAAACACTTATGTTTAGGTAGTTGACTCTCATCATATGCATCCACTTCAGGAAGAACTGAATCGGTTACTTGGCTCCTTTGATGTTTGCCACTGGTGCACATGTGGTAGACACCACTATGTAGATAGTATCATTTAACTGCTGAAATACAGAGCTGAATCCTACCCTTGGACTACAAAAGTCTTTAAAATTTATATATAGAATGTTCTTCTAGATGCATCTTTTCCTGTAAAATGTCAAAATTTTTGAAAAGTGATGATTTTGACAAAATTTCGTTATTAAAGCATGAAAAATTGAGTAGCCTAGAAATTATGCAACAGCTCAATTTCTCATTTGAGAAAACCTTAGGCATTACTACGCCTGACTTCAACTGTCTTAACCAGTCCTGTATGATTCCTCTTGTTAGCTGGTGGCTTTAATGGAGTTCTATTACATTTCTATTTCCTGAGCAGTCTGAGCCCTACATTGGACTTGGGTTCCTGAACTGAATGTGGTCTCCTGACTATGATAAATGAACTGGAATTAATCATCAAGATAGACTGGCCACACAGATTTCTGATAAACAGATATTGCTTGGTTCTGCAATTACCAGTTAGGAAGCTGGGGATGAATGGTCACTGAGAGTTCAGACTGCCAGTGATGACCAGCCTAACTTCTAATGACAAGTACAGTTAGAATGCCAATTGCCTATTTAGACTACCAATGTATGTTAATTTGATTTTACATTTTAATTTAAGAAGCATAACCAAATCCTCATTTAAAAAAAAGTGTTTTCCTATATATATATGTTAAATTTCAGTAGTGAAATGAGCTAGAAATATTTCAATGCATCAAAACAAAATGGAATGCCTTGATTGAGCTGAAACAATTAAGGAATGTTTCAGGCAATTAAATTTTGTGAGAAATGTCAAAAATTCGCTTTGTTTCATTTCAGTATAACAAATCTATTCTGAAGATGTCATAATTTCCACAGAATGGAAATCTCAAGTTTCTAGGAGCTTCACATTTATTGTTATTGGGTTTTAAACTCCTGTGAAAAAGACTTCACATATTTATTCCAATACAGTAACTGTGAAATAAACGTATTTCTTTCAACTTGTGATTAGTTTGGCTTGTGTTTGAACTTGTCTGATGGCTATTTCCCTTTCTCCCCTTTCTTTTTAATTATATTTATTATTGTTTTTAAATTAGTCTTTGAGCTCAGAGCATCTGCTCTCCTTGGGTATGTACAGACAGCTCACAGGTCCACACTGACGCCAAATGGACACAGGCATATACAGCATTAACACAGCCATGAGCATAGAAAGGTGATGTGATTTGGGCAGAGGAGTGTGAAAGTCTTGAAATGAGGGTACTCATCCTGACTTGTCCATCTGTCCCATTTGGGACAGGACACTGTCCCTTTTAATCACTCTAGGCCTGTGGTTTCCCAGCATCTCTCTGCTCTTTGATTGTAAATCCAAAATGAAGAGACTGTTTCTCTTGCAAAAAATATACAGCTCCTAGCACTATTGGTTTTTCAATCTGAATCTGATACAGAAAATGAATTTCCTTTTGCCTTTAGATTAAGTTTGATGAATTTCAATAATATGGTATAGTATGGAAATCTCATAACTGTATTGTATTACTGAGTTGGCATTTAATAAACAAAAGCAAAGTGTGAATCTCCTGATTATTGTTAATCCTTTTCTTCTCCTGTGAATAACAAGTTCTTTATAGAATGACAAAGAAATTCTTACGACTGAGCGTTAATCACCGAAGGCTGTAGAAAACAATCACTGCTGGATTTTCAATAAACTGCCTCCTGGTTAGAAGCAAAATAAAGTTCAGGGTATGCTGGAAAGGAAATTCCCCATGTCCCTTAATGTCAAAGAAAGCAGGGCAGAACTGTCTTCTGCAGAAAACATAATAATGTTGATGCTTGGATAAATATTTGTAGCTGTTTCTGAATTAATAGCAAGGCTTTAAGGAACTCCCGGTAAAAGCTGTACACAACTATTTTGCAGGAGCAAAGAGTAGGATGTTTTGTGGGGAATTTGTTCCAAAGACAGGTAATTGAGATAGAGAAATATCCTTGAACTGAAACTGATTCTAACATTTTGTTCTCCAGAAATGTATTTAAGCATATGTTTTGCTCTGAGCGTGCAAACATTGCCACTGAAGTCACTGAAAATGACCCTAAAGCTAAGTCAAGCCATGGTGAATTGAGTTTCTTCTCTGTTTTAAGACCATGGTTATTAAGCAGTTAACAGTACTATTGCTGTAGCTTCTCTTTTGCTAAGATAGACTAATAAACATGACATTTTTTATGTATAATTTGCATAATGCTTCTGTTAATTTGTTATTTTCATTATGGCAACAGAATGAAAACGACATATTACACCCATAAAAAATATACATCAGTGCTAATCCCTGTAGTCATTATACTGTTAACTGAATTGAATCTTTTGCATGGTCATTATTATTGTTTATAAAGCCCCTTGATGAGAGCTCACTGCAATGCAATGGGAAAGTTTCCTGATTTATCAAGGAAAGAATGAAATACTAAAATGAAGGAGAAAGTCAAGAGGGAGGGGAATTGGGAGCCAAAACACAAACTGAAGAATATGCTTCAATCCAGAGCAACAAATGGGCTTGTCTAGAAGTGAGATTTTTTTGTAACAGCCGTTTGCTCTCTGAATGTGACATCTACTCAGTTTAACCCCATTGTGTCAGGTGCCTCACATACATATGGTATAGGATAAACCATTGTCCCATGACATCCCAGTGCAAAAGAATTAGGCAGTGTGATCATTACAGGGAGAAAGGACCAATTTTTATGTACAGAGAGCTGTGGAGGAAGCTGGCCTAATGCTTATGGTGTTGTCCTACAAGGATGCCCATTCAGTTCTCTGCTCTGTAGAAATTTCTTGCCTGGCCTTAGAAAAGTCATGTTGTATCCTTACTTGCCAGCTATGGCACACAGCTTCTGTGTTTCAAAGGCAGAACATAAAAATGCATAGCAGACAACTAAGGTATAACATTCCTGGGTAGAAAATTCATGGTTTCGCTCGTGTCTGTATTATGAAGGTCAGTGTGTATTTTATTTCAGCTGTATTTATGTGTCTACATGTGGATATCTGGCACCATTATTGGTGCCCTGAGTTATTCCATAGCTCCGTATGGGGCTGGTAGAAATGACACAGGATTAATGGAAGACTGTTGTGGATGGAGTGATGCACTTCAGTCATAAAAGAGAAGTAGCAATATGTTTATTGATATAAAACAGCGATTTAACAAAGTTTCATAGTAAATGCAACAGTGGTTTAACAAGATTTGATGGCAAGGTTCACTTGATATTTACTACATAGAGGACAGGGTCAGACAAAACTTGCAGGGAGACCCTCTCATTGAGTCATGAGGTCAGAAAGGACCCCCCCTTTCGTTCTAAACTCCTTCTCAGAGGGGAGTTTAGGTGTGGCTGGATCCCGACTTAGTTCCAGACTGGGTCAACGGTTTATGTCTAAGGGATTATATGTGCACAATCAATCCTTTATATCACTTAGCTAAGATTTCAAGGTTTAGCATGCTGTTAATCACTTACTGAGAATCTGTTGCGGCAAGGACTCTCTCAACCTCAAGGAGTAACCTTGAGAGACGTCCCTACTCAAGGGGAGATCCTGGTGTGCAGCCCACTGCCGTGCAGGAGAGCTCAATGGGCCCTGGGCTGTCCACTATTTACGGAGTAAGGTAATTGACTCATCGTCATATTTGCATACTGACTACAGGTGTTAGCTTCTTCCAAATTTGGCTTGAGTCAGACATCGACCAGTACTGTGGTTAGGTGGGGGGTGTTGTTCAAATTAGCCCTTGGCTATTGTGTAGTTATCTGTCTTCCCCCAAATCCACTTTGAGCCGGAGGAAGCCATCATGACCAGATGCATCCACTACAACCACCACTGGTGGTTATCACTTGAGCAGGGTTACGGGCAATGCAGATCAGGTTGTGGGAAGGGAGTGTTGCAAATATTTTGATAAAAGAAATTAAAATCTAATTATAAAGGAGTTTGGTTTGATTAAAAAGTAGAAAATTATGAAGCATAGGTATGGGAGTGTTAAGTTTGAAATGTAGCCATAGGAACTTAAGAACTTAGAAAATGTATAATGTGTAACCATAAAATTCAAGTATTGTTTAAAATCATCTAACTAGAAGCTTTGACAAAGATTAGTAGTCTTGTAGTGTTTGTTTTAGAAACTGAGGAAACCGTTATGGACACCAGTTTGCTGCTTGGAAACACCTGAGAGGTCAAAAAGCGGACGAGTGAGGAAGACTATGAAAGACCACCAGAGGACTCCTGAAGACCACCAGAGACCTTCACTGCGCCTGCGTAAAGGACATTTACATATGCTAATGATTTCCCGGAAACCTAATGAATATGGATAACCTTTCCTGGAAACCTAATGAATATGCATGAATAAGTTTTGATATAAGGTGTATTGTTTTGGTGTTCAGGTGTGCGTGGTTCGTGAGAGGACTCACCCGCGCACCCGGCCGTCAATAAAGAAGTGTCTGCTTATCTACACTAAATTGGTGTTGATAAGTTCTTTATTCCGAGTTTTTCGGCGACAGGAGCACACTGCCACAGACTCATACCTTCTGAGCAGCAGCTAGAGGCTGAAGCAGATACCCCAGGGCATCTCAAGGCCTCCATGTAGGCAGCTGAATCCATCTGCAGGCTCTGCTGAGAGTATTGTCTACATCGTCAGGACCTATAAGGGGTGTTTGGATGCCTAGTGCATGTTGCAACACCAATATACTGACATCCGTAACATCTTAGGTGTTATAATCTCAAATTGTGGGTGCAATTCAGTTACTTAAACAGAGGAATTGAGTGGCATTTTAGAAACCTCGGTGTATCTGAGAATTTAGTTCAGAGTGAACTGATGTGACACAGACGTACAGGAGCACCGTGGTATTTTGGCCCAGGAGCTTGCAGCTAGGAGGCTTATGTTAGTGTCATCTCAAATGGCACTAGGTGCTTCTATGTGGGCAATCAGACTCAATCTTATGGGTCTACTCTAATTTTGCTCTGTTATAATCTTGACTCTGATTGTGTATAAGGAAAGTTGTTGCATGGGTGAAGGATGCTTTGTGGAAAATGAATAATCATTGCCTGTATTCTGCAGACAATAACTGAGGCACAGGAAAATCTAAAATTCGGTGATACACCCAGCTAGTAAAAATGGCAAAGACTTCAGTGAGCGGCCGTTAGTATAGTCCTCAGGAAGGAGAGAATGACAATATTAAAAGAAAAGCTATGTGAAGGATGGGGTCAGTTACCATGATGTTAAGCAAGAGGATTCATCGCCATGAAAAACTGAGAGAAGAGGTATCATCATAACAGTACTACAGTGCAAAAGTTGAAAGAAGGGAGGGAACAATCTGTACACTGTGTTCCTCATAAGCAGGTCATGAAATTAGAAGTGTTACTGCAACAAGGGAGTTTTGGATTAGACACTGGGAAAGAAAATTTTGACAGTAAACATTGAGAAATGCTGGAGTAAATTGCCTGAGTTAAATGTGGACTCTGTGCCAGAAAGCTTTATAAATGGGATGGGTAAACATCTGGAAAGAATGACCTAGGGATGGGGAATTAGGCTACTACATGATTTCTTGATGTCCTGCCAGCCCTAATTTTTGATAATTCAGTGCTAAATTATCATTACGAATGCCTAGACAGACAGATAGAGAAGGCTACAAGTGACCCTCTTCTTCCCACCTCCCTTTCTACCCTCTTATGGTTCCTTGGTGCCAAACTTTCACAATTTTAAGTTTTTACTGTTTGCTGTTCTGTAATGCATGTCACTCTCTCCCTCTCTCTCTTCCTTTATAATTCATCCATCACCACTGTAGCTATCTAAATGTCCCTCATCTATAAACATCATGCATGATTACATATCCCTTATAACCTCCTCTGTCTGCTCCCCGCCCTGCACAGCCTCACACAGTGCCTACTGAATAGTGCCATTAGTTACTGAATATTCACAGCAGTGTTGCTGTTTGAGGTAACACTCTTACTTTCTCCTGCACAGCATCACCAGCTGCCTTACAGCCCTTTCTCACAGGGAAAGCAAAACTGTGCCATTCTCTCATCTCATTCTCAAATGTAAAATAGTTAAGTACTATAGGAAGCTATTTCTTTATTGCTTTTGTGCTTCTGTCCCTTTAGCTACCTACACGGCTGCCAGATGATATAAGACTGTGACAAACAAGTTGAGATAAATCTTGCTGCAGTGATGTGAGATGCAGCCACCTGCTGCCAGGGACTATCACACTTCCAGGATGGAGGAGGCAGAGGGATGCAGGTATCTGGACATCTGTCACTGAGCTCACAGCCTGACTTATTTGACTAAAGTGCCCACAAAGGTGCAGTGGCACAATAAACCTGGCTTGGACTGATGTATCTGTGGCCTGATGGTGCTGCTCAGCTGAGGAGCAGTAGCATCTAGTAGTGAGGAAGGGAGTAGAGCTGGGTGTAATCTAGGCTTCTAACCTAACAAGGTCAGGACAGAGGCCATTATCTGCTGGCTTCACCAACAGATAATGACCCTTTGGATTTTTCACATGGTGATGACCTTGAAGGTAGTAATGCCATAAATGGCCAGCAAAAATGTATCAGAGATCTCAGAGGCAGGGAGATTTGAGATAATTGTTTGGGGAGACAGAGGTAGCAGGAGGGACTTTTTTAGTGTATTGTTTTGGAAAATGTCAGTTTTATATGTCTGAGTTCGTTATGTTTCTTGAAAAAAGGCTGCTCAGATGGGCCATCTGGAAAAAGAAGAGTGTGCTCTTTCCTTTGGACTGCTACTGAATCCACTCTTGGCAAAAGGCAGTTGGACACATGGTGCAACAGGTTAGGAAATCTCAGCATAGAGTTGAAGACCTGCAGACATGCAGACTACAGAGACACCGAGAGGTAACCAGGAGGTTGGGACAGGTGTCGGAGAGGACAAGTACTCGCTAAAGGGGAGACATGAGTGGGTAGGGTTTGATACTGCTCAGAAATTCACTGAGTTAATTAAAGGGCATGCAAGGACACAGTGGGTAAATGAGTGCTGTGTAGAAACATTTTAATAGATTTTCCGTCTGACAAAGATATAATGCTTTTTAATAACAGTTGCGTCACTAGCCAGGGTAAAACCCTATTAGTGTGAAGGTAGCTGGGCAATGTGTGGACATGTGCAAGGAATTGAGTTACCTCAGCTTAACAAGTTATTTCTCATGAGCTGAACGCTGTTAATGACTGAATGCATTAGCCTCACCTGCTGTGAGTGCAGAGTGAAAAGTTTTGATTCAAACAGCTACAAAATGTTTCCCTTGGCACTTAGACTTGGACAGGAGAAGTATCTTTTCATTTGATGTTATGGGCCTAGAAGATTGCTTTTATCAAGAAAGCTCTAGGATTTTCTTACCCTTAAATAGTTCTCATGGCTGCTGCATCAGCAATGCTCCCTGGATCCCATAATCCTGACCTGGACTGTGAATGTCATAGAGCATATGACATGAACTGGAGGAGTATGGCACACTGGATAATGCTGACAGGAATTGTAGGGTTTGTAGTCCTGTCCTAGCCTTGCTAGTCTATTTACATTCAGTAATTTTTCCTGTCCTAATATACACTAAAAAAACCTATTCTGATAGTTCCCAAATATTGCATCTGCAGAGAAGAGGAACTTGCCTTGCCTACATAGTGCCAATATAATTGCATTTGGATAGGTGCCACAATCACAGTGAATCGTGGGACTGGTTGTATCGATCTACAAATGCTAATACATCCACAGCTGCCATGGTTCTTTTGCTTGGTGTAAGTGACCTCCTGTGTTGACATGATTGAATGTGTCCACTCTTTTTAGATATGTCCACACTGAAAAATGCCTGTACTAGCCTTATTGAAGCATGTTTAAGTTCCTGAGCAGGTCTTTGCAAGGCACTACCCAGCCTGGTCTCCGTGAATCCCGGTGAAGCATGATGCTGATATCATTTTTCTCCTGCCACCAGCACTAGAGTTGGCCAGCATGACAGCATGTTGTCTGCATGGCAGCATGTTGGTAAATGCATTAGTAAAACACTGTGCTTCTATTGATATTCCAGTAAAGCCCTTATGCAAGGAGGAGGCACTGATATATTCACGGTATAATATCTTCCTCCTCCTCAGGGCTGCTTTACTATAAGTATTTTGAGAATAAAAAAAATACAGTTTCCAAGATAGTTATTCAAGAGGAGTTGAGGAAGAGGGGACAAGACAGGCT
This sequence comes from Haliaeetus albicilla, assembly GCF_947461875.1. Lineage (NCBI taxonomy): Eukaryota > Metazoa > Chordata > Aves > Accipitriformes > Accipitridae > Haliaeetus > Haliaeetus albicilla. The sequence goes on from NC_091485.1 coordinate 73,647,148, forward strand.
CAGCACATAACTAGGCAAGTGTGGAAGACATTTGAGGTTGATTAGAAATCAATTCCAAAGCAATTCTGCAAAGGAAAAATACCATCTCAGCTGTGTCATGTACCCCACAACCACCTCCCCTCTGAGTAACTCTGTCTATATACTCTCCCTTAATTGGTTTAAATGGCCTTTGCTCCTTTATTTTCTAAGCTGAGGTTCGTGTCTTGCAAGAGCTAGTTGTGCTTCTTTTGCTCATTACATTAACTACTGAGTTGGAAGAATTAATTAGTTGATTACGATAAAGTCTAATTACTGTTTGCAGTTGGATTAATTAACCGAATTCCCAGAGATCCCTTCTACTCCCTAGCTGTTCCAGTGTAAGAAAGAAGATGCATCCTAAGGGGTAATGAATTGGTAAACTACTTAATAAGCAGCATCTGCAACAGACACCTTTTCAAAACTCAAACATTGGAATTCAGCCCTTGGACATACTTTGAAAACTTGTCATTGAGTAGGACAAATGGGAGGATGGAAGAAAATATTCACATAATGAAGCTGCATAACTGATGTGAAAGACTCTGTGGTTGAGACCCAGTTTTCATGTGTGAAAGAAGACCTGCTCCAAAAAAAATGTCTGGGCAACACTGTGAAAAAAAAACCAACAAAAAAGCAAGACAGAAAACCGCATGGTCTCATTGCCACCCATTGGGCTGGCACAAAGAAACTGTGTAGGTCTGACATGAACAGAAAAACAGGCTCTGTAGTTGCCTAGAGCAAGCATCATCAAAAGTGTGTCCACGTCTTCATCAGTCTCCCTCAGGTATGTCATTGCCAGTCCATCTTCATTGCTGGTAGTCATGGGACATAATCTGAAGAGTGATCATGTTCTGTAATACGACAAAATAAACATATTTGTAGGGCCAATGATTTTGGTCGTGACAGGACTAATGGTTTATGTATGTGCATAAGTGTATTTGCAGCGTGTGAACAAGATATATAACAAATTGGTTTATATGTTATAAGAGATATTGGAGTATATAAATTTCTTCCATACCAGTAAATTAATCAGTGCAAGTAAATGTTCTCAGACACCGACATTTGCTTTGGTCTGGCCTATGGAGTCACCTCTCAAAAAGTTTCTGAGACAGTTTAGGGGTTGGCATGGCCAATGATCATCTGTAACAGGCAGTTGGACATGGTCACAGTGTTTCAGAGAGTAAACCAGCTTTTTATGGACATGATGACAGAGAATGGCCTGTTTTATGTTTAATTTATCACTGTAGAAGTAGCCATGGTCTCTGTAAAGGTAGCTCCAGTAAAGAGCCTTTGCCTTCAAACTACAGACAACTTCTTCCTTTCTTACTTCCTTCATTCTGAAATGTATTGCAGCTTTTTTGGCTGTTCAAAGAAAGGCAACTAGGTATCAGTTCCCATGTTGGGTTTATCTCCTATCTTTAAACTGCTGAAGGTGGGAGAGGTAGACCTCAGGAAGATAAAACAGCATTTGGTCTACAGTTGCATCTCCTACTGCTGAGATGTTCCAGGATGGCAAGGAGTAAACTGAGCAAGAGAGGAGGCTTGTTAAACCTATTGCCTAATATTTCTGCACTATCTGACTGTACTTTGACACAAGAAATATTTGATATCTGCCTTGTAGAAAAGCAGCATGTGGAAAAGTGGTATTCAGTTAGAGATTAAGGAAACTAAACCTACAACCCTATGTGTATATGTCTACCTGTGCACTGGGTATCTAAGATTTCATTCTAGTCAGTGGATACTTAGTAGAAACCTATGGAACAATTCAACTGACCAGGCAGGAGGAGCTTGACTGGTTTGCCCACAGGTAGGCAACTGGTGTGGTTTGAGTTATCCTAGGGTATCTCAAGGCATTCAGACTTATTTGGAAGATACGACTCAGAGTATGCTCCATACCCTTCTGGAGAATCAGCTGGAGTCTGGGTGGATGTCTTCTAGGGCATTGCAAACATCACTACTCACCTACGCATGGGCAACCAAACCAAGCTGTTGGCATCTGGCTAAAGAGAAGCTGAGCAGTGCAACTGACACCAGTGGGAGGTTAGACCCTGAGTGCATGTGGAGTTATGCACCTTCACGTGTCTTAGTCTCAGCTGGAATCCCATCCAAAATGTTGAGGTCTGGAGTATGACTTCATTGGGAAACAAATTTTGTTCTTAACTTGAATTTACTTTGGACTCAGAGTTAGGAAGTGGTACCCTTGGCTGGGTTTCCAGTTTGTAGTAGCATCTAGAAGAATTGTAGGAGTATGGTCCTTCTAAACTTACAATCACAAATTGCCCCACCTTAGCGAGCTGGAAATACTTATATGATACTTTGCACAGTGGTTCTTAATGTGGTTGGCCAGTAGTTGCAGTGTGAAAGTCCAACTGTGATGGCAGTAAACACACTTTGTTGCCCAGCAGTAGAGCAGAAAAGAGGGGAAGACCTTCTCCAAAACTGTAAGTAAATGCATTAAGTGTGCACTGGCATCCAGCAAAGTCAGGTGCCAGAAGAAGTGTTTTGTGATGTTGCCAAAACTGTTCCATTCAAAGCACAAATTGTTATATGTAATGACAAAACCAAGTTCTGTTGAGAATGGGATAGCTGAATGCTTTTTTCACTGTGAGGTTCTTTTTCCACCACCAACCCCAATAATTTCAGCTCAGCAGTACAAAAATTCAAGGCTCTCCCACAGCTGCTGTTCACATGCTACTGTCTGGCAAGCTGGCTTCCTTTCTGATTGATTTTCTTTATTGTCCAATTGAAATCTGCAAGTAAACTTCCCAGCAGCACACTGTGGAGAGAAATGTGAATTGGATAATTCTATAGATTATAGGATATGCAGTAAAGTGAAAGGGCAGTGGAGACAACACCTGGAAGTAAACGTGAAGAATTTCATTGTGCTAGGTGAAGGCTGTGAGTCACCACACAGCTGCATACAAAATACAGGGAAGAGGCAACAGTTTTGTGGGAAGCAGATATATGCCGGAAAATAGGAGAACATGAGAGAAACAACTGTAGAGTGGTACTTTGTGAGGTTAACCTAATTCCTATATAGATTGTCCCGTGGAGGAATCTCACAGCTCTTTCTCACCTGTGAACCGAAGGTACGGAGCTGTGCGTATCAGAGCTGCCTTGAACCGCAGGCAGCGGAACCTTGGGTGGAGGAGAGTAGGTTGCAGAGCCTGGTGGTGTGCTTGGGACTGACTCATGGCAGACACTTTCAGCTAGGTGAGACGAAGGCCACAATAGAGTCTGGGCTTTCTGAAAGCTGCACTTTACATAGAGCATAAGCTTCAGGATAAGGATGCAAATGAAAGTCCCTACCTTGACTTAGGCAGCAGAAAAGACCTGAGTGGGAATTCGTGCCACCTAATCACGATAATCTAAATGCCAAGTTCCTTTTCCAAGCTGGGAATCCAAGCTACATCGCTAGTAAAAAAAGGAGTGATTCATCCCATCCCAAGAAAGGTTAAAGATATTATGCTTTTAATGTGCCTTTCCTTTCACTGTAGCAGGAGCCATTCTGATTGTTTAGAACTAGACATCTTAAATCTGGTTGGAAAAAGTTATGTGATGTGTGTCCCACCTACCAGGGCAAGATGGTCACAATGGCCATTTCTGGCCTGAAAATGCCTTCTGAATACTAAAGATATAAAACCTGCTTTGACTTTATGGGTGATTTCAAAGCAACTTCAAATCGGGACCATTCAAATCAATTTGAATGACATCAGTGCAGACAGGATTATGCTCTGTATCTCAGTGATTTGCTCTGCTAATTTGTCCCTGAAGTAGAAGATTGCTCCTGCATTTTGGAAGCAAACATATTGCAATTCAGGCTGTTCTTAAGAGCAGTTGAAAAACCTTCACTCTCTTTGTTTTGTTTGATTGGTCATTTTTGTATGTTTACAACTAGGGATGCATGATGCTTCACAGATGATTATATTTCTGAACAAAATCCTGACGATAACTAATATGCAGGATGTTTTTATTTCTTTGCTGTTCAAGATCCTACAAAATAATAAAATGTTTTTTTTTCTTACATTGAAAACCAAAAGAATTTCAATCATATGTGATACACAAAAGGAAAAGAAATCTTTTTCAGTAAAAGAAAACTGTACCCAACATGTAATGTTCCGGTTGAATTAAGAAGAGAAAAGCAGACACAGCATTTCTGATAAAGAACCCGATTCTGTAGAACTGCTGAAAAGAAGAAAAGAACCTTTTATAAAGAAATTTTGTTGTTGTTCTTTTATTATAGAAATGAGATTAAAAGGAAGGGATGAAGAGCAGATATTTTATATTTTAATTTTGTTAAATGTTGTCAATAAAAATGGAACTTCAAAGACTGCTTTCAGTCTCTGATTTGCTGTGTGGATTTCTGTTTTAATGTTAATTCTTTACAGGTTCCTTCCTTCGGCACACAAATGTTTCTCTGTTCAATAAAGTGCGGATTTCCACACCTACTTTTTTAGTATTTAGTACATTCTAGTTATATAAAATAAGGACATTATATTTGTCTACAATGTCTAGAGAAATTGTATCTTAAACTGCCTAGTTTATGTCCACAATGTAATTCTGAGCATAGATCCCAGATTTCTTATACTCCTTAATGCTGATTACAGCATCAAAATACAAGTCCACAACTTCCTCGTCCTGACGTTCCCAGTTTGCTTCTTTCCCTTCTCTTTGCAGAAGGCTGGGTTGAAGGGCTGAACTGGGTTGCTTAGACCATCTCCTGCAAGGTAGGAGAATTCAGGACTGACTACGCTATTGAGACTCAGTGCACGTCTTACTTGGAGGAGTTTCTGCTGCCAAGCATCCATCAGTGATGATTGGTGGTTGTCTGTGGCTTGGATCAGTTCAGTGCCATTTTTTTTAGGACAGTATACCTATGCTGATGTCTCTGCCATTGAAATGAATGAGTATTCTTCCAACACCTTATTGGAAGCAGGAACCACTCCAGGCATGATCTTTCACCCTAGGACAGTAGTGACGCAGCTCTCTCTTGGCTTGCAGGGTAATTTTCATCCTAAAAGATCTGATGATCAAAAAGTCAGCTTTTCCCAGACTGACTCACAGTGAAGCTGAGGAGGTGAGTACCACCTGGTCCCATCAGAATCTGCCTCCTATAATCAGGAGAAGCACCCCAGAACAAACAAGTCTCCTACCGATGCTTCTCCAAGGCTAAGAGCACGCTCTCCTCCTTGCCTCTCATTGCAATCCTTCGCTTGAGATCACAGCTTTCCACCAAGCGAGAGGCAGATATTGAAACCCAAGCACTCACAGGCGGTCGGTATCTCCCCGTCATTGGCACGTGGTGCTAATCCAGTCTGATGCCGCTGCTGACATCGATAAAGAATTACTGTGGTGGGTGTGAAAGTTAGTCGCATACCAAAGTGCAGCTTGTTGCTTAAACATCCAGAACTCTCCACCACGTTCAATATTTAGCAGAGAATTACCGTACCTGGCAGGTGTACCAAATGAATAATCATTTCCTTTTGTAGAAAGATGGTTTAAATGAAGCAGATTTCGCTGCTTTGTCTGAAAAGTATGAAAATACTCTATTAACATTCCCAGTGCTGAAGGAGATAGTTAATAGATGCAGGCCAAAAGGCACCTTTGGGTCTGTAGCTCTTTTTTTTTTTTTAATAGCTATGTTTTCTGTCTGGGAATTTTTATCTTTATGTGCTTCTGGAAATCATCATATTCTGAAAAGAGCTAGTGGCACAGGGGGCAGAGTCTGGGACATTTTCAGTTTTCTTGAATGAAAAATGCAGCTAGGCTGGTAGTGGTAGTTTTCACGGCAGGGAAATGATTGTATCATAACTATGGGAAAAAAAAATACAAGGAATAATTTGTATGGACCTGAGTGTGGTACCTTCCAAGGCAAAAATATGACAGAATCATGATCAATAATTGCAAGGCTTCAGGTCAGTCCTGTCTAGGACAGCTTTTGTGAAGCACCTGCAGGGTGTCACAGGATATTAATGACATTTTTCTTCCTCTGTAGCTCTTTTGAAAATAAAGCATTTGATATAAGGGAAATTCATCTGCATTACAGGGCTCTTCCCTCTACCCCCTTTCCACTTTGGTTGCTTGCCACTGGCTGCCAGACACTTTTCTTTAAATCCCTTAATGGCTGTGAATGGAAACATAGCTGTGTGGCTTCGATGCCACCCAAAACTTGAGTTCATTCTTCATCTGTGACACAGATTCTGGGTGACATTAATCTCCCCCTGAGCATCCACTGGCCTTTTATCCCGCCTGCATTAAATGCAAGTCTTGGGAACAGGGGTCTTTCCCACAGTATGTGTGCTTTTACGTATGTAATTGCAAACATAGAGCATCTAGCATAATACATCCCTAGTCTTGGCTGGGGCCTCAAGCTGTTATTGTAGCACAGAAAAAGAGGGAAAAAGACAAATGTTTGGCTAAACAGTCAAATGAATGGAGGTAAAGAAAACCATGACTGAGGAGGATGGGTTGGAATAATGGGATTGGTTTAATTACGAAAGAGGACTGAAAGGACAGACAATTCTCTACACTCCAATTAGGACAAAAAGATTTTACTCAGTCTTTAGGAAAAAAAAATTCTATTGGGAAGAATAGCAAAAAAATTGAGTACCTGTGGAAGCAACACTTGGACTACCCATCACTGCCCATTTTTAGCCACAGGTTATCAAATATCTTCAGAAATGGTGCAGGTGTCAGGAGTGGCTTGAGAGTGGATTAGGGCTGTGGACCAACTGTCAAGAGTTAACGGTTTATGTTTTAATACCTTCTTGCTGGTCAGTGAAATATTGAGCTCTCAGATGAACCTGCCTAAGTGCAGGAGGATGGCCAGTGTTCCTTAAATTAGCAGACAAGGGCCTGGGAGGTATCGCAAGGATTCAAAGGAGTTTGTGAAATGTTGAGAAAGGTAATATTAGGTGAAAAATTCTCCATCCTTCACGGCAAGGCAGTGAGCCAGCAAAGTGTTGGCTACCTAATTGCTGGCAAAACCTCACTTTCTCAAAGGAGGGATGTTTTCAGCTGCAGTTATTAGTTACAGACAACTCTCAGACCCCACTTTAAGGAGCAAAGATGCTGTTGGCATGGGAAAGGAAATATTGAGGGAGCGGAAGGTATCAGCGGTTGTGGAGTAGAATATCTCTGGAGGTATCCCCTATCCTTAATTTCTCTAAGCTGTATCAGTGAGCTTTGCACACAGAGATTTGCAAAGCCCTGTTTAGTACGGCATGGCTGTACTGAGCAAATAAGCAGAACTGAGAATGGGGGGGAAAAAATAATAACCAGCATTATAGCTGATGGCAGGACTAGGTAACCTCCCATGTAAGGGTGCTTCTTGTTATATTCCTTATGCCTCAGGGAAATCTTGTAGGGTAGATTAGTAGTAATTTTCACTACTAATTTTCAAATAAGTACATTTCAGTAATGTTAATGAGAATTCAATTTTCTTAACCAGTTACAGAAGCTGAATCAAAGAGAGTTCCGATGACCCAGGCTCATCCTGCCTGGGATCGTGCGAGACATCGCATGGGTTGGGGTGAAGACCATGCCCTTGTGTCAGGCTGCACATCCCTGTGCAGGAGCTGGGACGCTGGTGGGATGGAACCGCTGTCCCCTGCTCCTGGCACACGATAGTTCCCATGGCAGCAGTCCGAGAGCGGAACTCAGGGAAATGACCACATGCTGATGGAAATTTTTACTTGATTAAAAAAATACTTTATCAGAAATAATAGTCCTAGCCAAACGTGGTGTCCAGTCATCATAGGATATCAGTCAGCCCATCTCTTTTTCTTGTTTGCAATGTTAGTTGCATGATGGCAACTGAAGGCTGCAGAAAAGGACTCCATTTCCTCACCCCACTAGCTCTGGATGAGATTTCAGGTGCAGCACCTTTTACTGGGCTTCCCAAGTATTATCCTCAAGCCCAAGCTTTTGTTGCAAGATGAGAAATGAGCACAAGTCAGCTGGGAATATAGCCCAGGCCACTGCCGTTCTGAACTGAGTTTAATCTTGTTGCTCAGAAATGAAGAATTCTTCCACTTTTTACAATGAAACACTTCTGAACTTAAATTCTCCCACCATCTAAGATAGCAGAGTTGTTTGGGCCAGGTTCTGATGGATGTGATCATGTGAAAACATCTAGTGGGTTAAGAGACATCTTGTACTGTGTCTGTGGTGCAGTTCTTCTGCCTTCACATTGATGTTATGGAGAGCAGAGCCCGGCTCTTTCGATCTGTTCATCTATAATAAATCATGCAAGCTATCCAACCCAGATTTTTCTTCTCATTGCTTCTATATAGATCAAACCTCATGCTATGTATACTGCCAGCACATTACAGAATTATCTGAAATTTATTTAACCTCTGATTCACTAATCTTACCTAAAACTTAAATACACATGGAACTAACCATTCCTGTCACTTTCCCACTCACTCAACACACGTAAGGCTGATTTATTGTTGCTCCAAATTTATTACCTTGCAAATAATTTGATCTCCCTCAACCTCCATAGTGACCTTCCCTACCAATTAATATTTAACATAAATGTTTTATGAGACCTAAATTAGAAAAGGATGTCAAATCTTGTTTTAAGTATTACAAACCACTCCTTAGAAGTTTTTAGCCGAAGGTAACAGGTGGGTATGAAGGAAATGTGTAGCTCCCCATTACTGTGAAATGAGACAGATTGCTCCAAAATGACCCTTTGAAAGTCAGCATGTTTAGTCTAAATTGAAAATCCTTAAATGCACTGGGGTTGCTAATTGTTCATGGCAAGGCTGCTAAATATGTAAATTTCTAATTAAAATATAAATTAATCCTCACAAACGAATACCTGCTATCTGCAGAATGATGAGCAAAAGTTTTATGCCGCTAATTAATGTTATCGCCTCTTAGCTTTATTTACATAAGTATATAATTCATGCTGCTTTGCTTTTTCTGATATGTAGCAGTTAATTTTTTTTTTTTTGTGGTATCACTCTAAAATAATTACTGTCCTTTCGAACCTTGCCTGTGTATTTTAGGCTTTTTGGGCTGCCTTTTAACATATTCGTAAGTTAATTGAAGGTATTTTTCCATTATTAACTCTATACTTGATGTCATGGGGTAGGAGGAGAACGAGTCAGGAATTGCTTTGAAACATTCCAAAATAAAAAAAAGTCAATACTCATTATATTCAGAGTCTTGATGGATTAGATAATTATTTACCATTCCCAGCTTTGATTTTTTTATAGGACAATTGAATAGACTATAACTGTTGTATTAAAAGATTATAAAGTTCTTTATGGATTAATAAAGCATTATAAATGCACTGGCATTCACCTCATAGGTATGAATATGTATAATGACATTGTCTGCACTTCAGGCTGGTTTTCTAAGGGAAAATATGACTTTTTGTCTTATTGTGTATATAATGTTACTATGTAATAAATAGTATGCGATGATTTATCAACAGCAGTGGCAACAGAAAGGAAAGACAAATGTTACTTATGAATGGAACTGTAACAATTTCAATTTAAATTCAACGAGGGATGCTGTTCAGGAAGAAATTCCCTGCCATCAAATATCATTATTTGGGCAGCTTTCGAATTTATATTTAAGTGCCTTTTCCAATCTGCCCTCTGAATGCAGCTGATGGATTAATTTTCCCTGTTCAGGTATGGCCACTTGAAGAAAGATATCAACCATCCTAAATTCATAGCAAAGCTGGTCTGCTGACTTGGTTGTGTCTCGTATTCCTCCCAAGGGCCAGCCCGATGTTTCCACTAGATCCTCTCTCTGTAGAAACCGTTCCCTAACAACAGATGGGGTAAGCAATCATTTGCCTGAGCAAATCAAGAGAGAGAATCCACTTCAGCCTTTCCCGCTGGGATCAATTCCCGCTTTCCGAATGCCACATGCAAAGCAAGTCCTGCCAACCGATTGCAAGCTGCTACTCCAGTCTGGGATTTGTTCCCCCGCCACCATAACTCATGGAGCCTGGCTAGTTCCAGTGTCCTGTTTACTGATACCATTAACTTTTATGGTATTACAGTGGTAAATGTTTATGGCCGGTCTTTGCTGGATTAATCTTTAATGAGGTTTTCACTAAACATAACTGCATGCTTTCTGACCAGAATCTTGCAGTAACCCATGAAGAATTAAAATGCAAATCCACACCAGTCCTGACTTGAATTATCTTTCCGAGAACAACAAACACTAGTTGAAATCACAATCAGTTAATTTGATATCAGCTTAGCCCCCACCCCAGAAGGAATCTACCCAGGATGGGACAAATCGATAACAAACTAGTCTATGCTGAAAATTGTTCTCCTTCTTTGGAATTGTGATCATCTAATGGGTAAAGAAATGAAAACGGGACTATTTGAGTTTATTAACAAGTATCCCACAGGGTGTTATATCACAGTGCCTGCTGAGATCTGCAATTAAAGTTAAAAAAGAGGAGTTCATTTCACAACAGGAATTTGAGGTTTCTTGGTACAGTTTGATTTGCTGTTTAAGATTGTTTATTGCCTTCACTGTGTATAAGCTTCATTTGAAAGCTGCTGTTATTTTAAAGTTTGTTCTTTTATTTAAACCAATCTTTGGGATGTAGAGGAGGCTCCAAGGAGAGTTCTTGAGGAACTGGCAAGGCCAGGATCAGTTCTCAGAGAAGACCTTAGGGTGCAGGTTGTAATAAGTAATACTGATCAAGGAGTACATTCACTGTATCTTCTTCCAGCCTTGTTGTAACACTTGCTTATACTGCTTGGAGGTTTACATACCACTGGAATATTAACGCAATGGTGCTGGTTGACTCTTCTGTCAGGTAACGTGCAATGGGATCCCACGCGTATTGGCTGTAAATCGAATTACTTTGAGTGTTATGCTGAACGGTACATTGACAGCTAAATCCAATTCACATCCCAGCCATTCTTGTTCTGGTGACCTGACCCTGCTGTACCTCTCCTTACCCATCCTAAATAACCCCTCTGGTTCTATTGTTACTGTAGGATTTATGCACAGGTAACGTACCATTGCCTTCCTTTTCTCTTTTAGATGTTGCCTAGACCCCCAGCTGCTAAAAATCATCGTAGTTCAGTTGACTGTAGTGGAACCATGCCAATTAAAAAGGTTTGAAGGACTGGCAAATTAAACTCCTTTAAATCTATTTTAATGGGCTGTGCTATTCCATTCTTATTATTTAATTTCAGCTTTATGATTAATTTGTCTTAAGAAGACCAAAAAACTTTTAGCCAAGGGATGTAGTGAATACAGTTGTATGGATTTTTAAATACAATCAAAAATGCTGCTAGGTACCATTTGATAATAAACTGAATCCAAACTTAAATCCAAACTGAAATAGGGTAGATTTATATTAGATATTAGGAATAAATTCTTTCCTGTGAGGGTGGTGAGACACTGGAACAGGCTGCCTAGAGAAACTGTAGATGCCCCATCCCTGGCAGTGTTCAAGGCCAGGCTGGATGGGGCTTTGAGCAACCTGGTCTAGTGGAAGGTGTCCCTGCCCATGGCAGGGGGGTTGGAAACAGATGATCTTTGAGGTCCCTTCCAACCCAAACCATTCTATGATTCTAAATGAATGATAAGAAATTCCCTTCTGTGTTGTACGTGTTGTACCAGACTGCATGGGTCATTGGTCTGCCCAGAATGGCAGTTTCTGCTTACATAGGGAAGTTTCACAAACAAGTTCAAAATGTGTAAGTCTCATCCTTCACTAATGTGCAGAAATCTCTTGAGTTGAATAAGAAGCTGTTTGAAAATACTCAGAGACAATATATAACACTTTAGGAAGCACAATAAAAAAAAAATAAAATCATAATTCACTAGAAATTTCTAGAGACATAAGTTATCCAGAAGTATCCATACTTGATCAGAATCTCCCCTTTGGTTGGTTAAAAAGCCACCAAGAGATATTTTTTTTTAAATAAAGAGTCTTTATTATATTATTCTACAGTAGTTTTACTGCTTATATAGAGCCTTTCACCTGGAGTTCTCAGAATAAAAATAACTGAAAATTCTACCACATTTATTAAAGATACACTTTTATTGATCTGAATGTACTGAAGAAGCTAAGCTGGACTATATCACATTTACACAAAAGCAACATTTCTAATTGTAATAGTCCTCAGAGTACAAGCCTGGGCTGTGTTTGCAGACAGGCAGGGCTGTGCTCCTTCTGGAGTTTGATGATTTGATGTTACTGAGCTGTTACATGCTTTGTTAGGAAGATAAACCTCCTCGTTGCTGCCTTACGCATTTCCATTCCCCCAAATGTCTACCTTCAGTATAGATGCCTTTTAATGTTGTTTTTTTTTATTAAAAGGCAGTATTGTCAATACATCATTAATGATACATATTAATGAAAAAATAACTTTTTAGAATTTTAAAGATAGTTTTTACTTTTTAAAGATAGGGTTTATGTTTTTACAGTGCACATGTCTAACCTTGAGCTGGTTGCTTACATTGTCTTTACATGCAGTGGGGGGAAAGAGGTGCTTCTAGGCACAGTTCATCATATGTGTTTTAGAAAATAACCTTAGGGTGTCTGTCTTCTACACAACAAATTAAGGTGAAATTGCCCTGTGGTTTGCCCAGACACATGAACTCTTTCTGCTACTTGTATGCATAAGTGGAGTCCCTTTAGTACCCTCACACTGCTGTCAGAAACGCAGCACATTTACGCATGGATATGAATTCAGTGCGATGTGTAATGATGTAGGAAAGCTGGTGGGGGAAGGACACAACAGACCTTGCTCGTTCAATCACAACTGTTTGAAATGACATTTGGAAGGTAGCAACAGGCAGCACTTAACATTTACGAGGAATCGCCTCCTTGCACTCCTGGGGCATTAAGTGTTCATTGCTGTCTGTGTAGGAGGGGTAGTGTGTGGAAAGTGTAATTTGCAGCAAGTATTTACTGTTTCTAAAGGTTTGTTGGATGCCGAGAGATCCTTTCTGCTTTATTCCTGGATAGGGTTTTTCACTTGCAGAGAGAAAGATTAGCAAAATATATGTAGAGTGAAATGTGGAGTTGGAGAATCCTTTATTCAGAATTACAATGCTGTTCTAATCTGGTTTGCCAGAAAGCACATGAACTCCGTTGGAGTGTGATGCTTTTTCGTTGACACATTTTGCATTGAAAACTCCGCTGTTTGACAGTTGTCTATACATAAGACTTTATTCCTTTGTCTTCTATCTGCCACCAAGACTGAAGTCTTTACAGAACTTTGTTGCTCCATGTGAATAAAGACAGCAGAACTTCAGCTTGTAGCTTCAGTTTCTTTTTGTGATTGTCTTTTTCTGGTGGTGTCCTCTCCATGTTCCCAACCTGATCTTGGGAACAACTGGAGGATTGAAAGTTAAACCCTTGGTGTTTACGATAGGGTGTGACTATGAGCCAGCCTGTCCCAGCAGATGTGTAGCCTGCTTAGCATAACACCATGCCTCACAGTATAAATGATGTGCTGTGGCTATAAATTTCTACATTCCAGACTTCTATGTCCCTTCAATTATGACCTCTGCATTAGGCCTTTCTACATTTTCTCTTGGTTATAGTAAAAGCTGGAATGCTCACAACCCCTATGGAGCACTGCAAGGACACGTGGGTGAGGCTGAGAATCCCCCTTGTTGGCCCCTGTGAATCTGCTCATAGCCAACTTCCCTGAGGAACTGGATACAGAAAATTGTCCTTTTAGTGTTTCGTGAACTAGGAAACAGAAAAGACTTAGACATTTCAAGTTGCAGAGGTTGCAGATGAGCACAAAGAGATGCTCTGTCAGTTGCTTTGGTTACAACAGCCCAGCTCAGGGTGTGCAATTCTGAGTAGATGGCAAAGCTGCTCAAAAAATTAATGTCAAAAGATGTCTTTAAACCATTTCTCCAGAAGGACAGCACATTCTGGCCCATTCTCATACAAGCAACAAAAATCATAATCAGGTGCAGAGTCAGCTAGATGAAGAAAGGAACAGCCCAGGCCTCTCTATCTCTGCTAGTAATGCCCCTGTGGATCTGGCCATGGATCTGATTTGCCTTCATTGCTGCAGTAGTGCACTGCTGACTCATGTGCAGCTTCTTGTCCACCAGGACCCTCAAGTCCATGTTAGCAAGTCTTCTTCCCAGAACTTTTCCTATTTTCTATGTTTACTTTTAGAAAATTTGCATAAATTGTCAAAAATCTGTAGATATATTAGTAAATATATATTTGAAATTTCTGACCAAAAATAATGATTTAAAATGTATCTGCCAAGTCTTAATCCCTTTTCAGCTCTGCGTAGTCAATTGGTACTTGAATGATTCTTCAGCCTTCAAATCTAACCTTTCATTTATAGATGCAAGCAAACAAACGACCCAATTTCCAGGAAATTTGGGCAGCAACAATTTACTTTGTTTCTCTGGAAATTAAAAACCCCACTCAACTTACCAAACAGCTCTTGAACAGATAACACCCATCTCCTGATTGAACCTACTGCATTGTAGTGTGCATTATTTACTGTCTGTGTAACACTTTAGGGTCTTCAGATGTAGAGTGCTACAGTCATTCAGGAGAGTTCAGCGAAAAATGGAAACAGTTCTGTGGGAGGCTATCACAGAACATTTTCCTACTTTTTGTTGAAGTTTCAAATTTCCTGACAGTCTCTGGTTTACTTTCCAAAGATCCCTGATTTTATTTTGAGCATATGGCTGAGGAATAGCTGAATTGGTTAACCAAGCATTTCTTGTGTTTTATTAAAAGTTTTTAAAGCATGAAATATGGACAGTCCTGACCTGAACTAAACATCAATACATTTTCATGGATTCCTTGCACCCTCTTCCATGACTGACTGGGCAACTTGTGTGCCAGTACATGATCGTTGTTTCCATTCACCAAAAGCCTTTCTAATGTTCCGGTGGGCTACATTTCCTAGACCCTGGCACTCATGAAGATTGATGCTGAAGGAAGTAGATGCCTCTACAGGTACATTCATTAGAAGACAGGCATCCTTCACATCTCCCTCCATTACGACACTCAGGGCCTTTCAGGGCAGAAAAATGGTGGTATTTTGCTCGTGTCTGAATGAGTGTTTCTATTGTAAGCTGGGGAATAATCAACTGTGTGAGCTGTGCTTCAAATTAAAATCCTTATGCTACAGAAGAGGACAGTTATTTTTTTCTCACCCTGTTTGGTTTATCTGTGTAGAGGTTTAACATTTTTTACTCTGCCAAAACAAATTATTTTCTGTGCCGGGATTCTTTTTTCCCTTTACAGCCTGGGCATGTAGAAAAAAATGTAAAAACAATCAATGCCGGCTGAAAGATGGATACATTGTCTATTGAGTAAACAAAGTTACTGTGTATTGGCAAAAAGTTCCCTGCATTGGATTCTTCATTGGACTCAAGTTGCCAGCTCCAATAAATCTGTATGCTGGACTTCTACTTAGTCAATGTTTCTAGACAGCAACTAGAGAGCATCATACATTGAAGTGTAATGAATTGTATCGGTAAGTAAGTCTACTCCCAGCCTGTGTTAGAATTTATCAATATAACAAAGTGGCTGTCATCCTGATGTACGGATAGACAATCACCTGACAGATGGGTGCATCCTTCCCTCCCCAATGAAAATACCCTGAGCTGGCTGAAGAGGAAAGTATCTCTCTTTTTTTTTTTCCATGTGGCCTGTGTTTGAGGCACGTACATCAAGCGGAGAAGGTTTTGTGGGAAGGAAGAACAGGGGATTTGAGAGAGATTTTACCTGTGATCAGGAAACAGTTTAACCACCTAAGCAAGAGGTTTTTAACCACCTAAATCTCTGAGGCTTGGAAATCCTCTTCTCATAATGACAGAGCCGGCTCTGTTTTTATCAATTACTATTTCTGATTGTGATTTGGGTCAGAGGAATGCCTGAATAGTCCAGCTAGATTTGACATTTAGCCTATTCTGGGTTTTTTTGGGGTGTGTGTGGTATTTTAACTTCATACATCTAGAATAAATGAGATGAACAACATCTGGAGGCACCCAATGACTAGACAGGGATAACTGTATAAAGTAGTCACGTCTCTTGTAGACTACTGTATTAAGCAGGATGCACATGATTAGGCAAGATGAGCCCTCCATGTCCAGAAGACCATCTTCATTTGTACAGACAAAGTAGGCAAGGATTTGGAGTGGTAAGAGAGGCAAAGAGGAGGTCAGCTGCCAACTTCTTTGGTCAACATAAACTAGAGTCAAATACAGAACTGCTCACTGATGGACTGGTCCTTTACCTGTTAGGCCATGCTACCTTTCCATCAACATTAGAGAACTGGATGGAGAATTTCCATCAACTCTTTGTTTCTTCCCCCCAATGTCTTTGAACAGCTAGTGTTTTAGATGAGCTAGATGAAGCTGGTGAACATCAATCAGGAGTCAAGTGCTAATGGGATTATAGAAACTTGCATGGATAATTTTTGGCGCCTGTGTCCTAGAAGCTGGGCATTAGGTGGGGAGTAATATTTCTTTTTGGTTTTGCATTCAAAGTGGATGACTTCTTAGTGTAACTGGCAAAAAACCACAGTCTGTTATTCTAGTGCATATTCCCTTGAAACTTGTCAATCGCAGTGAAGCTCTGCAACTGTTTTGATGTAGGATCAGCTATCTCCTGCTTAATCAAATTGTGCTCCTTTTTCCTCAGGCTCTGTGCAGGGAGCAGATGGTACTTTTGTGTTATGCCACAAAAATGTTTGGCCTCATCATAAGGAGGCACTTGGCAAGAGACATGGTAAAGTGCTGCTGCAGATGGCCCAGTTGAGTATTACCACAGGAGATGCTCAAATACAGTTTGCTATGGTCGTTTTCTCAGGACTTTGTTGGCATAACCAGCAGGTACCATGCTGGCTGTAGGTTGAGGCCCAGAGACACAGCCAGCTTTTCTTGAGAATAACTTCTTCATCAGGAGTAAAACTGGCTCCTTTCTCAAGATACCCATTGCAATCTTCTTTAAACAGAAAGTGGTGGTCATACGAGGATGAACCTGAAGAAGAGGATGACTTGGAGACTGAATAGTACTCCTGTGCATGAAGCAGAACAGGCCAAGGTGCTGATTGTCCTTTTGCTTAAGAAACCTGAAGTACAAAACTATCCGGGGGACTCCACTGATAATTTCTAGATTCATGACTCTGTTTGGCAAAGCTCACATACCCACTTGGTCAGGGAATACTAAGACTGGGCATAAAACTCTCATAGCATGCACCTTGTTTTTGAAGGGAAGTCATTTCTGAAAACAAAATTTTAAGGGTGCTTCTTAGAGAGTGCCAAATGCACTGTTAAAGAGTGCCAAATGACTTGATCTCCTCTAGAAGATTGCCCCAAAGCTGATTCTATTAACTAAGGATGCTTTGTGCTCAGACTTCACCCTGTGCTCAGTGATCCATTTTGCCCCAGAGGATCACAGCTGCTGCTTGAATTTTGCATGGAATTCAATTTCTGATGTCTCCAGGACATGCGTCATTAAATCGTTTGAAAATCAGAACGCAGACCTTGCACTGGCACCAGGTGCCCGTGAAAAGCCAATTGCAAGATACAAGCACAGGCTGAGCCACGGGGCATTGCGCTGTTTCAATAAGTACCAGATGTAGTCTTTGCATCATATTCACATTTAACTTTAGATACAGTTAAACCTGGGTGTTCCAGCCTGAAGCTTATAAACACATGGTCCACTATGGCCAAATCTTTGTTTGGTTGAATTGGAAACAATATATTTGAAAGCTAAAAGCAAAAGGCATTTGGGGAGCTAATACTGCGGAACTGTCCTAGCCTTGAGTGGTCGAACAAGACCTTTCAGCTTCTCTGTAGCCTTTTGAAGGAGGCGTGAACGCCTTCAGAAGAAGGCAAAGTGACATTTTGTCAATTCTTAAAAACTGTTTTATTTTCTGTCAAGAGTCACCTTCATTCTGCCTAAAAACATCTTAAGTCAGACCCAGCCCATGAGCATAATTCCCTACTGACATTTCACAAAAGACTTTTTCCTAGCTGGTCTCTGGGGAAACTTCTTGACACTTACCCTGCTAGATTTGGTGGTTATTCTGCCAAGCTAGTGTTGTGAAAAGCCTTGTTCTGTAGGAGAAATGAAATTTGACATATGCAGGTCTAACTATCAGTGGGATGCTGTTTTCACAAGATTTCAGTGGGTCTGTTGCTCTGTGCTGCCATGCAGAAAGGTGGTTGTGCTAACTTCAAAAGCTGTTTCTTGTTTCTATAATTTGACACAGAATTAACAGTTTGTTTTGTTCCATGTATTTAATTAATTTTGTTTTTTATTTCTGCTCATAAAGACACTTTCATTTTTTATTTTTTTAATTTTTAAATTATATCCAGAAAAATTATGTGAATGTTTCATGCTAACAGATTTCATATGCATCTGCTCCTGGATGCTCACCACAGCTGCATGACTGGTCAACCTAGCCAAATGGAGTTTTTTAAATTTCCTGAGTGGACACATAAAACTGAATTAAAGAGGTTTGGAGGCGTCTGTGAATGAATCATTTGAACTTTTCACTCAAATCGATATCCTGATAGGACAAGGAAACATGTACTGTCTTTTTTGAGGCTGCTTCATGAAGTCATGGGTAGATTTTTGCAATAGGTGGAGCAAAAAAAGACCTATAGCACTCTTGTTCTCCTCAGAAGATCCACTCCTGATGCTGAGCAGAAGAATAAAGCAACAGTAAGGAGAACAGCTCACCACCAGATGATTTTGGTGTGAGCTGACAAGCATTAAGGAAGCAACAGAATCTAAAAGGGAAAGGAAAGCATGTGAAGGCATATGTTCATGAGAGATTTCCTTCTGCTCTTCACAGAGTCATTTGTCTAAACATGAGCCTTTGGCACCTTTTAATATTTTCTGGGATTCCCTCCAGCTGCTGTTTGAGCAGGGACGGGTTCTTTGCAGCTTCTTTATCACATCAGACTGGCACAGCAACTCTGGTATCTCAGATACATTAGGATGTCTGAAATGTCACTAAAAAGCATCTTTTTAGGCAACTGACTGGAGCCCTAGGGGCATGATTCAGTCTAAGATTGTCACACATATGTGGCTATCTCAGCTTCCACCACAGTTAATGGAGATCTAATCAATGCAGTCAGTGGATATCTGGGATGATTTGTCTCACCATGAAGTACCAGTAGCTTCTGGAACTGGAAGCAGCAAAGCCCAGTAGGCCAGTGAGAAGAGGAGAGAGCAGGCATAAGCCTTATGAAACCCAGTGCACTTGTGCTACCTTTTCTTACTGGCTTTTACCCTGGAAATAACTCAAGCTCAATGGGTGGGATTCAGCCACTTAATTTTAGGTAGCTTCTGCAAAGATGTTTGTGTGATCTAATTGTCTAGACTCCTTTTGTACTACCTGACAAGAAATGAGGACTCTAGGGTGAGACCTATCTCGTGGATTTCGGATATCTCAGTAGATGTATAAAACAGGTCAGATGAATCAGGTCCCAAAAGTGTGTGTGTTACTAATTAATACATCCTTTTGGCCAGCTGTAAAATTATGCAAAACTAGGATCATCGTAACTTTGAAACATTTACATCTCTGGCAAATGTGGTTTAAACTGGCCTTAGGGTTTGCTACTGCAGACCTGATGGGGCAAAAAGAGGGAGCGAGATAGCATAGGCATTGAAAGGTGGAAGGACCCCTAAAAATAATTACCTACAAAACTCTATGAAAAATGCTGCAAGTGAAGGAACCATAAATATGTTGAGGAGACAAAGCCAATACACATTAAACTTGCATGTAGTGCTGTTCATTTGTGCCCTCCCTTTCGGCTCTGGATAGGCAGATATACACATTTAACATGAGGAAAAGTCTTTTTTATGATGGACACAGACTCATAAATCCCAGGAAACTCTCCACAGCTCACAAGGACAATTTCTTTCACCCCACCATTTGTTCTCCCATAGAGTTAAAAGAGCAGAAGATGTATTAAAATGTAAACCTACCCTCTGGTTTATGTAATTTAATGTGTCATTTAGTGAGCTCAATTCCTTTTGCAAAGGGGCAAACACCCACTTTTTAGATAAACAACATTTCTGTGTGGTCTATTTTGACAATTGACCCCTCAGAAATATCACATGCTCACAGCCCCAAAATCGCAGGACAGGAACAAATAAAGAGCTTACTTGACCTGTCCTTTTGCACCTGGGCAAGAGATACAACAGAGGACATGAGGACCTACAATGGGCTGGTAGAAGGTCAAAGTCTCCACTCTAGTGACTGTGAAAATGAAACAAAACAAACAAAAAAAAACAATTTAAGAAACTGAGACCTTTGAAATGATTATATCATTTCCCAGAAGGTTCTCAGGGTGTTGTTATTAAAATTAGGGGAGGAAGAAGGGAAAAAACCCCCGAGAACTACCACCTGAGCTATAGAATCATAGAATCATAGAACAGTTCGGGTTGGAAGGGACCTTTAAAGGTCATCTAGTCCAACCCCCCTGCAATTTATGTTTCGTGGTAAGTATCTACTTATTAAAGTGCATTGAGAGAAATTAGTTACTTAACTAATTGCATGAAGGGCCTCAAGATGAGTTTCTTACTGTATGTCTGAGGAAGTTTTAGGTGTTTTCCAGGTAACCAAAACTTCATGTTCAAGGAAATATGACTTAATTGAGAGATCTGCAGGGAAGACATGTTTGGCCTATGCTCCTTTGAAAATCAGTAGAAAGAACGAGGTTCCTGTAGAAAGTGATTTAGATGTTTAGCTGATTTCTCCCCTACAGGTCACAGGGAGAGAAAGGGATGCTTGATTTCATTGCTTAGGCAGGAAAATTTCTACTGCCAGGTAGGGTGAATCTGAACTCTCAGCGTGGTGCGGGACTTTATTAGAAGAACTGCTATATAACAACTATTATATTTTAATTTAAGCTGTAGCTTATTTTGCAATAGCTTGTCCATGTAAATTCATCTTTATCCAACTCATTTTGTGATCTCCCACAGAAATGGCAGTCACTCCCCCCAAAATATATTAATGGCCACCTTGTTATATTTTGTTTCCTTAAATTCACTGCATATTTGGGGTGAGATCTAACATATAGACACAACTGCCAATAAAATTAGTGTGGGATGCATTTCTCAAAATGAAGAGCAGAACTGGGCCTCTTTGGGCTGGGGAAATATTTGCAGTAGAAATAAAGCAGGTTAGATGGTAACTGATTCTGAGTGTAGACAAGCTCTTTCAGATGGGCAGGGTTATTCAGGCAGACCTTCTACAGGGGAAAGAGTAGGTCCGCCTAGCCAAAAATGGCAGGATGAAGATGCTAATGGGATATAGTGCAAGTCTGTGCATGTTTTTTCTTCTGAAATGAACAGAGCTTACTTTTCTAAATCGTTATGTACTTTCCAACACACAATAGCAGATGATATAATAAAGGAGTTCTCATACCAGCAATTAAGTACACTGATTTCCTTTGATGAATATTAGATAACAGCAGAACTATCTCATTTTGCTGCCGTTTTCTCTTAGTATCTAAATGACACTTAATTTTTGTCTTTCTTTAGGAAACGTTGCTTCTGATAACCAGCCCTGTGCTCTGTATTCAAACTTTAGTTGAGCAAACCAATCGGTATGGAAAAGCACCAGTGCATGCGATGCAACACTGTGACCTCAAAAATTGACGGCATGGGGACAGAAAAAGAGAGAGAAGGTGCTGAGCCTTAGCACCCTGCAGTCATTGTCCATCTCTCTTGTATTAAAGTGATTCTTGGGTGAATTCTAAAAGCCTAGAGCATATGGTTTCTCCAGAAGCAATGAATCAGAGTAGTATGGTTTATGCGGGGAAAGCATGTTAGGTACTTGTAACCTAAGATATCTTTGAGAACTTTGGGAAATGAGATGCTTTCAGTTTGGGAAATAGTGTTGCTCGGTGATAGATGTCTCCATCGAATCTTCGTGTTGAGCAGAAACCACTGTCCTGTGAAGTTCCAGTACCAGTGAGATGCCTTTGGATATTCCCACTTCATGGCAGTTATGTACTTTTTCTGCTTTCTAATTTGCTGCTGCTGCTAGAGTACTTGGAGAAAGGTTCAGTAGAGCAAGGAGAACCCTAGGGTATTTATTCCTTGAACCCAGAAGTTGCTGGTCCCTCCAATTTCTTTCCAGTTCTTTTGTCTTTAGCCTCTGCAGAAACAGATGATCCGTGATGAATGCTGATGGAAGCATTAAGGAGGTGATTTCCTCTCCTCCCACCAAAATTATTGACTGGAATGCACAGTTTGAGGAAATCCAATTAAAACTATATCATATGGCTATATTGCCTTCACCATCTATATAAAGGGATGGATAAGCGCCATCTGCTATTCCCTTTCTCTACATCATTTAGGCTGTAAAGTAGGTAGTCAAAGCTGTTCTTGAGTATCAGTTCTGTTACACTTCACACATTTATCTGATTATTTTTAACAGGTATGGGTACCAGCACCTTTTTCTCTTTAGCAAGTATCAAGGTTTCGGTTATACTGGTGTGCACTCTGGGTGACTTCACCATTAGCAACACTACGTTCCCTGTCAAATTAAGACATGAAAAGTGGGATAGAAGAGAATTGAGTAGAACTTGTAAATTAAAACACATTTTCCCTAGACCATGTGGTTTTGACCTTTTCTTTTCTGAAAACTCAACCTCTTGCCCTATTCTGTGGGTGGGGTATATTTTAACATGTGATGTACAGATTAAAAAAAAAAAATTCTCTGCAGTTTGGATACCCATTTGCAATTGTCCACAACAATAATAATTCAATCTGCAAAGGGCAGGACTTTCTTGCAACACAGGACATTCCTACAGTACTAAGAATATTTTTTCACCTCTTTCTCCACAGAAAGAAGAAATATGTTTTGCATACAAAGGCATAGCTCTGATGTGGATAGAGAAATCTCTGAAGACCTCAGTATTAAGGAAATATTCAGTCCTGTATCTTTCATGTCATGTGGAATCTTGCTATTGACTTCTGAGAGTCAGATCAAGCACATGGATGATTTTTCTCCTCACCCATGGCTCTGCCCACATCAAGTCAATTTGTTTTGAACAGTTTTACCCCTATCAACACAAATGCTTTAAAATGTGCTTGATCAACTACATTTGATATTTCAGCTGGCTAAGCCAGACTATTTGTAATGGTAGAAAAGCAATCATTCCACAGTCCTGCCATTGTCTCAGGCCAAAGTTACAGTGGTTTAGCTAAGCCTCTTGGGTTCTGATTTTGACTGTCTGGTCTCCTGTTGAGTCTTGCAAGTCTTCAGTTTAGAAGTCACTCATGCATCAGAAGTTCTGATGGATGAGTTTGGGTGCACCTCACTCACTTACCTGGAAGCACTGCCATCCTTGAATGTTTTTCTCACCTTCAGATCTTTCTATCCTAAGCTTGTCCCATCAGAGGTAGGAGAACAAAGTGTGCATTTATGCTTTGACAGCTCCAATACTACTTTCAGCTGCTGGCAGTGGTAAGGTTTAATTGTGAACTGAACAGAATTCAACAAAGGGCTGCATTTTGACTTAAGTTTGGCAAGTTGGGTTGTTTAGGGTTTGTGTGGCAGGGTTTTGGTAGCGGGGAGGGGGTTGCAGGGGTGGCTCCTGTGAGAAGCTGCTAGAAGCTTCCCTGGCTCCAAGTCAGACCCACCTCTGGCCCAGGCTGAGCCCATCAGTGACAGTGGTAACACCTGTGGGAGAACAGATTTAAGAGGGGAAACCTGCAGTGAGTGAGGGGATTGGGATGTGAGAGGAGCCCCTCTGCAGATCCTGAGGTCAGTGAGGAAGGCGGGGAGGAGGTTGATGCCCCCGCAGCCCCTGGTGAGACCAGAGAGCAGGCTGTCCCCCCCCCAGCCCACGGAGGGGAGTGGGGGAGCAGATGCCCCCCTGCAGCCCGGGGAGAGAGGAGCCCACGCCGGAGCAGGGGAGTGGATGACTCGCAAGATGGCTGCCGCTCCCTGGGGAAGCCCGTGCTGGAGCAGGCTGGGACTGAAGGACTGCAGCTTGCGGAAAGGACCCAGGCCAGGGAAGTTTGTGAGGAACTGCAGCCTGCGGAAAGGACTCATGTTGGAGAAGTTTGTGAAGAACTGTCTCCTGTGGGAGGGACCCCACGGCGGAGCAGGGGACGGGTGAGGAGTCCTCCCCTTGAGAAGGAAGGAGCGGCAGAGACAAGGTGGGATGAGCGGACCCCAACCCACCATGGCCGGCGGTGGAGGAGTGAGTGAGCAGCTTCATGGTGCTTTGCTGCCAGCTGGGCTTAAACCATGACATGGGTAGGTGGGCTGAAGTGATCCAAAAAGCTGGCTATACAATTATACTGGTTTGATGTAGGGAGTGATTAGTAAGCAGAATAATCCTGTTCATACTCCTTCCCACTCAGATACTTTTATCCTAATTAAGAATAACATTACTTATTCTGGTTTATTTTATATTACTTTCTAAAAGGTTTAAATAAAACTGAAAAAAGGTAGTCAGGCAGTTACACAAGTAAACCAGTATCATTATATCAATGGAATAAGAAATATTTTCCTTTGCAAGCAGCCTTTCAGGCTACACTGGGACTATGACACAGGCATCTGGGTGCCAAGACTATGAAAAGGATGATAGTAGACATAGTGCTCCATTTGGGCCACATTTTTTATTTATTTAATTCCTCCCAGCCTTAATTGGCATGCCTCATAAGGGATCATCTCTAGTGCCTCTTCCAATGCATATTAATCATCTGGGAATGCAGAGGAAACCACCTCTGCTGTGACAATAGCTTGATTGGCCTCTGAGGGAAAGGGATTGAATCTCGGTGCCTCTCTAATGACATTATTTGATATTTTCAGGACAGACAGTTGCATCCTAATGGAATTCAAATAACACAAGAGATGAAAAGAAATAAACAGTTGCCCATGTGCTTCTTATAATTACCTATGCAGTGACATAGAAGGTATGTTGTCACCTGCCAAGCAGTTAATGACTTCATAACCCTTCACTCAAGACAGGAAAGTCCAGTGAAAAATGGGATGCCCCTTCATATATTGTAATAGCTCATGTAGGACTGATTCTTTGTCCCTTTAAAAAGTTATTTTATTATTCTAGCTTTGTTACTTCCTAGTGACCTGACCAATGCAGTGTCTCACATTGCAGTCTCTGGTGTAGTGCAGAGATGGTCAACCTGGCATGCACTTGGGTACCATTCAAAGTTATTCAGGTGTTCATCTGCCACTTTATAAACCATGGGTGAAGAGGCACTGACAGCACTCTGTTTATCACCCTGCCACCCCACTATGTGAGGAGTCATGACCTTAGATGCCCAGCTTCAGAAAAATGTTCACAGCTGCAAATCCATCTTGCCACATTGAGCGAGCCATCCAAGATGGTATCTAGAAATTCTGTATGGGCTGCCCCAGTGAGAGTATGATGGTTCCTGGGCCAACTGGTGAAGACTGACTCATCTGTCCGTTGCTTAGGACCTGGCCTGGCCCTCCTTTGGGCCCTCTGTGGCAACTCAGCTACCATGAGAGACTATTTCTGTTGCTGTACATTGTTGCAGCCAAAGGTGTGGTGTTTTTCTACAAGAATCTCTAAGCATGTGCCCCCTGGGCATGTAAGCCCACAAAGCCTGATAGCAAAGTGCTAGAGGACTGTCCAAAGAGAATGGCCATACTTGATATGATCTGTGTCTGTAGTGGCTGTCCACAGTTGATCCTAGGCCTGATTATCCTGTCTGTTGTGGCTGGGTTTCTTCTTCGGAAGTGGTGGAGGGAGCAAATTAATATGTTCAATGTGGGCAGAAAATCTGCATTTGTACATTCCCAGTTCCTGGATAATGGTACTCAGTTCCTGATTAATTGTTAGAATAAGCCTTGTCCTTGATTTTAGCCTGGGTGATGACACCTTTCCCCCAAAATTCCTGGACACAGTCTGTGAGCTAGAATAAACCAAGGGTCATCCACAGTTAAGAGCTGGAATGTGGCTACCTCATTTTCATGGATAACAGAGCTCAACAGTGTGGAGATGGGCTGTGCCATGCCAGAGAATGGTTTTGTGCACATTTCATTTAGGAAAGTGGACACTAGGCACACGTAAGACCTCTGAAATCCAAGAATAGATCTTGGCAAAGCACACCCAGGTCTTCTGAGGAAAGTGGGTAACTTTTGTGCCTTTGAGGATCTTTTGAATATTCAGAGCGCAGAACTGGAAGGAATGCCAAAATCACCGACACCAGTCCTTGCTTCAGAGTTTCCTAACAGACTCCTAATAGTGGTCGTCTGAGCTCAGAAAATAGTTGTGGGATCAGGATTTGCCAGGCCCCATGTTAAGTGGAAAAATGGAGATATTTTTGTGCATGGAGAAAAATAAGTACGTAAGTATTTTAAATAGGGGTGCAGGCAGTCTTAAATGTGGGATAAATGGCAATTTCTCCTAATAATGAACAGACTGTAAAACAAGTCTATCAGTGACAGTAAACGAGGGATGTGTTGCCTTAATTACCTGCCAGGAAAGATTTACTGAGAGCGATTTATAGAAAGGTTTGCATTTCTAGGGGATAAAAATCAGTGAAGCTCTGTTAATGGCACCAGCTCATACCTAATTTCTATCTAGGGAGAGCCTGGCTGATAGCCTTTGAGGATATATTGTAGACTGATTTCTGCTCTTTGTTGAAAAGAGCTCGTAGGCTTTGAAATTTTCTTTAAAGGATATTGAAGTTCTCAAAAACTTACATGACTGTTTTCGGCACAGTAACAAATGTTGGAGTGATGGTTATTGTGAAGATAAAGGAGGGGATAATGAAGATGGGGCTTAAGAAGAAGGGAGGGAGATGAAGTTGAAAGATTTCCATTTGGAGTGCAGCTATAGTTGTTGTGCTGCACTGGGATCTCATGTTCTTATTCTGCTTTGTGAGTAAAATTTCCTGCCAGACTACATGTCCCATCACACTTTTCAAAGCAGAGCTGATCTCCTACCATCTGTTTAAGAGAACAGGCTTCTGTTCCCAGCTGGAGCATTGAGTTACTTGTTGCTACAGAAATCATAATAAACAATATCACAGTGTTATCTTTTCATTCTTTCTTTCTTCCTGTCTTTTTTTTCTCATTTGATAGAAAGTGTTAAAGTAGAAAGAGTGCTTTGGTGCTTTTATAATCACTTGTCAGTTCCAGACTAATCTCTGGACTTATTTATACCATAATTATCTCTCAATGACATGAATGATGAAGTGAAAATGCAATAAGTCCCCCTGATATTGGATTCTGTTGGCTCAGACCATCCCAATGAAGCATTGTTGTTTTGAAAGGGGTGGGGAGACAATGATTAATTTCCTTTTCTGAGCATAAAAGACATTACTTTATGTGAATTCTTTAGTGCTTTCACTGAAGATTGGGCAAGTAATTGTGTTAACCTTTGCTTTTTAAATTCTTCCTGCTGGGATTTTTAGGGGTCAAGTAAATCAAATTTTGATGCTGGTTGCATTTGTTGAGAGATGGGGTTTGGCAGGCCAAACTTTAGAAAAGTTCAGAAGTATATATGCAGTACCATATGAGAGTCACACTGCTGGAAACATGCTTTCCTCATAGGGCCTGAACTGGAGAAAAGAAACTTCTTTGTGTTCCTTTAACCAAGCAGCCCAAGTGTCTATATTTCCGTGGGGTCAAGGTTGATAAGGGTAATCAAATGTGACATATCTAAAGAAATATGATGGATCTTGAGAAGGCAGTTGGAGATGAGCTTTTTCTCTGCATGTCACCATATTTTTACATTTCATTCCTTAGTCAGATGTCCACTTAAGCTGGTTTTCTCCATTTGAGCTGGTTTTCCAGTTACTGCACTGGCCAATGGCCTAGGGAAGCATACAAGAACAGTGCAAGCATGTATGAATCATATGTATGAAGACACTGCCAGACTGCAGGCATGTTTATAACCAGACAGGCAGCTGAATTATACCTAAACTCTCCCAGAGAAGACTGAAAATTTATATGGCATGAAGAAAAATACTGCTGCTATTTCCCAGCTTTTGTACTACAACAAGAGCCATCACCAGGGACGGGGGAAGACATGGAATCTAGGATGAACCCAACTTGAAGGTGGTTGGACTTAGAGAGATGTGAGAAAAGGAAGCAAAACTCTTCCCTAGTGGCTAGGGTAATCACCTTTAATTAGAGTCCACGTTACTACAGGAGCACTTTAAGACAGCCAGTGAAGCCCCCAGACCCCAAAAGGTTTATTAAGAGACTTTACTGGTGAAATAACTGTTTCATTCTGATGGCCTCTGGATGGTTTGGAAGGTCCAAGAAAAGTGGTGGTCAAAAGTTATTTCTATACTATATGCATTCTGTCAGGTATTTGGGGATCCCTCAAGATTAAAAAAAAAAAAAAAAGACCAGTATGAAGACCATAGCCTTAAAGGTAAAATGGAAATATCATTGAAGACCAGAAGAGGAGCTGACCATTTATTTTCTCATGGTTTTGAAGGCTTCTCACTGTGTTATAAATCAATAAAACAAGCAGCACAAATGTATTCAATGGGAAAAGAAGAGCAAATTGCTATTTTGCTATTCAAAGCCCATTTTTTGTTACAGTTATTTTTTTAATTTAGATTACCAGTCTCTGTGCTTTACTTAGGACCTTCGTAGACTCTGAGGTCTAAGGGGATGTCACTAAAGAGAATCAAGTCTTCTTAACAGTGAAATTTTTTATTATATTTTTCTTTTTTTAATTGGAAATGATTAGCAAAATGTGGAGTTTTGGGGTGGTGGTGGAAACAAATGCATTTTCTTCTGGAAAAATCTCCATAAACTCTGTGATGGAGTTACTTGATTGTGGATGAGGGAGAGAAAAAATATCCAACTGTTCCTAAACAGCAAAGACCCTTAATAGTGGTAGTAAATGTCTAGGATAGGGAGACCAAGACTCATGCACCCTCACTAAGCCTGTATTAAAACAAGGGGCTTGAACCTGCATCATTCACATTATATGTGATATGTGGTGCTACTCTCATGTAGGTGGTTGCTAGTCTTGCCTGTTAGAAGCACTCCTTTTGATATCAAAACCAAAATATGAATAAGATCAGTGAGAGGGTTATGAGAGAATTAGGCATAATTCTTTGCCGGAATTTATATTTGACTATTCATCTGGGATGGAACAGCTCTGGTACTGAGGACACTGTCTTGAAAGATGGAAGGCAGGCAGATGTATATACCCGAACCTCTTCAAATGGTGTATTTTGCTCACCAGCACTGGAAATTTCAAGTTTTGATGGGGTTGCTGAATCGAAAAGTTCCTGCAACTCAATTTCTCAGGCTAGGGATGCTATCCTTCCCTCCCTCCTACAGCCAGCAGGCTGGGATGGAGTGCAGCAAATGCATGCGTTCTTGTGCCTCTTTATTGCTTTCTCAGAAACACCTTGGGACACAAGGAGCAGTTGGCTGTGCATGCAGCAATGGCACAAGAGGAGCAAAAGTTGGCTGGAAAATCATGTTTCTAGAGAATCATGATATATGGGGGTAAAACCTCTATTTAAGCTCCAGATGTAAATGTAATGAATCTGGTTTTGTTCACAGTGGATTTATATCCTGAGGACAACAAACCATATATGCCCACTTTATCGACAGCAAGACTGTCTGCTCCAGCAAGAGTGGATATCTTTCTAGATTACTATAGGAGAATTCAAATAGATTTTGGCATCTCTAATTCCATTCTGAAGAAGGGTGACTATAAGACAGAAAGTCATTAGAGCATGACTATGTCTGCGCATCATGACGAATGAGCAGTTCCCCTCGCCCCCAACCCTGACACAGGCTCAATCTTAGCCTGAACTTTTGGTACCCTGAGTAAGTTGGAAAATATCTTCACTTTGCTGTCATGCAGCCACACTCTCTAAATTGATCATTAAGGTAAATTAATCTGTAAGGGTGAAGGTTTACATTCCTTTTTTTTGCTGTGTATTTAAAGATTTTGCTGGAAGACAGTAAATAATCCACAGACCACCCTTTACCAGTAGTATTTGTGGCATTGCTTGGGAGTAACCAGTACCAGCTGCTTCTGGGGAAAATGCCTCAGTGGGCTTTTATACAATTATTGATTATTTATTGAATATTATTAGTGGTTAAAAACGGACAATATTTGCTAGTTCATTGCAGCTGCATACTCCTTCACTGACAGACAAGCTTGTCTGGGAAAATAAAGGCGCAAAGCAGGGTTGCGAAGTGTTAAATAACAAGAAAAAAAATCCCAAAGGGTAAAATAGCATGTAAGCAGAAACGCCTCATCTGAGATGACATAGTAAATCAGGGCATTGCTGTAGGCATTAGGATGTGCTGATCATTAGGACAGGGAAGATATTGCAAAGGACAGGAGTTTAGGGCATACCGATGGCCTAATTGGAAAGACCACTGAGAAGAAAAAGGGGTGACTGTGATTTGCATTACCAAGTAGATCAGGCTGAATGGCTGCAACGGTCTTTTCTGGCCTTGAAGTTTGTCTGTGTCTGTGGAACTGTTTCATTTAAATAATTCATACGGAAGAGAAAATTCTGAACAATTGCAGAAAAATTTTCAGTACAAGCCTGCTAGGGACTCTGGGATTTGGTCTTCAATATCTGAGCTCTTGAACTTTCCTAATGAAAATACTAATAAGTTTTTAATTCTAAGCTTCAAGCCTCATTGCAGACAATCATCAATGATATATTAAATTGTAAAATTCAGAGGGCTTTATAGTTATATAAATCATTCAATTAAAGAGAAACTGCATCACATGACTGAATCAACTGAATGGAGGTTGAAAGTGGATTCAGTTTTGCAGTTCTCTTAAGTATTGTGTGCAGAGATATTTGCTATTAATTTAAAAACTGAAGAAAAATTTCAGAAAATTGTTTTTTTTGCTCATGAACTAAAAAAGGAATATAAGAATCATGATGTATCTTTTCCATTAGAATTATTTCCTTGTTTCTTAAATGTGTTTTGAACCCTCAGCAGCCCAGAATGTGACTTTTTTTGCTGTGTGCTGCTAAGTGTTTAGATTTATGAGTCTGCAGCTCTTTCTAAGTGAAGAATTAGTGGTACGTCTTTCATTTGAATGATGTTTGGATGAAAAAAACATCAACATTGCTATGTTTGTGAACAAACATACATTTGCTACCTCTGAAAATTGTGTCTAGTCCCTACCCATAGTAACTTTTCTGCCACTCATCTCCAGCCATCCTCACTGTGCTGCTTTTGGATAGTAGGTTACTGCTGGCATCAGTAGAGCAGCAGGCTCATGTAGCAGCTTTCAGAAATTTGGTACCCGATAGTTCTACACATGGTTGTCCTCTACTTATTCATGACAGGCATGTTTAGCCACAGTGAATACACACATATGGAATAGTCCTGGCTCTTTAGCCAGTGTTTTTTTTCAGCCTACATCCATTACATTTGATAGCATGACTTGTACACTCCACCTGGATTTTGTTGGAAGGCAGAAGCTGCAGAGTGCGTGCTCTCACACCTCGGATTACTTGCAGTGCTCGAAAGGTTAAACACTATTTGCAAGAAGCAAAGAAATAAACATGTATATGACTACGTAGAGCATGTGAGCAAGATGGATTGTTCAATGCGTTACAAGACCAATGGAAAGATGGAAAGAAATATAGTCTTCATTGTAATGATTGTGCTTCTGTAGCCTGAGGCATCAAAAACGTCATAGTGTTTATGCAGGCTAATAAAATCTTAACAGTAATTCTCTCCAGCCTCTCCATACACAAAACCTTTGCTACAGTCTGTCCTCTAAATCACCTTTAAGGAAAAAGATTAGTTCCCTTTCATTCCTCCTTAGGGAGGGATAAAGTTTGCCCTGCTGTGAGACTTTTAATGTTGGTGGATAGCATGTAATGCATGGGTCATCATGCATGGGAGTTTCTGAAGTGCTTGGGAGTTTCTGAAGTGCTTAGGAGCTCTCTATTTAGGGGCAAGTGGGAGGAAAAATGGATTGGAACAAAGGTTTCAAATCTAATAAGTGTCTGTTTAAAGATGCATCCCTTAATCATTAATTTAATAGTATTTGAAACCAAAGCAAAATGCTTTCCTATAATAATAATCTGAATGTGTGGAGACTCGACTTCAGTTAAAATGGTTTGACTGGGACTCCTTTCTCATCTGATGGTAGAAACAACACATTTCAGCCTCTCCTGTTCTAAATAATATAAATGTGAAACTGAAGGAAGTAAATAAACACTGGAAAATCTCCTTGTTTCCATTCTTACTGATGATTTCGCAGCTGGAAAAAGAAATCTTCGCTACCATCTATCGCGAGCCTCTCAAAGCCCTTTGTGACGGGTTTTTGGAGGTGGGTGGGATGGCTTGTCTTTCACAAGGGTGCTCTTTTGAATTCAGAGAGCAAAAGTCAGAGCACCATTTTTAGTATCTGGGTGGCTAGATCTGCATGTCAGCATTAAGCACTTCTGCATGAGACCATTTCAGTAGAAGTCCGTTCCTCTAGCTTACCAGGTTTGCCTCTATCCATCACCAGTGATGTGGACCTGTGATGCGGACAGCTGCAAGCCTCTAAACAGTGCTGCTTTGGAGAATCTGAGTCAAACACTGAATTGGTTTAATATCTCAAGTATTTGATCTATTTTGGCCTAAGAATATTAACATAACATGTAAAAATGGGGCCAGGAGCACAAATGGTACTGATCAGCACCGAACAGGGCTTGATAGTGTGGGTTTTCGGACATTAAGTGAACTCCAGAGCAGTCAAGTGCCAGCTATTATAACTGGAGATACCTGAGCATCCAATCTCATCTGGAGGCTGGATCTGAGAAGTGCTCAGCATCCCCATCTGATCTCCAGGGTGCCACTGCGAAACAAACCAAGAAAACTAAGTATCAAGAAACAATGGAGGCCACCAGAAACAGAAGGAGAGGAGAAGATCTGGTTAGAGTTGAGGGGTAGAATCACCCAGGTTTAACATAAAGGATGGGATTTGCTCTGATGTACATAGCTAAGTAGTCATAGACCTAGTCACTATAGACAGCGGAGCATAAAGTTTGTCTCCTCAGTGGTCTTGGTGCATTTTAGCTGTTAGCTCCAGGCCTTGGCAAAGCAGCTGTGTAGCTTTGACTAACATGGAACAGCACCTTTGTGTCTAATATCTCTTAACCTTTCTACTGCAGCTTAACCTGTATGAACATAAATTTCTATATAACATGATATTCTTTTGGCACTCATAATAATGCAGATCAGATCCCATCTTTCACACCTCTATTTCAGGCTCAGGCCAAGAAAATCTGTATGTATGAATCCTGTATGAGAGGAAAGAGAAAGCAGCTGGGATATACTCAATGGATGCATGTTCTCATAGACATGTAATTGGCTGCTTCTTCTGCATTGGAGTGGAGCTGTAAATCAAAGCACAGTTATAAAGGTGAATGCTAATGCTGAGTGACACTCACACCCTGGAGGCTGGTAAGCAATAAATAAAGAGCTTTTCTTTCTCCTTAGATGGTGTTGATGTATAGGCTAATCCCGGGTCTGTAATTCTTCTCTCTATCCTGCCTGTGCTTTTCTCTCTGGCTCCAGATGCTGGCATTTTGTTTATGAGGGTCTTGATGGGGTTTGTTCTGCTCCTGGGAGGTCTCATCTGTAATTTACTGTAGCCAGATTTGTGAATCTGCTTAAGCAAAGTTATTCACTCCCAGAATTTCTGTTAATGCTAGGAAAAAGGATTTTAATTAGGTATAATGGGGTTCTGAATGGTCTCATTTGAGACTGGTGGTTTATTTCTTTGTAAGACCACCTAATCATGATAAAAAATCAGATCTTCCTTTATCAACCGTGGGCATTTTTACTGCAATCAAAGTATCTTTTAAAATTATTTCTTCCACAAAATCTTTCTTTTTTTTTTTTTTTTTCCAAAACCAAACAACCTGACAACATAAAAAAAATTTTTGGTTAGTAGATTGTTGTTTTTTTTTTTTTTTTTAATTTAAAAAAACCCCTAAAGCATTTTGGCCCAAACCCAAAACACTTCAGCATGAGAAAAAGTCTCAGTTGCTGCAATGCTCAGTTGATGGCTGTAACTCACAACCCATACAATGTCTTTTCAGATCTTCATGATCTTTTTACATTATTTCAAATTTGGGTCCTGAAGTTTGGGGTGCAGTTAGTTAGTTTTCAGATGAGTACCCGCTTGCTGCAATATTATTGTTCCAACAACCTGATGAAAGCAAGGAAGGGTTCATGTAAACTGGTCTTTTTTCAGGCATCATGAAATATGAAAAGCCAACCTTTTAGGGGTCATACATTTCCTTTTGACTGTCACTACTTAAAAACATTTAAAAGTCTATTTTCTTTAAGTGATGTATTCCTTAGGAGGAGTGTATAATTTACCTGACATCCTCTGTCTTCTTGCTTGAGCTAACATGTGAGGTGTGTGGTCAGCACTTGTCTTGAATATATTATCCAGAAACATAGTACAAGTAATTTTTATATAAATCTTTTATATAATATATTATAGATTATATAGCCATGAATTGTCTGCATTCCTTTTCTCTGGATCTCATGAATGTTTTGATAAGATCTCACAGAATCATAGAATGGTTTGGGTTGGAAGGCACCTTCTGCACTAGTCCAGCCCCCCTGCCACCTGCTCTTACAGGTCCATGTCTTTGTTGCACGAGGGATCCCAGAGCTGGATGCAGTATTCCAGGTGGGGTGTCCCATAAGCAGAGTAGAGGGGGAACCTGCTGGCCGTGCGTCTTTTGACAAAGCCCAGGGTACGATTGGCTCTCTGGGTTGCAAGTGCACGTTGCTATCTCACGTCCAATTTTTCATTCACCACTATCCCCAAGTCATTCTCCACAGGGCTGCTCTCAATCCATTCATGACACTAGGGGTTGCCTTGGTCCAGCTGCAGGACCTTGCACTTGGCCTTGTTGAACTTCATGAGGTTCGCAGGGGCCCACTCCTCAAGCTTGTCAAGCTCCCTCTGGATGGCATTTTTCTCCTTGAGTGTATCAACTGCACTTTTCACCTTGGTGTCGTCTCCAAACTTGCTGAGGGTGTACTCAATCCTACTGTCTATGTCACTGATGAAGACATTAAATAGTATTGGTCCCAGTATGGATCCGTGAGGGACACAACTTATTAGTGGTTTTCACTTGGACATTGAGCCATTGACTATAACTCTTTGGATGTGGCAGTCCAGCCAATTCCTTATCCATCTAACCATCCATCCATCAAACCCATGTCTCTCCAATTTAGAGCTAAGACTGTTGTGGGGTACTGTATCAAATGCCTTACAGAAGTCCAGGTAGATGACATCAGTAGCTCTTCCCTTGTCCCCTGATGCAGTTCTGTCTAGGAGCAGCACTAGTGGGGAGTTATATAGGCCCTGAAAATGAACAAGGTAGAAACCAGACCATAAACCTTTTAAATGTGTGGTACAACACTGGATTCTGTCCATATTTAATGAGAAGCTGGAATGAGCGTGGCGGTAAGAAGCATATAGATCAATACACACTTGTCCTATACCAATAATGTGGTTGACGTGAAAAAGAGCGAGGGCTCTGGTTTTAGGCTTTAAACAATTTGAGAGATGTGAAGCATTATAACAGACTCAAATGACTACAAATTACTGCTGAGATTCTTACGACATGTGGGAAGCTGAAAGCCTCAGAGGATTGACTCATAACAGGCATTTAGGTCCTAAAGACTGATGGATATATCGTTTTGCCTGAATGCATCAATGCCAGCAAGAAGGGCAAATCTGAAAATTATGTCATCATTCACTGGGGAAGTAGTTACAGTGTGACATGTCAACCATCTTGATTCAACCTGCCATCCAGCAAGCTGCGCATCAGGGTTTTTAATTTATTAAAATGGCTGTTTTATTTTTCCTTTTAAAAGGATTTTATAAACAGCACATTTGAAGGATGATATTGAGTGTCTTTTGCTTCATTAGTTTCTTTCACCATATACTATGTCTTAGAGCAAGGCAGGGAATTATAAAGACATTATAAAGATTGTAACTATTGCTGTCAATAAAACATACAAGTATGAATTCAGAAAATAATTCCCTCTGGGTCCAATTGTCAAATAAAATTCATTTTTTTTGTGACCTTGTGTCTTTCTCTACAGTGGGGATTGAAGGAGGTATCATCCTATGGCATGTTAGAATAGAGTCAATACTCTACCCCTTAACTTAACCTCTGCTACCTGGTACCTGCTGCTGTAGGTACACATGGTTCCTCCCAGTCCTATGTTCCTGGAGTTTTAGTGGAGTAATCAGTAATCCTGACCTTTTCAGAAGGGAAATAACTGATTTTTTTTCCTTTGGAAATATCTTTTACTTATTACTTAAGTATTTCTAGTCTATTAAGTAAAGTACTACAGTAGAAAATGAAGTTGGTTTTGGTTTTGTCAAAAAAATAATGAACCTAATCCAGGTGGTATTGATTTTAACATTTCCTCTCTTGAGATTTGCCTCAGAAGGTTTGTCTTCCAGCACATTGATCAGCTTGGTGGCCCTCCTTTGAAACCTCCCTGATATACAAAACACAGGGTTAAAATTCAGATACCACACTTGTACATTTTATCATTGAGGATGGGAGGGGCAAGATCATCTGATCTTCCTTCAGCTCATGTGAGATGACTGTATGTTTTCAGAAAGGCAGTTGGCTCTCCATCCCTGCTGTCACTGTGCAGTTCCTGGAGATCTCACTGAGCCTATGGCGGGACATTGTTTTACTCAAACCCAGAGTGACTGATCTGCAGCATGGAAACTCAATACCTGGACAATGAGTTATTAGCAAGTAGAATGTGAAAATGAAAACATGAGGGAAACCATAAAAAATCAGAAAGCTTCAAAAAAGTATTGACTTTCTGTAGGACTTTCATAACTCAGTTTCAGGGGGTGAAGGTCAGCAATGTTAGGGTAATCATTGGGTGGGGGACACTTCATTCTGCCTGTGCTCAGTCAGCCGGACGGTGAACCTGGATGGCAGCCGGTAAATAAGCCCTTGGATTCAGCATTTTCTTTTCTCTTTCTTTTGAGTGTCATACTTACAAAATAAGATTTTTATCATGAAATGAGAAATTGATGATAGGGAGAAAAAGAGATGGTATACAATCTATCTTCTTCTTTCAAAATCAAATCTTTTAAGTGATTTATATAAGTGTGAAAAAACAGATCAAACCTCCGTATTGTTTTTGTAAAAATGAAGTGTGAAACATCAAGGAGCTCTCTTTCCATTCCTTCATCATCACGCACATTCCAAAAATTTATTGTACACTGGTACAAGAGAGTTCATATCCCTGCTTATCTCAGATTTGGGTCTAAACATTTCAGGAGGAGTAACTGTGTGTTGGAAAGGGTTTGTGTTAGAGCAGCATTAGAGAAAATATTGACAGTTCTAGGTGATGTGGTGGGCTGGAGACAGCACACGTGCAGCAGCAGGAATGCAGCTCACCTGGCATTTTCTTTCCCCATGCCATTAGCTGCAGCCTGCTCTCAGGGACAAAAGCAAAGTTTCATTGGTCTTCTAAACGACTTTCCAGGCATGTGATTGGGAAAGAAATCTGTGAACCAAAAAAGATGTGAAATACGTTACTGCACTGTGTGGCTGAAAACCAAGCCAAAACCCAAGCCTGAACGATTCCAGCCAGAAGCGTCATTGCCTCTGCTCTACAAATCCTGTGCTAGATCGCTCTCCAGCACTTGGGCTCTCCAGATCTGCTCTGGAGCCAGGTACAGAGAGGCTGCAATGCTGCTCATGGCATGGAGGCAGCTGCGCTTTCTGTGCTGATGCATGGCACTGTGTCAGCAAGGCAAATGTAAGCAGCAAGACTGGTGTTTGGCCTCTCAGGGATTTCCACCACGGTATTGACCAAATTTGCCAAGCATCTTTTCCCCTCCACCCCTATTTTGCCTTTGCTTCTATGCAAAGAATCAGTACTCAGACCAAAGCACAATGTTTGGAAACACAAATTCTAAGAACTCAGTAGTTTTCCCTCCTTTAATAAAAATCTCCCCAGGAAATCAACAGTCCTCCAAATAGGAAAAATTCCCTTTAAAAATCTCACAATGCTCCCCCCTTCATGATTTTGTGGACTGCCTCCCTATTCAGCATGCTTGGCAGAGGTAATGCTGATGAATTATCTTTTTTAACTGCACAAGGCTTCAGTGACACTGCTGAACAATGCCAAAGGCAGAATTCATTGGGAGACATTAAATAGTAAAGTTTAATACGTTGAAAATGAGTTTTAAATTGATTAAGGTTTATAAACAACACAAGCTTGGGTTTTCAATTTTTCCAAGTTTGTTTTTACTTGTTCCTCATGAAAATTAATCTATTTTCTCACATGTCATTTCTTTTGGTACCTTTTATAGGTTGGCTTGATTGCTGTTAATTCATTTCTTTAATGTAAGCAATTAAACGGTTGATCGTGTTGCTGGCTTTCAATTATCTTCCTGCCTGACAATTGCTCCAGCTGTAACTAATTTTCCTTCTTTATGTTCATAATCCCAGTCACATCAGCTGTTTCTTGCAGACAATGGGAATGTCAGGTGTTAGCTGAGGTGAAGGAGAGGGAGTTGGAGAGAAGGCAGTGGTTGGAGATGTGAACCGAGACATGATCCCTGGGATAAAGGGTGGTGTGGCTGAGACTGTGAGCAGACTTCACGGTTGTTAGATGAGGTGACAGCTTGCTGGCAGTCAGGTGGAGCAGACCCCATGCCTTGCTACATGTTTATAGGGAATTTGCCTGGGGTACTCAATGTGTAGAGGACTGGGACTTGTGATTCAGGCTCTAGGGCCCACTGAAGTGTTTCTGGAGAACCTGAACCTACCAGGTTCACTGTTGAGGGAACAGGAAAGGGTGGAAAGAACACAGAGTCCAAGGCCTCAAGCCTGGGATAAGGACTGAATTGACAGTCCCTCTTCACATTGGCATAGAATCATAGAATGGTTTGGGTTGAAAGGGACCTTTAAAGGTCATCTAGGCCAACCCCCCTGCAATGAGCAGGGACACCTTCAACTAGATCAGGTTGCACAGAGCCCCATCCAACCTGACCTTGAATGGCTCCAGGGATCACTGTACAACTTGTATCACCTCACTGGACAACTTGTTCCTGTGTTTCAACACCCTCACCAGTAAAAAATTTCTTCCTTAGATTTAGTCTGAATCTACCCTCTCTTAGTTTAAAACTATTACCCTTTACCCTATTCCTACAGGCCCTACTAAAAAGTCTGTCCCCATCTTTCTTATAAACACCCTTTAAGTATTGAAAGGTCACAATAAGGTCTCCCTGGAGCCTTCTCTTCTCAAGGCTAAACAACCCCAACTCTCTCAGCCTTTCTTCATAGCAGCTGTGTTCCAGTCCTCTGATCATTTTTGTGGCCCTCTTCTGGACCTGCTCCAACAGGTCCATGTCATTCCTGTGCTGAGGACTCCAGAGCTGGACACAGTACTGTGGGGAACTGTGGCAAAGAAGTCCAGATAGATGACACCCATAGCTCTTCCCTTGCCCACTGATGTAGTCACTCCACCATAGAAGGCCACTAGGTTGGTCAGGCAAGACTTGCCCTTGGTGAAGCCATGCTGGCTGTCTCAAATCACCTCCCTGTCCTCCATGTGCCTTGACACAGCTTCTAGGAGGATCTGTTCCATGATCTTCCCAGGCACAGAGGTGAGGCTGACAGGTTGGTAGTTCCCAGGGTCCTCCTTTCTACCCTTTTTAAAAATGGGAGCAATATTTCCCTTTTTCCAGTCACTGGGGACTTCTACATGACTATAACTTCAGCTAGCTAAGTTCCTCTATGTTGCACCATTTTATAATCTACATCTCACTTGATCCCTGCCTTTTTCCAAACACTGTGCTGTGTTGGCTGCTTCCTGAAACCATGAGTAGGTGCAAAGACACTGGACCAATGTGTTTCCTCTGTTAAAGGTATGAGTTGGCTGGAGTTGTAAGATCCTAAGAGGAGGGAGGGTCACTTTGGGAGATCTATACACTTTGCTGCCCCTATTTCTGCTTGCTTGTTGCAGTACCTGTACAGATATGAGTTTAAACAGAATTCCCAAGCAACTTTAGATCCTACAGGATTTGTCTTTTAATGCTGGTTTTCATGGAAATGTTTTGCAGATGGTATTTCCATCATGGAAATGGTCTTGCAGTGGAAACACTGCTGCATCGATCCTTGTGAATTTTAGGACAACTGTCTCATGGACATCCTGGCTGACATAGCCATTGTGAGCAGTGACAGGCACTGATGGCAGATTGAGCAGGTGAGGGAGTTTGCATAACCCCACACTTGCTGGGCATCTTCCCCATTAATTGTCAAGCTACAGGAGAAGATAAGAGATTTCTATTACAACACTGGATCTTTCAATTCAGACTATCCATCCTGAGGTCAGAGGTTGAGCCTTTGTTTTTGAAATCTCTTCCAGGAACACAAAACAGTTCTCTGTTTTTCAGAAAAGGTTGTATGTTTTTTTCTTTTTCTTTCTTTAGTGTATTGCATAATGTTGGAATTTCTCAGACTACCCTCGTGCTACCAGGCACCTGCTGTAGCCCTTGCAGCAGGAAAATGGTCCTTGCGATGAGAAGAGGAGGCCTGAATCAAATATCCAGTGAAAACTGTGGAAAAATTGACTTATGCAAGCTTAAAATTTTGAAATAGAGTGTTCAGGGAGGTTGTTTACCTTTTGGTGACTGGAGTCACTGTTGTGGTTTCAGCCCAGCCAGTAACAAAGCACCATGAAGCCGCTCACTCACTCCTCCCCGCCGGCCCCAGTGGGATAAGGAGAAAATATAAAGAAAAGCTCATGGATCAAGACAAGGACAGGGAGGGATCACTCACCACTTATGGTCATGGGCAAAAGACAGGCTCAACTTGGGGAAGAAACAAAATCAATTTAATTTACTACCAATCAAATCAAAACAAGGATATTAGGAAGTAAACCCAAATCTTAGAACACCTTCCCCCCACCCCTCCCTCCTTCCCAGTTCAACTCCACTCCCAGTTGTCTCCACCTCCTCCCCGCAGTGGCACAGGGGGACTGGGAACGGGGATTGGGGTCAGTTCCTTACACCTTGTCTCTGCCGCTTCTTCCTCCTCAGGGGGAGGAGGACTCCTCACACTCTTCCCCTGCTCCAGCGTGGGGACCCTCCCATGGGAGACGATTGTCTACGAGCTTCTCCAACGTGAGTCCTTCCCACGGGCTGCAGTTCTTCACGATCTTCTCTGGCGTGGGCCGATCTTCAGTCACAGACCGCTCCAGCACGGGCTTCCCCATGGAGTCACCTGATTTTTTTACAGGATGGAGCTCTGCCCAGTTGTATCAGCATGTTCAGAGCCAGCTCAAGGCTCTAACACAGCACTGCATACTCTGAGGGAGATGCATGTTTCACCCTCACCTTTCTCTCTCCATTTCTCACTCAAATGCCATTGCCTGCTACAATTACTTGGAAACCTGGAGTATTATTTTTCAGGGTAAAGCTTGAAGAGATGGGTCCTCATGGCAGGAAGCTTTCAGTGCTGGAAACACTGTTCATGTGCTCATGAAGTTCATGTGTTGGTAACAGCTCCTGTCAAATCTGCTTATACTTAGAAAAAATTCAAAGGACCCTTCTCTGGGCAGGGCTTCATTATGCACAAACTTTCCTCTTCCTCCTGTTTCAACTATGTCTGTGGTGGTGTAAATACTTAATATTGAGCATAGGAGTTGTGATCATTGAAGTCAGAAGCACTACACGGGGTCCTACAGGCAAAAGAGGTTGGCAAATAAAGTGGAGCTTACACTTTTCTGAGTTCAGAGCAACTAAGAATTAGGGACATCATAACAGCTTTGCTTTTTCTACCTGTGTATGGCACTGATTACCCTTTCAGTGCTTGCTGGAGATACCTGTGCAGCAGCTAACTCTGTCTCAAGGGCTGAAGGGAGTTATAGATAAACTTGTGCCTGAGAGCAACGTGCTGTCAGGGAATTCTACCGTCAATTGCTCCATGCAGAAGCCCTTTTTCATGAATCTCAGAAGAACTGTTTAACTCTAAAAATGGTTGTTAAGGCTCACTGAAGGATTTTCACAGCTGGACTGATCACTCCCACCTCCCATCCCAATACTAGAAAACCTATTAAACAATGGGAGCAAAAAGTAAGCAATTGGAATTGGACCACTGGGGTTACTGGAGACAATTTGTAATAGTGTTTCACAGCCAGAAGCATGCCATTAACACTGTCTCTCACTATAGCTTGAGCTTTGGGAAAGATTTGCTAGCAGTGGGGGGGATCTTCATATAGAATGAAGAAAGATCTTTTCTCAGCAGTTTTCAGACAAATATGAATGTAATTAATGTAAAATAATACATTAGTTTTACTATGTCAGGCAACTCTGTAAAAAATGCAGTGGAAACAGTCTTGTTATTTCCAATACAGTCAGACACATCAGGTGAATACTCTACATGAGATCTATATAATGAAGAAAGAAAGAAATAGAGGTAACAGAGAAAAAGCAGAAAGCACTTGTTTCCAAAGAGGTATCTGATAGACAGAGGTATCTGAAAATGAAAGGAGGGTCTGACTCCCATCTGTTAACATGTTCAGTGAAATATTTTATGGCAGTGGAATATTTCACTCATATAACTCATAATAACTCATCTCTGAGAGGTAGCAGAGAAAAGGCAGCCTCTGTCTCACATTTTGGCAATAGTCAGGTAACTTACTGTGCCAGGAGAGCCTCAAGAAAGTGAATGGGGAAATCTAGGTTGCTTTTCTGCTCAGGGGTTTTACATAACGAACAAATTTTGTCAGTGCTGTCGAGGATGCTATATTTGCTAAAGACTATCCAAAAATGGATATCTCCCTAGATGATGATCATAGAATCATAGACTCAGAATCATTTAGGTTGGAAAAGACCTTTAAGATCATCGAGTCCAACTGTTAACCTAACACTGCCAAGCGTTACTTGGCACTAAGCCATGTCCCTAAGCACCACATCTACATGTCTCTTAAATACCTCCAGGGATGGTGGCTCAACCACCTCCCCGGGCAGCCTGTGTGAC
The DNA here is from genome assembly GCF_947461875.1 of Haliaeetus albicilla. Taxonomy (NCBI): domain Eukaryota; kingdom Metazoa; phylum Chordata; class Aves; order Accipitriformes; family Accipitridae; genus Haliaeetus; species Haliaeetus albicilla. Next base: position 73,690,154 of record NC_091485.1, read on the forward strand.
GGATGCACTTGAGCCCTTAACCAAACTAGCGGTAGTTTGGTACAGGCTCCAAAAGAGGTAAAGGCCTACTTCCCTGGGCAGCCTGTTCCAATGCCCGACAACCCTTTCAGTAAAGAATTTTTTTCTAATATCCAATCTAAACCTCCCTTGGTGCAACTTGAGGCTGTTTCCTCTCATCCTATTGCTAGTTACTTGATAGAAGAGACCAGCACCCACCTCACTATAACCTCCTTTCAGGGAGTTGTAGAGAGCGATAAGGTCTTAGCCTCCTTTTCTCCAGACTAAACAGCCCCAGTTCCCTCAGCCGCTCCTCATAAAACTTGTTATCCAGACCCTTCACCAGCTTCATTGCTCTTCTCTGGACATGCTCCAGCACCTCAATGTCTTTCTTGTAGTGAGGGGCCCAAAACTGAACACAGTACTCGAGGTGCAGCCTCACCAGTGCTGAGTACAAAGGGATGATCACTTCCCTGCTCCTGCTGGCCACGCTATTTCTGATACAGGCCAGGATGCCATTGGCCTTCTTGGCCACCTGGGCACACTGCTGGCTCATATTCAGCCGGCTGTCGACCAGCACCCCCAGGTCCTTTTCCACCAGGCAGCTTTCCAGCCACTCTTCCCCAAGCCTGTAGCGTTGCATGGGGTTGTTGTGACCCAAGTGCAGCACCCAGCTCTTAGCCTTGTTGAATCTCATACAGTTGGCCTCAGCTCATCAATCCAACCTGTCCAGATCCCTCTATGGAGCCTTCCTACCCTCAAGCAGATCAACACTCCTGCCCAACTTGGTGTCGTCTGCAAACTTACTGAGGGTGCATATGATCCCCTTACCCAGATCATTGATAAAGACATTAAACAAAACCGGTATGACAATATTTGTGTAAAACTGTATGGTTTCGATAGTAGCACTTTGGTTGTACTTAGGTCAGACTTGATGTGACAATGATTCCTCTGCTCTTAAAACCTGTGTAGGGAAGAGGTGCAGAGAGCTAGCTGTTAGTGTCCTGCAGAGCACTGCAGAAAACCCACGGATGAGTAAAGCTATTGTACAATTTGTCTGAAGAGGGATGTGTGCAAAGCTGATGCACACAGTTATATCAATTTCAAAGAGACATTTTGGTGTCCTGACAGATATTTATTTGAATAGTCTCCTACTGAGACCTCCGCAAGGAGCTTGCAGTTGATGACAAATCTGCTAATAACAGCTAACAGAGATGCCTCTCCTTTCTTCACCTTTGAAGCAGATGGCTGTATAATGCTGCGTAACCAGCAAAACAATCATCCAGGTAGTGCCTGTCAGTTCTTTCTTTCTTTTTTTTTTTTTTTTAATGGATGTGACAATAAATGTTCTGTCTTGATGCAGGCAAAAGTAAGCAATCAAACCTAAGGGGCAAACAGCAGTGAGTGGTGAGGTAGCTGGTGGAGTCACAGCGCCTGGCAGTCTGCGTAGAGGAGTCAACAGCATATGGGGAAGCGTAAGGTGGGTACTAGGATGCTGGAGAATGCTATTCATAGTGCTGCTAAATTACTGTCAGCCTCAGAGATGAATTCACCCAAAATTTAACGGATGAAAATTCAGAAGCAAAGAGAAGCAGCTTCAGGTTTTAGTTGTTGAGCAGAGTCTTTCATAGCAGCAAAGTCCTACATACAACCTGCCAGTGGGAAAAGTTTATGCTGAAATGTAAATTCACTGAATGAGATGAATCTGATGAGCTGTGGGGACTGGCCCTGGTGGCTTACTCCCCCTGTTATAACAAAAACTGGGGATGATCCAATGGTCAGAGCATCCAGGCAGGGCATGGACTCTGTTCCTGGCTGCTGGTGCTGACTTCAGCTGGTTGTTTTACTCCAGGTCCTCATGACGGGCCAGGACTCACAGCCTTAAGGCATAATATTGGGTGTTAAATGTCAAATAGGAACCTGTAATTAACTTGGTCACCTCCAGCTCTCATGTATCACTGGAGAGAAGTGAAGATGAAATGAATCAACATAGTGTCTGTAACTCCTTCTTACTCATTGCGGGTACCTACAGCAGCTACTCTTTTAGCTGAACTGCCTCAGTTAGATGCCTAAAATTAAGTGTGTGGTATCTAAGCCTGAAATAAGTAGGACTTAGACCCTAAAAACCTTTGAAGGTCACTCACTTTGTCCAGTTTTTTATATTTCAAGTGAGCCCAAGTCACGTTTTCTTATCTCTGAGAAATGTCAGTTGTATTATAGACTGTAATCGGGCACTGGGATGCATGCACTAGCAGGTAGCATGGCTCATAGTACAAAAGGCATCCTTCTTTTTCTTGTTATGGACTTACTCCATTTAGGTGACAACTCAGCCAGATAGACCTCATCCATCCCTTACCTGAGCTTTTTTTTTTTTGCCTGATCTCCCTCCTTGGGTATGTGAGGGAGAAATTGTGACTTTCTCCAATAGTCTTACAACAACAGCTATGGAGATAGATATTCTGGCAGTGTTACTGTCAGATTTATATAATCTGAAAAATATTTTCTGTGAAACAAATGAAAATAAACATCAAGTGGGAAAAGAAACAAACAACTTAACTTTGCCTTTTGTTTTAGGTTCACTTCTCAGCTCTACTCCAGAAACAGTCTGTCCAGATGCTTACTTGTTTATATTCCTAACAAGACAAGTGTGGCAGGACAGTCAGAAACTGCAAAGTAAATCACAGGTATGGTGATCATTCTTCAAGTCCAATTTTAGACATCTCTTTCCTTATACTAAGACAAAAAGCCTAACATTAAGCAGATGCATTTTAATGAAACTTGAATTAGTAGAGTTGAGCTAGAAGACACTTAAGCAAGTTGCTGGGTTGTCATTCATATGTTTCTTTCTTTTTTCCACCCTATTTTGCATAGCAGCTTCCGTTATGCTATTTATTATAATCCTTGCTAACAATGATCTTCCCCTAATTTATTCCATGTTGCAGTCCATTTGGTGCTTTAAACTCCAGTATAAGTTTTTATAAAAATTGAGTTTCAGACCTCATTCAGCAAATTTTGCTGGAAGTATTTATTGGTTATCGTTGAGCACTTGGAAAAACCTAAACAGTATGGACCAATTTCTCATTTTGGTCATAATGATGGATACATATATATTTTAGTCCTATTGGTGGGTATGTAGGCAATGCACTTACTGCTCATTCATATCAGTAATGTATATACACACACATTACTATTCCAATAATAAAACATATAAGTCATTCCAGGTTATTATAAGTGGTCCCAGAAATCCAATACATCATTTTGGTCCTTTGAGACTTCCAGCTATAAATCTTTGAGTGGTTTGACATGAACTTCTGCCATTTATTTCCCCTAGGAGAAATTAACAGAGAATATTTTGGCCCAAGCAAGCCTAAAATGCATTCTGTCTCTGTTTAAGTTATCTGGAAAAGCTTTGTTGGACAAGCTCAGATATCCTTACTGGAAAAGAGATGCGTATTCTTATCAGGTTTAGTGGAGCTTTAATGATATTATCTGTGTTTGCATAACAAGAACAAAAATATACACCATGTCATTGAAGAAATCCAGGTACTTTCTATCTCTAAATTCTCTGATGGAAATCATAGAAGAGTCCTTTACCCATCACTGATTTTCCTTCAGCAGCTGTTGCAGAAAGTGTTGGCACTGAGCAGTTAATTTTTTATATACAGTCAACCACCATGTAATAGGAGATGTGTGTCAGCAGGGTCCAGATACACATCACTAGTCTCGTTGTAATCCAGAAATCTTTAAATTGTCACTCTCTAATGGAACAAGAAATGGGTATTCTAAATTCATAAAGATTTATAAACATTCACTGCTGCCATCTGACAGATATATGCATCACCTGCAGTTTTCTCATTCTTCAGCTCTCTCCTATGAGCCATGGGAAAATGATGTTCCTGCACCCTTACTGCAGGGGTGAGAAATCTTAAGAAGGTCAAGTTAGAGAGTCTGAGTGAACTGGATGACTAAAAATGAACCACAAAGGAAGAACAAGCCACTTAAATTGATAAATCACGAGACAAAAAAATTGCATAGGAGCTTGCATTGTGGATGACTTACTTGCCTTGTGTTTGACAGTGTGGTCACTGGATGCCTTTATTCTAGGGCAGAGGGACTGTTGTGTGGCATTGGAGTAGTGTACAATATTCTGGTTTTGAACAGTCAGTACAAGACAAAAGGGTTGTCAGAAAACCGTTTTTCTTCCTCATGTAAGAAGCTGATGTTTCATTATAGAAAGCAATACCTTCTGCCCACACACAAATAATACATAAAACTCTTAAGACTGTATTTTGCGATATTGTCTGCAAAGAAGAAAGTTAGCATTTACTCCTGAAACTGGAAACATTTCCAGTGAATTTCATTATTATCATGAATCAAGCTCAGCATAATCCACTAATGAAAAGACTATTTTACCATTAAAATTCACCCTGACAGCCCTATATTGACTCCACTTATCTGTGTTTGACTGAAATGGCATCAAAGTTTGATGTGACAAATGGAGAATACATCATTTCCTGCGGGGAATTTGCTATAGTCTAATCATTTTCAGCCTTACAAAAAATGATGACTAATTTCTAATAGGAGGAAATGGTGTGGATTTAGCTTCCAGCCATTGGGTTTTGATCTGCATTCCTTCTCCAAACTAAGGAGTCCTGTTGCATCTAATATTTCCCCTGCATGAATTTTCTTATTTTCTCTAATCAAAACACTTTGATTCCTATTTTTTGATAAGCTAAAAGTGATGTCCTTTACACTTCTAATGGTGCTATTTTTTCCATCCCTCAGACCTGGCTCTTTCTCTGTACAGACTGTTAAATTATGCATCTGGCCAGATGTGGAAATGAAATCACTTCCCAGTATATATCCCAATCTATGGATTGCAGGGTATTATTCTCCTGAAAGCCTATGCAGATCTGCTGATACCATGGATATAGGGCTCACGTTGCCTAGACATCAACTCCTTAATTTCTGGTCATATAGCTGTGTTTGGCTGTATTGGAAGATCTGTTGCTTTACACAGTTCTGTCTTAGCTAGTGATCCTAATTTCTCAGAGTCCAGAGCTAGATACATCTATCATATGAATAAGGAAAGGGAACAGTGATGTGGCTACTTCCCAGCTGTATTCAGGAAATTGCTCTACATTAGCATTAGTTAATGGGTCATGGAAGAAATATAATCTCTTCCAGCCTCTCCATTAATCCCGCTCCTGTCTTTTCATAATCTGCCAAGCTTGGTATTGTCTACAAACAATAGCAACAATGATGGGTTTTGGTGTTTATTACATGATCATTGATTTGGGTATGAAAGCAGGTCTGGTTGAGAGCTGTGCAAGGCTTGCTGTTGGTGTTGAGATCCCTCAGTGTAGCCTGTCTTCAGTTTATGTGTCTATAGTGCATAGGGATAATCTTGCCCAGGTATCAGGCTCTGCAGTACTGAATGCCTCACGCAAATCTTATTTTGCCATGCCTGTGCAGCTGCTTTTGTCGAGGATGTGTAGAAGACCTGAACAAGGACATACACTTGATAGTTTATACTTATTATTATACTAAAAATCATATACAGAGTTTGAGTAACACCACTATGAAGCAGGTGATTGTTGTTACTCTGATAATATAGCTCAAGAAACTGGGACATTCATAAAAGGAAATGACAACTCCTAGGTGAGGCTGAGTTGATAAGGGACACTAGGTTTCCTAAATTCCACAATGACCCTACTCATAAGTCCATCCACCCCTCTCTGAAAAACAGACTCAGAAAGGCAGTCTGCATAAACCGGCTCCTCCATGGAGGAGCAGCACATCAGCCTGTGTCTAACGAGACTCTTCTGACAAGATCTTGGTTTCAGAATAGATTCCTTAGATTTGATAGAGATAAGACCACAAGTGTAATTACCTATAGAAGAGAAATAGGAAATGGATTTGTAATGCATTTATGGAATAATTCATTAATGATCACCATTTATTTAATCAAAAACAAAAATCCCAAACAAAAGAATATAGATGTGCTGAAGTTTTCTCAGGGGGTGTGTATATATGTGTACATATCATTCCAAAGTGCTTATATTGTGTAAATCAAAAGAAAACACACAGTAGCAATGCGAGGTAGTCAATAAGAGATTATGTTACGCAAACAACAAGCATCTGTGAAATGCATTTCTGACTGACGATCCTGAGTATAGCTGTAGATAGCTCCAGCAATTTGTGCTCTGGTTTTAGCCTCTTGTGATTAAATTGGGTAAGTTACCAGCTACAAGTAATTTGTAATTTTAAATTAGTACAAGACTCATGACACTTCTCTTTTGGGACTGTTCCAGTGAGTGCTAGACTGCCATCATCTACACATTCAAATAAGTAAAGCTGCTTTGGTCAAACTCTATCTACCAGTTACTTGTTACTCCTGTTTCCTCGGAAGCCAAAAATTAGATAGAAAAGGGATGCAAAGGCAAACTTTTGTTGACAAATCTTCATGTTTCCTGAGTTTTCATTATTTCTGTTTAATTCTGGTTTTCACTGCAGAGATGTAAGAACTAGTAAGTGTTAATGTTTTATTTACCAACTTCTCTGGACTGGAGAAAGTGATTATTAGATGTACAGAGAAAGCTGAGTGGAAGTTTTAAAATGTTTTGATGTGCTTCTGTCAGCTACCATCTTCTCTGCTAGCTGCCAGTTTGGTTTTCCATACGTGGAAAGGAAAACAGAAGGAAAGCAAGCTGAAAGAAAGAGAAAACCTCGTGGACAAAGTTGCCAACTTCATCCAGTGGGGACGACCTCCTGTCCTGTGGCTTTATGACACCCTTACTCTGCCAATACTGTTTTTGTGATCAGGTTGGAACAGAACAACTTTTACCTCCTCTGTTTTTGAGATTTGTTTCTCAACATACTGTGGTAGATGAAGAGATGAGCAGTGATGGAATGGGATGTAAGAGAGACAAAGAAATAAGAGACCAAGGCTAATGCCTCTGGCTCTCCTCAGGAAGTGAACTCATTACCAGGAGGCAAAGTCCAGTATTATTCTCCCTCAATCCAGATCACATTTATATATTTTTCTAGACAGAGCATTGCAAAAACAGTGGCTGGAGGAGCCTTAACACAGTTACCTAGTGATCATATTGTTCTCCTGATTGGTGGGAAATCTGGGTTTGAATCCTTGAGCAAATTCATATGGCAAGCAGATCTGTATACAGCTTTTCTCCCTCTGCCCTTCGTCAGCATAGTGAAGAGCTCGAGCAGGTCCAGGGTAGGGCCACAAAGATGATCAGGGGGCTGGAGCACCTCCTGTATGAGAACAGGCTGAGAGAATTGAGTTTAGCCCGGAGAAGAGAAGGCTCCAGGGAGACCTTATAGCAGCCTTCCAGTAGCTGACATGGACCTACAGGAAAGATGGGGAGGGGCTCTTTACCAGGCAGTTTAGTGATAGGATGAGGGGTAACAGTTTTAAACTGAAAGAGGGTAGATTTATATTAGATATTAGGAATAAATTCTTTCCTGTGAGGGTGGTGAGACACTGGAACAGGCTGCCTAGAGAAGCTGTAGATGCCCCATGCCTGGCAGTGTTCAAGGCCAGGTTGGATGGGGCTTTGAGCAACCTGGTCTAGTGGAAGGTGTCCCTGCCCATGGCAGGGGGGTTGGAAACAGATGATCTTTGAGGTCCCTTCCAACCCAAACCATTCTATGATTCTATGAAACAGAAGTGTTTAGGGAATTTTGGCACATATCAGTATGAACCCAGTATTAACCAGTTTTCTTGGGCCTGTCTTCCCTCCAGGGCTTTTATCCTATGGTCCTCTACCAAGCAGATCCCTGAAGAGGCTGAAGTCTGCTCTCCTGAAGTCCAGGGTAATGAACTTGCTGTTCACCCTTCTTGCTGCCCTAAGGATCTTGAACTCCGCCATTTCGTGGTCACTGCAGCCAAGGCTGCCCTTGAGCTTCACATTCCCCACCAGCCTCTCTTTGTTGGTGAGAACAAGGCCCAGCATAGTACCTATCCTTGGCTCCTCTATCACCTGGAGAAAGAAGTTGTCATCAACACCTTCCAGAAACCTCTTGGATTGTTTATGCCCTGCTGTGTTGTCCCTCCAACAAATACTGGGGTGGTTGAAGTCCCCCATGAGGATCAGGGCCTGTGAACATGAGGCTGCTCCCATCTGTCTGTAGAGGGCCTCATCTGTTCAGTCTTCCTGGTTGGATGGCCTGTACCAGACCCCCACTATAATGTCACCTGTCCCTGCCCTCCCTTTAATCCTGACCCATAAACTTTCAGTGGGCTCCTCATCCATCCCCAGGTGGACCTCCATACACTAAAGCTGGTCATTGACACAGAGGGCAACAGCCCCTCCTCATCTCGCCTACCTGTTTGTTGGTGATAAACCAATATTAACTACTATTTATGGGCTATCATTTAGTCAGCCCTCGTTTTATTTGATGGGTGATGTAATAGCATTGCACAACACATTTCTTTTAAAAAACAATCTCATCTCCAGATTAGACCATATTTCCCACTGTAGCAAGTTCAGATTCTGCCCTTTCTCCCTGACAGTTTGTACTGGGTGTCCAAGCCTCGGTGTTGGAATTGGGGGCTGCAGTGCAGCCTGTGTGAGAAAAGGCCAGAGTTGCCCTGTGCCAGAAACAGCCTGTTCCAGCTGGACACAGCCGGCTCGGAGCTGTGGCCGTGGAGAGCCCGGGCGGGAGCAGGTTGTCCCTGGAGGACTGCAGCCCGGGGAAGGGCCCGCGCTGGAGCAGGGAGACGTGGGAGGAGGGAGGAGCGGCCCAGAGGGGCTGGGGGGGACCCACCGCAACCCCCATCGCCAGCCCCTGTGCCAGCCCTCGGGGGGACACGAGTTGGGAGGGAAGGGGTGACCTTGGGCCTGGGAAAAAGGGGTGGTGGTGTTTTAATTTTCTCTTTGTTTCTCACTACCCAAATGCATTTTAATTGACAATAAATTAAATTATTTTTCCCCAAGTCGAGTCCGTTTCCCCAGGACAGTACTTGGTAAATTATGTCCCTGTCTTTATGCTGACCCATGAGCTTTCTCGTCCTATATTCTCCCTCATCTTGTTGAGGAGGGGGAATGAGAGAGCGGCTGGATGGGTGGATAGCAACTACGCAAGGCTAACCCACCACAGTTCCCCATGCCATGGTCCTCTCTGCTCTTGTGATCCTTTTGTGCTGCCAAACCAGGAGGGAAGTTAAAGCTTTCCTTGCTTGATGAGACCATGGAGGCAAGAAGTTGACTCCAGCTCAGAGGAAAGCAACTGGGCAAGTTCTGGGAAGAACAAGTCCCCTCTGGGGCTCATTACCACCAGCACCCCACTTCTTGCTCAGCAAGCTGAGTTCCTGGGGCCTAGAGCATCCCTGCACAGTGGTCCATGTCCTTCTCTCTTCTCACCATCCTATCTTGTTGGAGGCAAATCTTGGTGAGAGAGCCCCTGGGCTTGCCTGTGCCCTTCCCTTGTGCTCTGCTTGTGTCTTCTGAGCACAGTGGAAGGACAGAAGAGAACCAACCTGGTGGAAGACATTTCTGGGTGGAATTTCTCCCTGTCTTTACACGAGGGATACTGAAAGCAGAACAACCCCACACAGACAACCTGTCTGGGCTATGGAAACATAACTGTTGTGAATGGGGCACTGCTGCTGGGCAGCTGCCATAACTGTGGGGTGCAGGGATGGCCTCATATTTGGGTGAAGCCCTGATGGGACTGTGCATGGCAAGGTGGGTACAGCTGTGTACATTTGACAGAGTGTTTCATCTCCTGAATTATAATTATATGAATGAATGTTGAATTTCTTACTGCAGTTCACATATCCTTCAGAAACTCCCGAAAACATAACGACTACCAAATTGTCTTGTAGGAAATGATATTGCAATCCTGTAGCAACAGTGTAGCTTAATGCGATACCTCACAGGAAGAAAGATTCATTTATTTAAAACAGAACTAATTTCAGTCTCTCACACTCACAGGCACCGAGATACTTTTAAACAGCCTGCCCAACATTCAGGCACTAAGATACCTGTATCCAGGGAGTCTGTGCAGGATTGTTTGCAATGATGTGGAGCACAAGGAAATCAGTTTTTGAGACCCTTCCCCCACTTCCTGGCTTCTTCTTCCACGTGTGCTGGTGATTTTGGATGTGTCTCATTATACCATCCAGGAGTTCACAGCGATTAATCTCTTTATCCTGTCCCACTGCTTTGAGTCATCGGGATTTAGTCACTGCCTCTGTTTCAGAACTGGCTGTCATAAGAAATTCCAGAAATTTTTGTGCTAGAATCTCAACAACCTGCTACTGTAGGTGTCAGCAGCATATGCCATTTTGCAGCCCTTCTTCTGGTGTTTTGCACCTGTGCATTCACATTCAGTCTACATTCATATCAGTATAAATATCTCTTCTGCAATTTATCACAGCCCTAGAAGATTCCTGGGCTTCTGTTTTCTAATACGTTGTAGGCACGTCGTTATGTGCTGATAAAAAGATGATAGCTACCTCTTAGGATTCATAATTTTCCACTTCACAAATCTCCCAAGCTTCTGGTATTGCCCCTAGTATTTCAGCAATATACTACAGTAAACTTTCCTCCTTCCTGGCCCAGGATTACAGTTTACTTCCTTCTACAAAATGATTTTGTCTATAAATTCTAATCTGATCCAATCTTCATATTCTCTCTATTTTATTGAATTATGGTGAGCTTTCCTTGCTACTTTCTCATCTTACTTCATTCACTTTATGTCATCCCTGTTTATCCAAGACAAACCAAAAATGTTTGAGAAGAAAGGGAATAGACACTTAATGTTGGTAGGACAGACAAAAAGAAATCTTTCAAGTGATGGAAAAAAGTATTGTGTTCACTTTTAAATGATATTTTAAATACTTTTTCTGTGAGTTGTCATAATAGTCTTTACTGACTTTGGGGCTGCATACTTATCAAGGCTTACCTTGTAGGCTAATCAGAACTTTATTTGTTATGTTAGAGATTTCAGCTGACATCAGATAAAGACCTTGATCCAAATTCTCTGTGCGGCTTTCATAGTTGGGAGTGGCAGCTGAGCCTATCCTGAGATTAATAGCATAGTGATCAATGACAAACAGTTAATATGAAGTTCAGTTCCACAAATTCCAGTTATAAGAAAGTCAGGGTGTTCAAAGGAAAAGTGAGCTGTGCAAGCATGAGGTGACATATTATAAGTTCATATTATAAGAAGAAATGTAGCTCAAAATATAGCTTCTGATTGACAAGCCTGTTGGCTTTTTCCTGTGGTCTTCTGGGGAATTCCTTAGGGTCTTTTCCTTATTGTTCCCATGCATGTGATCCTCTGAAGTTCACATGTCGTTCTGGTTTTCCATTTTCCTGGCAGTGTTGCATCTTGCAGCACTGAGCAGAGCCCAGTCTGCAATGTCATTTCGTTGGGCTGGCTGGATGTGGGACCCCTCAGTGAGGCTCTCGTGGTTGGCCTCTTCTTTTGCACATGATGGGGGTGACACAAGGCACCTGGTGGCCTCCCTGGACAGGTCCATGGCTCTTGGGCACATTCCAGTGTTTTCATGCCTCCCCATTTTGGTGCCTGAATGACTTAATGAGATTCTCCCATCCCAAACACTTTGGGGCTTATCCAACAACCTTGTGAAATCAGGGACCCCAAAACTGCCTTTTACTGTTACTACTTTCCATTCTCATTTAACGTTGAATTATTAATTTCTTTATTTCTTGTTAAAGAATGTTTTAGTCATTGGATACATACACATATGAATATATATACTCAATTTATATATATTCATACATGTATATTTACATGCTATATATACATATATATAAATATATGTATGTAAAGTGTATCTATGTATAAATATTCATGCATATTTGTACTTTCCGTATATACTTATATATAGAAAGAGAAATCTATATTTCTGTAAAAATGTACACATTTTTATATATGAACACTCCCTGGTCCAAAAGAAATGGGCAGCCAGTTAGGGGTGCTCTTAGATCATGTGGGTGCCTGTCATGTATTGTCTTGGATTAAAGCTGTCCTTATACAACTGTACTGAAGAAAAGGAGGGAATATAGAAGGCACTGTTGCAAATATAAGCAGAGGCCTTAAAAGTAAATCACGGGATGATGCCAGAAGCCTCAAATGTATGAATACGAATCACAAAAGTTCAGTTAGAAAGCAGTAAAAAAGTACAACCTTGACAGATAGGTAGAAGCAGTTTAGGGCTTATATGAATTTTTACAAAATTCTTTAACAACTGGTTGCAGGTGCCCATGATGGACAGCACAAGCAAGGACGTCTGTAGATTGCATATAAGAGTGTAACAACATTAATTCATTGAACAGGCACCTTGCTTCAGAAATAGACCTGCAGAATTGGTTTCTCTGGTATCCTTTACTGCTACAAATGTAAGCAGTGCTTTGTTATTATGAAAGAAAAATACAAGAGAGAGCAGTGGATGAACACCATTGAGTGCCTGTGGGATACAGGTACAGATTGGGGGCCAGATTGGGCCAGAGCATAGTGCATCCCCCCTTGGCCTATGCACACTGATTTCCTGCAGATGGAAGCCAGTGTGTGTATGTGGATGGGGACACAGAGCAGCATGAGCTCCTACAAACCCCAAAGAGTCACTTTGTTCAGTTATGCCTGGGGATTTTTAGTCCATATCACGGATTTCCAGAATCTCATCCGGGAAGTGAGATGGGACCTATCACCTGGCTCACAGCAGCTCCCACAAATCCTTGTGGCTCAGTTTTAGTTCATAAGGGTCCCGCCTTTCCTCATATTCACTGCCTAATACCTCGAAGACTTTATGAACACTTCTTTCTAAATACAACTTCAACAGAGCTCAGGAAACATTGAGCATGAGATCAAAATTTTCTACAGGATTTAGCCTCTTCCTTTTTTTTTCTGAAGGTATTTTTTTAGTAGAGTTAGTAGAAGAAAATACAGGAACAAGGCCAATGGTAAAGAATGATACAGGAAATCTGTAAGGAGGGCAATGCATCCAGATATAATGTGAATCCTAAACTGTGTACTGTTATGCGTAACTGCAGTCTGGCACTAGCTTTAATTCCTTTTGCTGGGCCCATCAAGGAAAGCAGATTAAAGCATGCATTAGTATACCTTTTCACTTGGCATTTCTGTATCCATCAAGCCATTTCAAGTAGCCTGAAAATCATTTTGCATTATGACAATTTTCCTTTAAGTTAGGCCAAGTCAAGTGTGGAGAATTAAAATTAATTATTCAATGAAAACAAAGTCTGAAACGTGATCAAGTTTGGCTATTTTGTTTGTTTGTTTTTCTCTTCTCTAGGTACTTCAATTCCTCAGGCTCTGTCCTCCTCTTCTGTGTGGCATTTTGAAAGGTAATGACAGATTGTAAATTCAACCCAAGGTTGCTGAACCATTCAGTAGAGTCAAGGGAGGCGTGATGAATTTCTTTTACGCATCCTGCATAAGCGTGTATTATACAGTCGTTAACAGAGTGAGTGATAGTCTGAAGTTTGTTGCAGTTGCGGTACGATCAATCATTGTACCTCTGTTTATACAGAAAATCTCTGCACCTCCTGTGAGTTGCTTAAATGCTGTTGTGCATAAACTAGTATCCTTGAGGTAAGACAAATCCTGGCCATATGTTTGTGATGCTGACAATAAGCTTCAGCTTCAGCAATTGTAGTGTGGGAATATAGGTGTCCAGGACTGCTTGAGATGCCGTAGGGTATCTGAGACAGCCACATGTGGTGGTTAGATGTGCGTTAGGCTTGTAATAGATCAATGCCATTGGCGTGGCAACTGGAGGTTCTTTCATATTGTTATGGAGTGATAGATCTTTATTGTCCATGACAATCTGGCATTTCCTTAAAACAGTTGGTTTAAAGTACCAGAAATTGGAATAGAAAAACTTCAGATAACCTATATGGAAATGCTGAGGAGTGCAGGCTTTGTACAAGTTTTTTCTGCATTCAACTCCTGCAATTCTGGTAGAAAGGTATGCTCCTCTCTCTCTTCCTAATAGGATTATACAAACTGATTTTGCACAGAAACATCTAGCCCCCAAGTTTAACACCTGCTTCCATTCAGAAAGCTTGTGCTTGTCGCTTTTAGTATGTTTTCACTGAAAAAGAAAAGAAAAAAAAAAAGGAACCTAGTTGAATCTGTTCTTCATAAGTTTGGTTAGAACAAACAGAGTTTTAGGAAAAAAATTGGCTACTCTGGGCTTGACCAGAAGTTGTGCTTTAATGCTTCAATCTCTTCTCAGAGGACTTAGTAGATAAACCACCTGTTCCAGAGGTCAAAGCACACCCTGGAAGAACAGGCAGACATGTCCCTGAATAGCACCTACCTATGGTAGAGTTGGTCCCGTGAGCCACAAAGGGCACCAGAATGGGACAGGAATTATACCTGTACCAGTAAGCTAAACACTTCCAGGACACATTTGCCAATCCAGAATGCAAATTCTTTACAGGGCAAAGCTACACCTGTAGCTGCCTACAATGAAGCAGGCTGGACAATCAGAAAATAGTGCTCCAGCCTGTTCCCTCTGAGTTTACAGGTGTACAGGAATCTAGCTTGGTCTGTAATAGCTCTGCCTTCATCACATTGCTGAAGATTAGGGAAACTGAGGCACAAAATCAACAATCCTGGGCAGATGACAAAATTATCTTTGTTAGGGTCTTTTGCTACTGGTATTTACAATGAGGCAAAGATGGAAGAGGTTGATTTGGTATCCTGCAACAGCATGCAGTTTAAATGCCAGCTAAGGAAGAATGCAATAACACTGTGCAAATATCTGTAAAGTGTAAACAGTTAAGGCAAGGAAGAAACAAGTCAAGGGACCATCATGAATAAGCAATTAGGAGTAAAGCAGAGGACAATGTAGGCTTTATATCAGGAGGTTTTCATGGGAAGTGCTGGACTCCTTCTAATGGAAAGATTTAATGATTAGACAGATTATGGTGTTGAAAATGGCTTTGGCTGGGAGACTGATTTATAGATATACATGGCTTAAAGAAACTATTAAGTTTATCTGGTCTGATGTCCTACAGTGTTTACCCAGGGCTGGTTAATGTTTAGGTGAGATGGACAGGTAAAAACACTGCTTAAAAATCTTTATTCCTTCTCTAAAGTTTTTCCTTATTTACAGTAAACTTTGGGTTTAGGATGGTTATTTTGTCATTGTATTTCTTTTCCCATCACCTGGTTGATATAGAAGGTACAGTTGTTTAATACAAGAGTGGTATATCTGTACACCTCCACTTTTTGCTGGCTGGAGGTATGACAGGTTACACTTCAGTGATTGCCAAAGTAAGACAACTGCTGCTAGCTCCAGAAACGTGAAGTCTCAATGGATTTTAGCATTTAAAGTGGACCTCACAGCAGCTACTACAGCTTACTTTAACTCGTGCATACCCACAGACCACTCAGCATCCTACAAATAGCTTCAGCAGCCTGGGACCAGTGAGCAGCTCCAGCTCTGGAGTGCAGGACGTGGGGATGCCACCTGGGAATGCAAACCAAAGAGTACTGGAAGAAAGACTTCATTATTAACCATGCATAACATGCTGTTGGGGGACATTATTCTTACAAGTAGGTTCTTCTTCTTTTTTTACATACTTCTTTTGTATGTTCATTATTTGCTAAAATGCAGAATGACTTTCAAACTATTTGGGCTATCTGAAAGCTTCCCACAGAGATTAAACATCTCCTGCGTGGAGTTTTCCATGTGCACACCATCAGAACGTCAATATTCCTTCACCTGGAAGCATAGTGGAGTATTTTAACTGGATGTCTTTTTCATATCTCTGCTGACAGCCTGTCAAAGCATTCCTGGGGAATGACTAATTTGCAAATGGCTTTCCTACCTTTCTTTTCACCCTTCACTCTTTCTTTTGCGCTCTTTCTCTCTCTGTCTCCTTAAATTGCATGCTATAAATAGCTCTTGAAGAAGGAGAGTTTGAAAAGCAGTGCATTTCATATAAATCAAGGGTAGCATGTTGCGAGGGGTGGAATTTCCTGCAGAAAAAGGTGCATCCAAGCTGATTTTTGCATAGTTCTGAGTATGACTGTCATAGTCCATCAAATCAATGACCTGTCCTGACTGCTGCCATGTTTGTGATGGTGGCTGGTTATCTCACCGGCCATTTTCCATGCCATTCCTAGGAGGAAAGTTTCTTTCCAATCCTGAGTATTTCTTGTTAAGCCATTTAGTTGCTATAGTACATGAAGACTCATCTTATGAATTTTTATCTTACATACACATAGCATGGGAATCACACTGTTAATCAGTACTAGGAAAGGTATTTGATGCTGGCTGTTAATAATGCCCTGATATGTCTCCTGAGATCATGAAAGGTTGAAAATTAAATTCCTGTGCCAAGGAAAAGTCTCCTAAACTTTCTTTGCATTTCAGTGCTTCTGGCTGCAAGTTTAAGGCCTGTGAAGAATTGGTAGTTTCTATTGAAATTTCCACTTTGCATCAGAGGTCAAGAGTAAGCCAGTTTTTGTTAAACGGATTTCCATAGGATGCATATTCTGTATCACTGGAGGACTGCTGCCTCCTGCAAGGGGCATCCCCCATTCCCCGCTGACTTCTTCTGTGTTCTTCCCTATCCTTTTACTCACCTCCTGGCACCTCCTTGGAGAAGATCTTACACATAGGTATTTCAAAACTAAGACAAATTATCTGCCAACACTTTGCTCTCTCAGATCTTTTTTGCTACTAAGTGGTGTAAGATTGGACTAATCTTTTCTCTCTCACACATCCATGCTCTGTAAATTGAGTTCAAATTATTTGGAGGAGTATAAACCAGTCTGGCACCACTTTCATGAATATCTAATCAGCCTAAAGACAGTTTGAACCCAAGGCCTTTGTGGATGCTGTTACTTGCTTTCACTGTTTCTGAATTTGTTATATTGAAGTTAATCAGAAAGAACAGTGCGAAGAATCAAGTAATAACTGGTATCTGTTATCTCCATACAGTGACAAGAACGCTGCCAGTAATGCAACTCCCAGTGATTTCATACTTCTCTCTCTGCATATAGGCAGTACTGTGCTATACTTAGAGTAATTAACTGAAGCGGCCAGAGATGAATTAAAAATATATTAGCTTATCTGTCTAGTGGCTTTCTTGCTTTATAACTAGTTTTAATTGGCAAAGGTTAGCTTTAGCCTTAGGAGGTGAGTTTCCTCTATAGCCAGTGGAGGAGGAAAAGGCTATTCAGAACAAAAGGCTGATAGAGGTGCTGATAAATCAGCCTGAAGCTGTTTAAAAAGAAAGAGGGGATGAAAGCTGATAAACATAGAACCAACTCATGGTTTGGCTCTACAAGTGGCTTTCTTGTAAAAACATCATACATTTAGTGAGAATTTAAGCCTTTACAGGGCACGTGAGTTTCTTTCTGTTCTGCCTCTGCTCAGCATCTAATGCCAGGACTGTATCCCAGAAAATGATGGGATAGCAGAGGTGACATTAAAAGGCTGCAGGACCACAGGAAGCTGTGCTCCTACCACTGCCCAAACATATTGTGTTGAAGCCACGTCTAGTTGTGTTCTGTGATCAGATAATTAACCACAGCAAGTGGATGTATTTTCATGTGCTAGTTAGCAAGGATGATTTCATGTTCTTGGCTCCTGGGGTATAATTCTGTTGCCTAAATATAGATGTCATTGCTCTTGGAGATGCTGTGTAGTAACCCAGCAGGCCTCTATCAGCTAATCCATCAAAATGTAGGTCTTCCACAGGTTCTGTGTCACGTCTGCCTGATTCTTATGTAGACACTGGGTACCTTAGGCTGTTTCAGATGGTACCAGGGGCCAATGTTTAGGCAACAAGATTGTACCTCAAGCATCTGCCGTAGTCTGGACTCTGGGCTGTCCAGACTCATTCCCAGTCAGTGAAGATCTGGTCCATGCAATCACTGGGGTTTACAGAATGATTCACCTGACCAAATGAAGGCAGCTAATTCAGGATAAGGCAAACAGTGAGGAAACTGTGCTGACTCTAAGGGGAGCCTGCAGTGAGTTTCTGAGATAGAAACTGTACACTGTAGATGCACGCATTTGGCCATAGAGTTCATCCTCTAGTGTTGAATGAAGGCATTCCTAAAAAAAACCCAACTCTTGTTTGAAAAGGTAATTTCTGGTTGTGGCTTCTGCCTGAAAACTAGCTCATCATCCAACCAGAAGTAGCCACTGATGTTTTTTTCTTCAGCTTTGCAGGAACAAGGGTGATCTGCTGGTACTTGGGGCCCAGGAGTCTGCCTGCCATGCCCAGCGAGTGTGGCCCCTGCAGAGCTGCCAGGCATCATGCCACGGTGCTCCCTGACCACCACCATGCTCTTCCAGACCACCACCTGTGCCACCACCCTGCCTATTACAGTAAGAAACAACAGCAAGGTCTTAACTGGAATGAATCTCCCCTACTGATGTTGTTACGTTTCCCTACAACCAGATATGCTACTTGCTGCTTTCACGTTGAACAAAATTTTAGGTTCAGCCACTGTTTGGAGGCAAGGGTATTTTCAGATTTAACTATCTAGGCTTGGTGTGAAATCTCAAGAAAGCAGCCTGCCTAAGGACAGGATCTGGCCCTTGCATAGGGACAATTTTAGCCGTGTGAATGGCCAGCAGAAGCAAAGCTGGTTTTGCTGCCAGTAAATAAAGACCAGCTGGGAGGCAGGACCTTCACTGAAAAAAATACCATTAATAAAATCTAGAAAGAGAAAGAGTGAGGAAGGTGAGAGCACTGCTTTGCTTACTAAGCAGGGAAAGCAGTTTGAAAAAAAAAAAAAGGTGAATTTTAGAAATCGCTGAAACCAAATATGGAGGCACAAATAGCACTAAAAACTCGGTGAGAGCTCCTGTTGAGCAAACCTAGTCACAAACAGAAGAGGTGAGGCAGTGGTGAAAGGGTTAAAAAGAGGCTTTATTTCACTACATACTTGTTCAGCCACAAATCAAGTTACCTGGGAATGAGATATCTGCAATAAGATGTCATTGTTTAACAAGTGGTGAGAATGATGTTATCTGCAGGTATTTACACTATAGGCAGAGACTGTAAATAGTCTGATAAATGGCTTACAGTGTTTAGGGGGATGTGCTTGATTTAATAAGGAGCTAATTTTTTAGACAGTTTTGGAGACTGGAGTGCAGCTCATTCATTTCTATGGTGTTCCGCTTTCTTTTTGCTCTATGGAAAAGAACAATTTACCACCCAAAGTAAGTGAACTGTTCATGGTAGAATTCATCCCACATGACTGTACACACCACTGAAGAGCTTTTCCAGTGTGTTTGACTTCATCTGTCACTAACAGAGAGAGTGGCACTTGCAGGTTGCATGGACATCACGGACAGCAGAGGTGGCTGTCCCATGTTCCTGCCAAGACCTATCTCTGTAATTTGTCTTATTCCTCTGAGCGATATAGAAGTACTGATGACATTTCCTATGAAGAAATCCTTTTCTTTTTGCTTTTTGTTGACAGCGTTGTGGCAAGGCAAATTATTTGGAACTGATTATGCTTTGCAGCAGAAAAAAAGAAAAAAGGCTTTAATTAATGTTAAAAACTTCTCTTCAGATATTTCAGAAAGATAGTGCATGGTATATGCCTTTGTTTCACAAGCCTCTGATTTGGGATTGTAAGTGAGTTAGCAGAGAATAGAGGATGATTTTGTAGTTGTCAGTCTGGATCAGACCGAGGATCTACCTAGAACACTATTGTGTCTGAAGCAGGTTTAAGTCAACCTGACTGCAGAGCAAGTGTACAAAACTGGGTTTTTTTGAGTAGTTAGAGGCTAGTTTAAGACTTGAAGACTGCAGGCTTTTATTCTGATTAAACTTCTTGTTTAGCTTTTTGCTTTTCATCTCAGAACTTTGGCTATTTTATTTATCCATAAAAAATTCATTTCACTGGGGGTTGCATCTGGCTAGCTCTTACTTTAGTGGTACCTTGTGACAGTCTGTTCCACCATGGCAAATTGTTCATTGTCTGAGAGAGCTTTTATTGCATATTACTTTTTTTTTTTTCCATTGCTTATACTAGATTTCCTTTTACTTTATTAATTTTGTTATGAGCAAAGGTAAACAGAAGAGTGCCCAGTCACCTACCCATCCCATAGCTAGCGAAACCCAGTTTATTTTGACTAAGAATATTTCTGTGCTCAAATGTGGAGGAATAGACAACTCATCACCTTCTACAGCCAAACCTGATCACTCTTTCAAGCTAAACTACATCTTCAGCTTCTTTAAAATAGTCCTGCTTTACGCTAATCATGTCTGGTTCCCTCCAACTGGGATGTAAGTTCAATAATTTTGTTTTCTACAGAGCTACTCCACCATCTGGTGCATTTGTCTCATGCATTTCTTGGTCTGATGGGAGGAACTTTGGGAAATTGTTCTGCCTTGCACCTTTCCTGCTTTGAATAAGTTACTTTTAAGCCATGTCCAGCATGTATACAGGTACCTGCAGCTTCCTCTCCTTGTCAGCCTGAATGCTCTGCACATCAAAGCAAAGATCTGCATTGTTTTAAACTATTGGCAGATCTTTAACTCGTATGGGATATATCTTTTACAAATTTATATTGGGTGTGTGTGGCAAGGTTTTGGTAGCAGGGGGGTTGCAGTGGTGGCTTCTGTGAGAAGCTGCTAGAAGCTTCCCCTGTGTCTGACAGAGCCAATGCCAGCCAGCTCCAAGAAGGACCCGCTGCTGGCCAAGGCTGAGCCCATCAGCGACAGTGGTAGTGCCTCTGGCAGAACAGATTTAAGAAGGGCGAAAAAACCCTTGCTGCAGCACAGAAACTGCAGCCAGAGAGAGGTGTGAGAATATGTGAGAGAACCAGCCCTGCAGCCCCCCAGGTCAGTGCAGAAGGAGGGGGAGGAGATGCTCCAGGCGCCGGAGCAGAGATTCCCCTGCAGTCCGTGGGGAAGACCACGGTGAGGCAGGCTGTCCCCCTGCAGCCCAGGGAGGTCCACGGGGGAGCAGATCTCCACCTGCAGCCCATGGAGGACCCCACGCCAGAGTAGGGGGATGCCCAAAGGAGGCTGGGACCCCGTGGGAAGCCTGTGCTGGAGCAGGGTCCTGGCAGGACCTGTGGCCCCGTGCAAAGAGGAGCCCACGCTGGAGCAGGTTTTCTGGCAGGACTTGTGACCCCGCAGCAGAGCCACACCGGAGCAGTCTGTGCCTGAAGGACTGCAGCCCATGGAAGGGACCCACATGAAGAACTGCAGCCTGTAGAAAGGACTCACATTGAAGAAGTTCATGGAGGACTGTGTCCCATGGAAGGACCCCATGTTGAAGCAGGGGAAGAGTGTGAGGAGTCCTCCCCCTGAGGAGGAAGGAGCAGCAGAGACAACATGTGATTAACTGACCCCAACCCCCATTCCCTGTCCCCCTGTGCTGCTGGGGAGGGTAGGTAGAGAATTCAGGAGTGAAGATGTGCCTGGGAAGAAGGGAGGGGTGGGGGGAAGGTGTTTTAAGATTTGGTTTTATTTCTCATTATCCTACTCTGTTTTGATTGGCAATAAATTAAGTTAATTTTCCCCAAGTCGGATCTGTTTTACCTGTGATGGTAATTGCTGAGTGATCCCTCCCTGTCCTTATCTTGACCCACGAGCCCTTCGTTATATTTTCTCTCCCTGTCCAGTTGAGGAGGGTGAGTGATAGAGCGGCTGTGTGGTGCTTAGTTGCTGGCTGGGGTTAAGCCACGACAAAATTATATAGCTATATACTTACAGGTACATCTGAAGTTCCCAGAGATGCACTTCCACATTTTAACCCCAGGGGTTCATGAAGACTGTGCAATCGAAACTAGCAACAAAACTTGATGTCACTTGATCCAAAACTCCCAGAATCATTAAGTTCTGCAGTTGTGAGAGATTCATTTTAGATGTCAAAGCCCAGAAATAAAAGACTTTGTGATCATGTTTCCTCTGTGTGCTTGTGTAGCTCTCTGTTCACCCAGGTAACTTCTGTGTCTGTTAGGTTCACCACAGCTGACAGAATGACAGAGGTCTTAAAGATATTAATCTCCTATAAGTTTTATTAAAGTAGGTGGAAGGCTAGAGAGGTTATTCAGCTGCTGGAGTGGAAAGAGAGATTCAATGACTACCATTCCTAAAGTGGAGTCTGTAAGGGGAACTCAGCCCTTGCAGCATATAACAGGACCTGTGTATATGATGCTTTGCTCGTTCCTCTGCTCATACAACACACTGTGAAATTTCTGTTTTAGAGAATTGCTCCCAAGCAGCCCAAACCCTAAAGATGTAAAAACTTCAGACTTCAGATGGCAAATAAGAACCACCCCTCTGCCCCATTCATTTTAAGTCTCATGTTATTTAGCCAAGCTGGTGATTTTGTGGGGAGAAGGGAACTGATTGTTGAATTCTGGGAGTCTGTGACACTGAGTCTCTCAAATTTAACACAGAAATGCAATGCTGCATTACTGCAGTTGATGGCTAAGGCAACCTAAAAATAGGATGTGTTGTGAAGAACAGGGAATGTGACAAACATGGAAGTTGTCTTTCATGCAAAGTCACATCATTTGATCTCTGAAGGCAGAAAAAGATAATGTAATACTCCCAGAGCTACCCAGGGGCTCTTCAAATTCAGGTGACAAATAGCCCTACATAAGGACAAGATATTATTGCTGTACTGTGAAACATAAGGTCTCTTGCTAGATGTGCACAGTTATGCTGTCTTGTCTTTCTTTTGCTTGTGGAAAGGCAAATATGGCTGTTTTCTGCCATATTTCTGCTGTTGTAGTAACCACATCGTGGATCAGACAGGGAGTACACGTACAAGATGCTTCCCCCTGGGGAGTCCTCTTAGGAAGAAGAAGGGAGGATGAATACAACCCACTGAACAGCGGAAAGCAAAAGAGAAAGAAGGAAATGTTAATTAGCAATGAGAGCAAGTGGCGATGTGCGTAACTACATATGTGTATATGTCGAAATGCTAATTATCATGGCTTCCCCACCAACACTCTGAGTCCATTTGGGGTGAATGGGGATAATGAACACACCACTTTTGTTTCAAGTTATCCAGTTCACTCAATTCACTGCCTGGTCCTAGCAAAAGGTCTGTTTTCTCTCCTACATGCCAGGAAATCAACATGTATTCAGCAGTGACTGACATAACACTGTTTGCTTTGGATTTTTTATATATTTTTTCTTCCCCAGCAGCACAATTATAGATTCATTACATTCTTTTCACTCCTCTAATGAAGCAACCAAACAGTTTGATCTTGTTAGAAAAGGGCAGTCACATAAGTAGCTAAGTTAGGTGAAGTCCAATTCAGACTAACTTCCTAGTTAATTTACTTGACTTCAGAGCTCCCCCATGAGATATTTCCATGCCAAGAGTTCATCCCTTGGTATGACAGATGCTAGTCCATGCTGTTTTTTATATCCCTAGGATTTTGGTCTGTAAACTTGTGTTTTCAGTGGAAGTAAAACATTTGGAGAGAATGCTACAGGGATTAGGTTTTGGCTATTCTTCCACATCTGCCCTTTGGAGCTAGGGAAATATTTGTGAGGATAACATCAGTAAAGATTTGGAAGCATTCAGATGGTGCAGGGATGAGAAATACATAAATAAACTGTATAGAGAGATGCACAAATTGCATTTAACAGCTGAGCCAATGAATCACTGTTGTTAGAATACATTTGATTTTCTGTGTGCACAGCAATTAAAGGAAATAGCTTGCAGGTGAATATAGAGGGGATAGATTCAGGTCTTTGCACAACAATGATGACTGATATAATGAAGATCTAATGAGAACAAAATTGAGATTCAGAGTTACAGATGGCATTCCTTTCCATCACTATCTGGGATATTATTTTCTTCAAGGATCTGTAGTATCATTTTTCTGTGGTGCTTTAGAACAGAACCAGCTGTCAGAAGGACTAGATATATAAAATGGCTGGGGAGTGCGTTAGGGGATTATACCATCTAATTTTAGCTGCCTAAAAGCTAAGAGCCTTGTCTAAGTCAGCTGTCTAGTGTCCCTGTAGATTTGGTGGAAATAAAGACACTTCAGGAAGACAACTAATTTCATGTACTCTTAGCACCCAGCTCTAAGTATTTGGTCCTGAAAAGCCTACAGAATTTCTGCTTAACTATGGGGACTTTAACTTCTCAAGCCATCCCAAGTTGTGCCAATACTGTGCTGTGTCCATCTCATTTCTGCTAGTGGGCACATGGACAACTTCTACTGCACATCTAATCGTGTTCATTAGGGTAAGAAACTAGGGTTTCTTCCAGCTATCCTATCTGTGGTCATTTATCTCAGAACATACCTAAGTAAGACACAGATGACCACACAGTTTTAATAATTATTTTCTGACTGTCATGGTTTAAGCCCAGCTGGCAACAAAGCACCACGAGACCATGTGCTCACTCCTCCCCCCCAGCCACAGTGGGATGAGAAGAAAATATAAAGAAAGGCTCATGGGTCAAGACAAGGACGGGTCACTCATCAATTATGGTCGTGGGCAAAAGACAGGCTCAACTTGGGGAAGAAACAAACTCAGTTCAATTGACTAGAAAACAAATCAAAACAGGATAATGGGAAGTAAAACCAAATCTTAAAACAGCTTCCCCCCACCTCTCCCTCCTTCCCGGCTCAACTCCACTCCTGGTTCTCTCCACCTCCTCCCCCCAGTGGTGGGGAATGGGGGTTGGGGTCGGTTCCTCACCCCTTGTCTCTGCTGCTCCTTCCTCCTCAGGGGGAGGAGGACTCCGCACTTGTCCCCTGCTCCGCCGTGAGGTCCCTCCCACAGGAGACAGTCCTTCACAAACTTCTCCAACATGAGCCCTTTCCGCAGGCTGCAGTTCCTCACAAACTTCCCTGGGGTGGGTCCTTTCCATGGGCTGCAGTCCTTCAGTCGCAGCCTGCTCCAGCATGGCCTTCCCCAGGGAGCGGCAGCCATCTTGGGGGGCATCCATCCCCCTGCTCCGGCGTGGGCTCCTCTCTCCCCGGGCTGCAGGGGGGCATCTGCTCCCCCGCTCCCCTCCGTGGGCTGGGGGGGGACAGCCTGCTGTCTGGTCTCACCAGGGGCTGCGGGGGCATCAACCTCCTCCCCGCCTTCCTCACTGACCTCGGGGTCTGCAGAGGGGTTCCTCTCACATTCCACTTCTAGCAGCTTCTCACAGGACCCACCCCTGTAGCCCCCTCCCCTGCTACCAAAACCCCGTCACACAAACCCAAACCACTGACTTAGAGCAATGTTTGGAGTATCTGCATGAGATGTCGGAGACAGATTCAAACCCTTTCTTACTGTCTTTAAAACCACATTTTCTGCCTTCTGTGACAGGTCAGAACTTCGTGAGACGAAACTTTTGTGGGTGCCTCAGAGGTGTTTTCATGCTACTATATTTGAGGTGCAAAAAGATTGGCCTGGCGTAAACAACCTTATATAGGAAGAGAAATGAAGGCAAGTTATGAAACCTGTTTGAGAACAACCAAATGTCAGGTTTGCTGTAATGTCTTATGTCTGAGGCTACCTTGAGTGTAACTCATCCTCCATACTACAGAGGAGGTCTGACTTGAAGGTGTGTTATGGGTTTGTGTGGCGGGGTTTTGGTAGCAGGGGAGGGGCTGCAGGGGCAGCTCCTGTGAGAAGCTGCTAGAAGCTTCCCTGGCTCCAAGTTGGACCCACCTCTGGCCCAGGCTGAGCCCATCAGTGACAGTGGTAACACCTGTGGGAGAACAGATTTAAGAAGGGGAACGTGCAGTGAGTGAGGGGAGTGGAATGTGAGAAGAACCCCTCTGCAGATACTGAGCTGATGGAGGTGAGTGGTGGAACAGATGCTCCCCAGGATGGCCATGACTCCATGGGAAAGCCCACACTGGAGCAGTCTGTGATTGAAGATCAAACTGCGGAAAGGACCCACGCCAGGGAAGTTTGTGAGGAACTGCAGCCTGTGGGAAGGACCCATGTTGGAGCAGTTCATGGAGGACTGTCTCCTGTGGGAGGGACCCCACAGTGGAGCAGGGAATGAGTGAGGAGTCCTCCCCCTGAGGAGGAAGGAGAGGCAGAGACAAGGTGTGGTGAGCTGACCCCGACCCCCGTCCCCCTGAGCTGCCAGGGGTAGAAGGCGGAGAGAACCAGGAGTGGAGTTGAGCCGGGAAGGAGGGATGGGTAGGGGTAAGGTGTTTTCAGGTTTGGTTTTACTTCCCATTATCCTTGTTTTGATTTGATTGGTAGTATTTTAAACTGATTTTGGTTTTTCCCCACATTGAGTCTGGTTTTTGCCTGTGACCATAACTGGTAAGTGATCCCTCCCTGTCTGTTTTGGTTTAACCCCAGCTGGTAACTAAACACCACACAGCTGCTCACTCACTCCTCCCACACCCAGTGGGGTGGGGGAGAGAATCGAAAAACAAACCCCAAACAGGTAAAAACTCGTGTGTTGAGATAACAACAGTTTAATGGAACAGAAAGGAAGAAACTAATAATGATAATAACAATAATAAAATGACAATAATAATAAAAGGATTGGAATATATAAAACAAGTGACGCACAATGCAATTGCTCACCACTTGCCAACTGATGCGAGTTAATTCCTGAGCAGTGATCCCACCAGGCCAACTCCCCCCATTTTATATACTAGACATGACATCCCATGGTATGGAATACCCCTTTGGCCAGGACACTGTCCTGGCTGTGTCCCCTCCCAACTTCTTGTGCCCCTCGAGCCTTCTTGCTGGCTGGGCATGAGAAGCTGAAAAATCCTTGACTTAGTTTAAACGCTATTTAGCAATGACTGAAAACATCAGTGCATTATCAACATTTTCATACTGAACTGAAAACACAACACCATACCAGCTACTAGAAAGAAAATTAACTCTATCCCAGGTGAAACCAGGACACCGTCCTTGTCTTGACCCATGAGCTTTTCTTTGTATTTTCTCCTCCTCATCTCTCTGGGGCAGGGCAGGGGAGGAATGAGCAAGTGGCTTCATGGTGCTTTGTTGCCAGCTGGGATTAAACCATGACAAGGTGAAAGGGCCCAGCAGAGATAAAACATTGCAATACTGAACTTGTCTCCTCTCCGTATTCAAAATCCAGGGGTCCTAGAGGTCTGTGAGAACTTTACATACATGGATAAACTGAAAATGCTCAGACTAGCAGGGATGTATTAGTGTCCTGTTATTATTTCCAGAGATCACATACCTCGTACAGTTCTGATCAGTAGCAGACTAAGAAAAATACAAACTTGCCGTAGCTACCTCTGTTACAAAGCTAGCTTCTTCCCTGGCCAAATACCTCTTCTTCACTCTTCTTTCTCAGGGAATGTCTTCTGTGGCCTGGTGTTGGAAAAGAACCAGCTTTCACATTTATGAGCAGCTGCTGCTGTCTAAAAACCTGTGGAGATGCTGAACTCAACAGCTGTTTTGCTTTAACTGTCTTCACCTTCTTGTGGCTGCTGCTCTCTGCTTTTCTTTGGGTCTGTTGGGCTCTGACAGGCTGCTCGAGAGCTCAGAGAGAAGCTGTGGAGAGCAGGGTTTTGAGCTTCCCTGTCTATCTCAATTACCAGTTGGAGCTTCATTTTGGCTCCTTCTGCCCAGCAGGAGGCTGTGCATCTCAACCATGTGTTATGCAGTAACAACCATCATCTGAATGGTGTTTATCTCTGTATTGGCTCTTGTTGGCTTAGCTGGTGGGAACCCCATGTGTTGGACCAGGCTGGTAACCTGCTGTTGTTTCTTTTCTGGGATTGCAGACAGCAGCTTCAGACATTTTTTGATTCCTCGTAGTGATGTTGCAGGTGATGCCATCCGGAGCGATGCCATATCTGCAGTCTTGTCTGCCTCTCTCCTCATCTGTTTACCTTCACAGAGTGGTGTTTTTGTTTCCTACCAGGGCTCTGCCTCCCCCTCCACCCCTTTAGACCTGTGAAAACATTTTTGCACTTCAAGCCATAGCAGCAGATGGTTCTTTACTTTCACCATCATTGTTGCAGTGTGGTCCCTTTCCCAAATTTTGGAACAACCAATTTCTGGCATCTTGTCCTTGACGTTTGTTAGGATGCAAAACCAGTGACAGACCTGAAAACTGCTTATGTCCTACTCATGCAAAAGTGCAGAGTTCACTGCCAAGCTCAGTGCAAACCCTGGTTGAGGACTTCTGCTGAAATTTCATGTATGCTCCAGTAATAACGCAAGAACGTGTGAGGGCCAACCTTTTAATCATCACTGTTTGGGAAACCAATGCAGAATCCTATTGTATTTTCTTTATTTCATCATCGTCCTGTAACACAGGGATACCAATACATATTTTTTCCTATCTGTCTTTGCTTCCTGCCCTGCCTGTTCAGGCTGTGAACTTCTCACAGTAGGACTGTCCTTCCTGAGGAGTTAGGAATTGGGCAGGCCTGAGGCAATCTCAGTTGCACTCTACTTACTGTAGGATTATTAATGGCCTGTGAACATGGGTGATAGAAAGATTTAACAACCAGTTGAAGGTTGTATAGCTCAGGGGAGCAACTTCAAGGGTCTTAGCTGCCCTAACCTTTCTTTCCTGGGGAGGGGTTTTCACTCGTCCTTGTCCTATTCAGTGGTCCCTTATTTCTGGTTCTGAGCTCCAAACCATCACACAGAGGGGGATAGCATCACCTGTATCTTCCCCTCTGGGAAGGTCTTCCCCTCTGCAGTTTCCTAATACCCATGATACCTGCAGCAGGTCTGATTTAGCTTTCTGCCTTGCTGCTCTGCTCCTTTTTGGGGCAATGAGCGTTGTAATCTGTGAATAAATAGCTGCTGTATGGAGAAGCGTCATTTATTTAGAATAAAGACTCTTCAGAGAAAACAGATGCTTAAAAGCTTTAGTGAAGCAGACTGTATGCAAAGCGACCTTCCCTGGCAGGCTTGTCAATCCCTGGTGGTGGGAAAACCCACCTCCATCAGACTACCCTAGAGTTGCTTTTTTCTCTTTGTGTTTGCATCCTCCACTTGAAAATAGCTTTTCAGGTCTATATGGGACCTTTTTATTTCCTTGCTCACTGCTAGTCTCAGGGTGATCAGGAGGGGTGACTACCAGGAACCAAACTTCTCATATATTTCTTTAAATCCTTTTTCACTGTGTGCTGTTTCCTTCCCGGTGCTGTAGGGATGATGGTCAAATTTCAGTATTTTACAGTTTAAAATTCATTCTGAAATTTAGACTTTAGAAAATGCCCAGGCCAAAACCACAGAGTTTTCTAGAATATGCACATGCTTTTCAAGAGGGGCAAGACTAAACCCAACTAAACCCATTTCTCTGTAAAAATCCTAGGATGGGATAGAGAGTGCTGCTGGTAAGTGGAAGAAGGCATTTCAGTAAGAATCTCATTTTAGTGTTAACCAGACTGCAGCCCTATATGATGGTAAAAATGAACACTTTTTTACCTGTCATAAATACCAACTTGTTTCTCACTGCCCTATGTGGAGAGAGAAGTGTTTGCTCTTCTCTCTGCTGTTTTCTGTATCTGGAGATTATAGTAATATTGTTATCCTGAAATAAATAGATTTACTCCAGATTTGCACCAAGGTAACAGAGACCAGAATCAAGCTCCAAGTCTCCAGTACAGAGAAAAAAACCCCAAACAAACAAAACAAACCCAACCCTAAAAAATTAGCTTAGTGTGTGGAAACAGGTGCTTAAGGGTTTCATCCACAAATCCAGCAAAAAGCGAGAGGGGGAAATGTTGAGCGTGGCAAGCTCCCTACAGACCATTTCCAACACTGGGGGACCCTCTGAAGGAGGAACAAGCTGTCATGCAATTATTTACTCTGCTATTTATGGAACAAACCACACGCATTTTCCTGCCATAGCAACTGGTGCAGCACTTGGTATTTGCAATGCACACACAATTTCTATGAATCATCATTAAAGTAATCATCTTTCTGACCAGTAGACTCTAGCAAGTGACTCATTAAGAGAACCACTGGAAAATAATTAGCACACATACTTGTTTATATGCCTATGTTGCCACAGAGGTCTCATTCTTGTTGTGGTTTGGTTTAACTCCAGGGGAATTTTGCTTTCAGTGTAAAACACTTGTTTCAATCAAGGTAATTACCTGAGCAGTACAGTTTTGTGTACAGTGTTTCCATAAAACCATCCTATTTATCACGAGAGTAAGTGAAACAGTTATAGTCAGTTTTAGAGCAGCTCTTGGCAGTGGTCCAGCACAGTGGCTTTTTTTGTTGGGACATGTCTATGTTGATTTCAGCTTGAGCATCTAAAATTGTATCTCTCTAAAAACCTCATTACAAAATGCTTCGGATGCAGAGACTGCTGCCTCAGGTGCTTAGCAGGTTCTTTGAGGTCACAGCCATCTGTGACTTACTGTGGATATCTTTTGAAAAGGAGTCCCTGTTTTTTTCCTGTGTCTTGGTGTAGCTGACATACATAGGAATGGATCAAAGTGGTGTTTGTTTGTGTGTACAAATGCCAGTTTGGCAAATGCTCTTTTTTCAACCATGTTTCAAATGTGTTCTTTATCTTGATCCACTCCTAACTTCTGAGCCTGGTGCTTTTCAACGTTTGCTTAAGAAATGTTTATCATGTTTCTAGCAGCAATTTACTTTGAGGAATTGGAAAACTGTTTATATCTTCTGTGTGATGAAAAATCAAAGTCAGGAGCAGGATTCAATTGCTTAAACATAAGTGCTCAGTGTTGTTTGGTCTACTGCAAGGTATTCTCCAGAAAAGTATGACTTTCTTATTGTCCAGTGTTTTAACTGCCAGCCCAAAATGGACATCTTGCCCTTTGTGCATGGGCAACTGGGTCAGCTTCAGATGTCTGCTGACTTTAGAGAGAGTTAAGATGGCTAATGTAGGAGTCAGTTACTCCTGTGGGCATCTAGTGCTTTTTGGGTTGCCTTACTATCTCCTTTCTGCCCTCTGGATGCTCCAGGAGGGCTTGTATTTCTTGTGTGTCCTGTGAGATGTCTGCTGGCATGATATAGATATTTTGACTACTTTATTACATCTCAAATGACACTAGATTTCTGCATTTAGGCAACTGAATCACAACCATACAGGTATCTTCATTTAGATACCTGAACTTGGGTGTCTCCTTTCCTCCTGTGGAGTTTGTTCCTGGCTCTAATACTCTGTTACTTGACTAAGCATTTGATTTGCCATTTCATGGAAATACATACAATGCATAGCTGTTGACTTCTTCAAAGATGAATATTTTCTACCTGTTGAGGAGCAGTTCCTGCTGTTCTGCCTGTTTTGAACAGCCTGGCTTCACAGTATTGTTGGGCAGCAAATTAAGATGCTGTGATCTGCACACAAAGTTACTTTCATTTAAGATAAAAGAGCATGACTGTTACCTGCAGTGAATTTGTGTGTGCTCAGTAACATCCAGTTGCGCTCACTCTATTCAAAATAGGTCAAAGAACTGCTATGAATGCCTGGGCAATACAAAGTTTAATTGTATTAGCTATACTTCTAGAATAATAGGGAGCTGCAGAATGTCACTTATAAGTTACTAATTATTAGACTAGTGAGCTAGAGGTTCTGAGACTTTTGAAAGACTGGTGAGAAACTTATGTATGAAGGGACTTACAGGCTAAGGAATGTCTAACTATGTTGCTTAAAGATCTGTCCCATGAACTGACCACATATATTGCTAATGACGGGAGCTGAGTATATTGAAGAAATAATTAATCAGTTAAGAAGTACTTAATGGAGACATGACGTAAGACAATAACCAAAGGAAGAGCAAATGATGTCCGAAGGATTTATTTTTCTCAGATTCAAGCTGTCAGACATTTGGATCTCAAATTGCTGGTCAGGCATGTCTGCACGCTGGTACTGCTCTTTTCTACCCAACTGCCTTGAAAGAAACCTTTGCCTGGCAAATCTGGTGTTCAGTCAAGGTATGCAAGTGAGTGAAGGAGCTCTTTGTTTTGGTGGAAGACATGGGATATACAAAAATATAGTATATGCTGAAGGAGTAGTATTGGCTGAAGGCAGTAGCTTAAAGGAAAGGAGTGAATGGAGGCAAGTCCATGCTTGGGGCAGCAGGTCAACCCCCTCCTTGCCCACCTCACCTTCCCAGGTGCCTCTGTACAACAGGTATGAGGCTGTGGATGTGGAAGGCCAGTCAATGGATGATGTGGATGATGGTCCATCTGCACCAGACATGTTGCCAAGGTCAGAAAGGCCTACCCTCTATATCATGACCACCTCCACGAGGAAGAAAAGACGGGTTACAGTTGTAGGTGACTCCCTTCTGAGGGGAACAGAGGATATAATATGCCAAGCAGACCCTCCTCTTAGGGAAGTCTGCTGCCTCCCTGGGGCCCAGGTTAAGGACATCACTAAGAAACTTCCTAGCCTAGTACAGCTCTTGGACTATAACCCATCATTGCTCTTCCATGTGGGTGGTGATGAAGCCGCAATGTGTAGTCCAAGGGTGATCAAAAAAGAGTTCAGGGTCTTGGGATGGTTGGTAAGGGAATCTGGAGCACAGGTAATTTTTTCCTCTATTCTTCCAGCTGCAGGCAGCAACATTGGAATAAACAAAGGGGCCCAGTCTATTAATACATAGCTTTGTGGCTGAAGTCACTGCCAGAATTTTGGGTTTTTTGATAATGGGATGGCCAACACAGCAGTGGGATTGCTGCTGTCAGATGGGATTCACCTTTCTCAAAGGGGGAGGAGGGTCTTTGCTCATGAGTTTGCAGGACTGTCATGGTTTAACCTGGCAGACAGCTAAACACACAGCCATTCGCTCACTCCCTGCCCCGTGGTGGCATGGGGTGACAATCAGGGGAAAAAAAAAAAGTAAAATTCATGGGTTGAGATAAAGATAGTTTAATAGGATAGAAAAGGAAGGGAAAATAATAATAGTAGTAATAATAACAATAATAATAAAAGAATTAGAATATACAAAACAAGTGATGCACAATGCAATTGCTCACCACCTGCTAAACGATGCCCAGCCAGTTCGTGAGCAGCAGCCTCTGGCCAGCTTTCCCCCTAGTTTATGTACTGAGCATGACATCATATGGTGCAGAATATCCCTTTGGCCAGTTTGGGTGAGCTGTCCTGGCTGTGTCCCCCCCCAGCTTCTTGTGCCCCTCAACCTACTTGCTGGCAGGGCAGTGTAAGAAGCTGAAGAGTTCTTGATCCCTGCTTAACAACAACTGAAACATCAGTGTGTTAACATTATTCTCATCCTAAATACAAATTGCAGCACTATACCAGCTACTAGAAAGAAAATTATCTCTATGCCAGCCAAAACCAGGACAATAACCACCCCTTATTCTATACCATTTACGTCATGCCCAGGTCCCATACTGTCTAATACATCCCAATTAATCACCACCACCTTTCCTGTCTTTTGAAATATACACACGGATAACATTCCCTTAGTCTATAGGCCATCCCTCTAAAATGTCCATTGAGTTAATTTAGTCCATGACTTTGGGCTCCATCTGTCATGGTAGTCCCTCGTGACAGGAGAGATGGTGTGTGGTGTTGGATTGTTGCATGCTGAAGCCAGTTCTGGTTCCATCCCTGCTGCGCTTGCCTGGTTTTATCATCACTGAACTTTGTCTGGTTTCATCAAAAGTCATTCTTTTTTGATCTGTGTAATTTTTACTGTAAATCCATTGATATGGCATATGGCAACCATAGTAGTGATGACATACAGTATTATATAGAAACTAACATCATACAAGTCAAATCATTGACTATTCTCACCCAGAATCAAATGCCCTTGAGGTACACATTGGACTTCCCCATTCTTCCACGTTACTCACCAAGTGCACCCAGGTCCTTGAGCAAAAGCGATCCCATGAATGGGTTTGCCTTTCTACTCTGTCTGGGGGACTGCCCACTGGAAATTACAGCAACTAGAACCCAACTGGAACCAGGACAGGGGCTCATTGCCAGAGCTTTAGACTTGAAGGGGGAGGGGGATAACTGCAGACTTGCCTGTGAGAAGCTATGGGATGACATCCCAAGGTTAGAGGGACGGGGTGCTAGCAAGGGCCCTCAGCCTGTTGTTCTGAGATGTGCTGGATACAGTGCAGCACACTGGAAGGCTTATGAAGTTGACCCAGGGGCTCCTGAGGTTGTAGGAGCCAACAGGGAAACACCAGTGAAATACCTCAAAGGAACTAAGGGATGTTCCTCTAAGATGGTGACATGGCCAAAAGCCCAGCTGAAGTGCCTCTACACCAATGTATGCAGCATGGGCAACAAAAAGGAGGAGCTGGAAGCCGCCATGCTGCTAGAAAGCTGCAACCTAGTTGCCATTACTGAAACTTGGTGGGACAGGGAGGTGATTTGAGACAGCCAGCATAGCTTCACCAAGGGCAAGTCTTGCCTGACCAACCTCGTGGCCTTCTATGGTGGAGTGACTACATCAGTGGGCAAAGGAAGAGCTATGGTTGTCATCTATCTGGATTCCTACAAGGCCTTTTACATGGTCCCCCACAACATAATTTTCTCTAAGTTGGAGAGATATAGATTTGATGAATGGACCATTCAGTAGATGAGGAATTGGTTGGCTGGTCACATCCAGAGGGTAGCGGTCAATGGCTTAATGTCCAGATGGAGATCAGTGACAAGTGGTGTCCCTCAAGGGTCCATATTGGGACCAGTACTGTTTAATATCTTCATCAGTGACATAGGCAGTGGATCAATTGCACCCTCAGCAAGTTTGCAGATGACACCAAGATGAGCGGTGTGGTCAACATGCCATCCAGAGGGACCTGGACAAGCTCGAGAAGCAGGCCCATGTGAACCTCATGAGGTTCAACAAGGCCAAGTGCAAGGTCCTGCACCTGGGTCAGGACAACCCCCAGTATCAATACAGGCTGGGGGATGAAGGGATTGAGAGCAGCCCTGTGGAGAAGGGCTTGGGGATATTGGTGGATGAAAAGCTGGATATGAGCCGGCAATGTGCACTAGCAGCCCAGGAAGCCAACAGTATCCTGGGCTGCGTCCAAAGTAGTGTGGCCAGCAGGTCAAAGGAGGTGATTGTCCCCCTCTACTCCATTCTTGTGAGACCCCACTGGACAAGGGAAAAGCTATGGATGTCATCTATCTGGACTTCTGTAAGGCCTTTGACACAGTCCCCCACAGTACTGTGTCCAGCTCTGGAGTCCTCAGCACAGGAATGAGATGGACCTGTTGGAGCAGGTCCAGAAGAGGGCCACAAAAATGATCAGAGGACTGGAACACAGCTGCTATGAAGAAGGGCTGAGAGAGTTGGGGGTTGTTTAGCCTGGAGAAGAGAAGGCTCCAGGGAGACCTTATTGTGACCTTTCAATACTTAAAGGGTGTTTATAAGAAAGATGGGGACAGACATTTTAGTAGGGCCTGTAGCAATAGGATAAGGGGTAATGGTTTTAAACTAAAAAAGGGTAGATTTAGACTAGATACAAGGAAGAAATTTCTTGTGATGAGGGTGGTGGAACACTGGAAGAGGTTGCCCAAAGAGGTGACAGATGCATCATCCCTGGAAACATTCAAGGTCAGGCTGGACCTGACAAGGTCAGGTTGGACCTGTGCAACCTGATCTAGTTGAAGATGTCCTTGCTCATGGCACGAGGGTTGGACTAGATGACCTTTAAAGCTCCCTTCCAACTCAAACTATTCTATGGTTCCATGATTCTATGTTCTAGAGAACAAAAAAATACTTCATTAAAAAAAAATTGTTGCCAACAAGAGATCTTGTCCATCCTGGTGTACCAGTAGTGGATTGAGGTCCTCCTCATCCTGAGATTTCTTCTGGTGGCCACTGGAACAGGGTGAAAGGTAAAGCAGGTGACAATTGTTTGGACAATTATTTCTCCTTTTGTTTAGTGAGAATGATAAAAAAATGGTGTTAACTGGAACATCTGGGTCTATTGGCCTCTTTTTTTTTTCTTACCCCATTTAATTCTGTCTTAAGTCCTGGGAAAGTTGAATAAGTTGTGTTTCCAGATAAAAATTGAAATGTTTTATTTTTTGTCACTTTCCATTTATTACCGCTTCTGTAAATTACCCTACTGCTAAACTTTTCACATGAATTTATGATTCTTTTTGGCCATCCAGAAAGTGCATTTATTGACAGATAATATTTTCTATGAGAAGTATTCGCTCATTCTGATTACAGTACTAAAACTCAAGGAGAAGAGTCATCTCACGAATGGACAATAAATCGTGGTATCCATCACTCCCAGAAATCAAAATTTGTGTTCTATGAAATATAGACATATTACAGTGATGCAGGCAATAACCTGAGATATAATAATGGGGGTGATATAAGAACTAGAATAGAACAGGTTGGAAGACTACCTAAAAACATAAACTTTCAGAGGCTGATGTCCTTTCCAAATAGCATTCTGAAGGAGACACTGGATTTTATATCTCAGAGTACGTCCAAACTGAACATTTCTGTGCAGCAGAGATAAAAAACATAGTTCCCAATACAGGAAAGTTATCCCCCAGGAGCTCAAATCTAACATAACTGTTAGGGACCCAAGGTAGCTTGTTGTTTCTAAGCTGCACCTTGCTGTAGAGGTTGCAAAAGCATATTTGTGGAGGCACTTTTATTTGGAAGAGGTGACAAAATTTATTATTTACTGCAGCCACAAACTATCACGCAGGTAACCAGCAGCCTGAAATTGAAAAAAAACAAGCTCCAATTGTAGGTTGAGTTTTCAAGTGGTCTGGAGATATTGTAATGATGTCGAATGAATCCTGGGACAGATACATGAGAGGTCAGTGGCCAAATATTACCTGTTTCTCTTGTTAGCAAGAGCTAAATCAAACTAGTAAACCCAGTATGAGAAAATTGAAATTCAGTAGTGGATTACTCTATCCACGAGTGAAAGATTGTGATGACCTTAAAATCAGTCATTTCTTTTGGTTAACCCAAGATTAGTTCCACGACAAGCATATTGAGTCACAAATATTCTTCCCGCATACTCATAACTCAAACTAAATGTAATTCATTCTGGGGTCAGGTGGTCCAGTTGCTTTACAGGCAGCCAGATTCTGTCCCAGGAAAATTGTATTAAAAAAAAAAAAAGAATGAAAACAAGTTAGAGCTTAAATTCACCTTTTTATTCTGTTTTCTATACTTGTCATTTCTGCTGCATTTACTATTTAAAGCATAAGCTGAGTGAAAAACACAACTTTTTTCAAGCAGCAAAGCAGCAATATTTTGTTTCATAGTGTTTATGTTCTGATTTATGCTGGTGCCATAGTGTTACACTCAGTTGCATATCCAATTCCATTCTTAATGTTGCTTCTACAATTTACAATGTTGGCATCTGAAGAGGTAAATGTTAGACTGTTCCTTATCTATCCTGTGGTAGATTCTGCTCATGGTGAAGCTTCTCGGGTTTTTTTTTTGTGTGTGTGAAAATATTTTAGGAGATTTTCATCAAAGTCCATGAATGAAGTGCTGTGAGCTCACCAGACAGGTGTTGATGGAAAACTAAATAGCTATAAGAAAGAAAACATTGCATTTGGAAAAGCAGAATCATTCATCAGATTGCTGTCCTCATTAGTATTTTGTTCTGTTATTTGAAGAAGTCAGTATCTTGAGAGGCTTAAACATGAACATCAAAACCATGAACACCTATACTGGAATTCATATCTACTACAATTTATCCCTTAAGAAATCAGGACCTTAATCTATGTCTGGGATCTCATTATGCTCGATGAAAAGAGAGAGGCACTTCCACAGACTGACCCATCTCACATGCATCAGGCACAACAGGGAAGGATTCATTCTGCAGCTTAAATAACTGCAATGTAGGTTTCCATACGTAGGTGAAGACAAATGGACCAAGAGTCTAAATTCTCATTATAAACAATGGGCATCATGTTAATGCAGTTAATGAAATAGAAGGAACTATCCTACTGACCAAGAAATAGGAGTATTATTCAATTCCCTAAACACAGACATCTAGTGCCATTCAGGTGCCCTAGGGAGATGCGTGGGCTGGCAAATATGACACAATCAGAGGAGATCTACACCCTTCAGAAGACTGTGTGGGATGCCCTATAATGCCTAGAACATCAGTAAGATCCCATGGTTGGGAAACTAAATGTACCACAGATCTCTCTGGAGTGAAATCAGAGTTTTGTAACCCAGTGTGCATGAAGACATCTCCATTTAGGCATTTTCCCCTGGAGCTGATTCTTATCCTGGTTTACGATTGCATGAATTGTGCTCTGAAGGTGTTTCATTCCTTGCATCAGCTAAGACATAGATGACTATCTTAGATTATATGCCTAATTTTTTGATGGTTGAAATTAGGTGACATAAATTTCTCCTTCCCTTTAGGGCTTAAGGGAAAAACTTTACTTTCAATGTTGGAAATACTGTAGCGCTATTACATTTTATGAGCCAGGCACTAAGCGAGGAAATGTGATGTACCCTTAATAGCAGTTTATACTTACATGTTTAAAAGCCTGAAAAGCCTGGCTGTACTTTCACAACTTTTTGTGTGACCGGTGCAAAAACAGGCAGATTAATTAAATAATATTACACAATTTTCATGCTCTTGGATGAAGAAAGATAACAGTTCAGTATCTCTTGAAACAAAATGGTTTCATGAAACCATATTTCAAATGTGACTTGGGTAAGAATTGTGACACTCATTCATAATACACAAAGCAGTAAAGTTTAGAGCTGATCCTCCTGAAATTTCTACTCCAACCCCAGCGGTGTGCTGAAGACTTTCTCTGAATTCATGCTGAAGGCTCAGATCCTTTCTACATCTGCTGGTTGCTTCAAGACAGCTATGCCCTGCAGTAGCTTTGATTTGGTGATTATGTCCATAATTCAAAATTCATTGACGTCAGTAAGAATCTTTCCATCAAATACGTAAGACTATGGAGTAAGTGCAGGGTGCTCAGTTCTACTGTACATGCTGTTTTGGTGCTATTTCCATGGGGTTTGATGGCTTTTTTTCCAAGTTAAAATCTTCCAAGAATTGCATTAGTAAGTGAAAATGATGGTGGCAGGGACCCTCAAGGTTCTTCAGACACTTTCATTTTGGGTTGGAATAACCATTTGCATCTCATAACAGAAAGCATCAAGCTCCATTTGACTTGGGAAGCAATGGAGTTGTATGTGATTGGGCCGTAGAGATTTGCATTAAATTTCTTATGGTGCCTAGTCTGGCTCGCTACCCAACTGCAGCCCCCTGTAAATGTGCTTGTTTGTTCTTTTTATTGCAGCCATCTCCTGCAGACACGTAAATGGCTGTTATCGAACACCCCATTGTATTCTTGCTGGCCAGATGGCTAAAGGGGCATTACTGTTCTCTCACCATAAACTGTATGCTTTGCTGCAGGCATTAACAAGGCAATATATTTTTTAGGAACCATTAAATACTTGAGATTTAGGTAGTAGCAGGTATTGCAGTTGCAGGCTTAAAGATGCTTTTAAAGTCCTTCGCTTTGTCCTTAAAAACTCTGATCAAATGAGGTTGCCTCAGGAGACAAATTAAAATAAAAATAACCCTTGAAACGCAAAGTTTGGTGGTGCTCCTGAGATCTGCTTCTGTTAGGAGTGGAATCTTGCAAGTTGTGAAAAGCTGTTTAACTTTCCTTATGAGACGCAGATCCAGATTTCCATGGGTGCAGTAATGATCTCTTTGTTTTTAAATTGTTAGTCCACTTCCTTTACAGGTGTGTCTGTTCCTAACACCTCAGAAAGGAGCACCCTGAGCCCAGAAAATCCAATTAATGAAACAAAGCAAAGCAACCTATGACCTTGTCATATTTCTTGCGAAAGGCCAGGCTGTCAAATATTTAGCGAACATTTACTCTATCACATACTCTGTGCTGGGTAATAACAGAAGAGGACTCCGTGCTTGTAAAACTAAACTGCTCTGTAGTTAGCCATTTACAGCTGCACTGTAACCTTCCAGCCATTCTCACTCCTACCGTCAGCTCTGAAGTCTTCCCCGCTTTCCCTCCTCCAGTATTTGCATTTTTCCTTCCAAGTGGTGTTGTGTTTCTCCAGCTGAGGTTCACTTTTGTGAGCTGTAAGGCCACCACTTGTGAATTGTACACCCCCAAAGAGCCTTCCTGATTTAATATGCATGGGAGACCAGTTCTCCAAGTAAAATGCTGCAAAATGCGGAGGTTTCCTAAGCAGAGCTCTTTTCTCCTGGGATCCAGTGAGTGAAAACACTGGTTTCTCTGGCCACCCCACCTTCTTCTGATTACTCACTTGTTAGTGTCTGGGCTTCCCACTCACAACATCCCTCTAAGGAAAATATCATTATCCTGATGGGACCAATGAGACACTGGAGCGATTGACTCACTAGCTCTATGCTACCTACTATTATTTTAGTATGCCTGTGAATGAGCCTTCGTTTTGCTTTCAAAATCTGTAAGGGCTGTTCCCAACCTATCAGGTCTCAGTGGTAGCAGAAGGCTTCTGTTTTCCTTCTGTCCATGAGGTCAATGCTGCTTCTGCTGCCTGTTTTTAAGTTCCTTGAAAGCAGCTTTATGTCTTCTCCCAAATATCATGCCCTTAGAAGATGTCTGTAAAATAGCCATGGAGCTACCTTGCCGTTCTTTTCTAATCCCTCCTAGTTCATGACTGGATGATGACAGTTAGGCTAGTGATGCATGAATTTGGCCAAGTCATGGATATTACTTCCTCATCTCCATCCTTCTGCACCCACCTGCTGTGATTTGTATTTTAAGTTGCTTGGGGAAGGGCTTATGCAGCTTACACAGTTTCTTGGTCTGGGTTTATACAGCTCATGACACAGCAGGGATAAGGACTGTAATTAGTGATGGGGTTTTGACACACAATAATAATAAAACCACTAGTCATCATGAATTTCTAATGCTGTGACCCTATCATTACCCCCTAGCTCTGTTATCCTTTGCAGAGCATTGGTACCCTTACACTCTCACACTTGGGTGGAGGTGATATCCACGATTTTCCAACTGGAGGAGAATAAAATGAGTCTAGGGGTTTGGTCATTGTCCTGTGCCTTGACAGACCTGGACTCAGTTCACTAACAGACTTCTTGAGCATTCCTTGGCCTCTCCACACCTTGCCTCCCTGCACACTCTGCTGGGATACTCACACTGGCTTGCATTGGAGTAATGAGGGGAAAACAGTAAAGATTTTGGGATACATTAATCGGGAAGCCACAGCGAAACTGCTTGCTCTTATTTTCAGTGCCTGTCACCTCCTTTATGCTGGTGAGATGTCAAGTCCATAATCTGCTGTCCTCTGATAACAGCTTTCCTACCCTCCTTGCTCAATTTTCAACAGTTTCTGTGCTATTTCTTTGCTCATATGAAGGTGCTAGCAGCAAGCAACAAAAAACCCCCCATGCACTCTTCTTCATGTCCTCCTTAAGATTTTGTTTTTCACCTAGACCTACAGAAAATATCCAGCAGTCAGACAGCTTATTGGGATAACTTCTTATCACGTTTGTGACTGTATTTTCACTCTTCCTGTATTTGGAGTAGGCACTAAGGCAGGTCATCATTCTTCTGTTTCATGTACACCATACCAAGCAGAGTGAAGTTTTCATACGTACTTTTTGACATAATAAATCAATCACAGTAATTAAGATTACCTAGAAGTATCAATACCAGCTGTGCCTACCCTGGTGCATCTCACATGTTATGAATATCAATTTAGACAGTAAATATTTACAAAGCAAACCTGAAAGCTTCATGGCATCATGAGCATTGTCACATAATGTATGTTGACAAAATACACAAGGAAATAAGTAAATTTACAAACTTTAAGGCCATTATTAGTTTTTGAGAAGTCTGCCAGAAACTGTTAGTCTATGTTTGTGTCAAATAATTTCAAGTCATGAAGAAATGTGAAAAAATCAAAAGCTGTTAAATACATGGTTTGCACACATGAACAAGTTAAATCTTTCTATTAAATTACTCAAGAAATCATTTGCCCAGCCTTTTACCATGATCATAACAATGGGAAAAGGAAAATTTGCAGGCAAATTTAATCAATTTCTCTAAGCTATAGTAATTCTAGTTCAAGATTATGCAAATCCAAAATTATTTTTCTTTCCAAAAACAAATTACTGCTTGGATTTTGATAGCTTCTATTGTCTTTGCTTTTTCAGTGTGCTGTTGATGTCACCTTATTTAATTTATACGGTTGTTTTCTGTTCATTAGGGCAACTCAATCAAAATTCAGATTTTGGTCCTGGACTTTCTCTGAGCCTGACAACAGCAAGCAGGTCAAGTTAGGGTATCAGGGCATTAGAGAAGAGTCATAATTATCATCTGTAATGCTAAGAGTCCATTTTTATCCAGAGGATCTGTGTTCACACTGCCTAATGATTTCTCAGTTCCATTATCTATTTCATCTAGTGTTTGTTGTTACAATAGTGATATTGCTTTTGGCTGATGATGTTTTAATATAATTTTTCTTTCAAAGTGTTACTAATTTCCAGACTTATGCATCGCTTTTGTCCAAACCTTGATGAGTCAATATATTCAAACCCACATAAATGTCTTTATTTGCCCTTAGAAGTGTTTCAGTCTGAAGAGCTGGCATTGACTGAAGGTGGCTTGGACAAGAATATAGCTAACTCAGTGGATGCTGTGAATGGACAAGAATATAGCTAATCCTTGAAAACAAGGATTCCCTTTTAAAATAGAGGATTTTTTTCCAATTAAATGAATTTGGCTTGCCTTTTCCTATATATGCTATAGTGGCAGCAGAGTACAGACAACAAGCAATAGTAGGAAAGGTGTTCGTATTTTATTTTAAACACTTGCCCACATAATAATAAGCTCTACTGGAATTTACACCTTTCTTAATTCCCAGATGTTTTAGAAATAAATGAAGCTGTTTCTCCTAGAGGCACCAGGGGTCGTGTCACTGATTTTTGATGTCTTGAGACATATATTAGGGATGTGACTGATCTTCCCCAGCCTGAGGTGTCTGGAGTGTCTTAGGTGTCTAGGCTGCTACTGTGGACAACAGAATCTTCGCAGTAGGGTCAAAGGGATTTATATCTCAGTTCATCTGGCCAAACGTAGGCTTGCCTTAAACACCTTTGACTATACTGAGTAGATCTCCTTAAGTTACTAAAGCTCCACATAGAGGTGTTCTGCCATTTCCCCACTTTGGATAGTCTAGGGCATGGCACTGGATCACATGCTGATGCAACTGAAGTTAGGGGTTTATTCTGAAATTGAGACAACCTAATTAAGTGCCTCTGTGTGCTAAGCATCTCAGCTCCCATAACAGTCAGTGAAGATAAAGCTTGCTTGAGCTGCCCAAACAGAAGCATCCAGCACAGGCTGAGATGCTGTAAGGTATCCTGCCTGTACTGCAGCTGGTGCTCCAGACCAGCACTGGTGTCTTTTAGGTCCTGCGCTGTACCCAGCAGCTGCATGCAGATGTCTCAAACTGAGCTCCCAGTAAGTATGAGAGGTATGAGGGTGAAACTCAGTTCACAGAGTAGGCACCGAGGGGCTGAATATCCCTTTGTGCTTTCTTAGGAGGGACTCAGTTGCCAACACAGAGAAATCTAGTTTAAATTTAGGAGCTGTGAAATAATCCATCTATTTTTCAGGCAGTTGAAACCCATCTCACTGACCCTGTTGGTGAGATCTCTGTTGATTATATCGGGAGCTCAGACACTTAAGGCTCAATCCTGTTGCACACACAGAGGCATCTAGCATCATACAAGTTCTCATAGGGTGTCCAAAGCACCCATATAGACCTGCTTGATTTGTAAAGAGTACCATGCCCTTCTGCAGAAACATCTGGAATCTGGAAAGGATAGTCAAGAATAGCTCTATGTCTTCATACACCTGCAGGCAGGCTATTAAACTGAGCATCTTGCATACATACAGACACCTATATGTGGATGCATAAATTCAGATTTGTCAATTTATATGTGTAAGTCTACAGCAAATTGTTTTATAACACAAGTCAGATGAGAGGAAATCCTTTCATTTCTTAAACAAATCCTGGAATAAGTATGTTGGAGAACACTCAACACCACTCTCTCAGATACTACTCTCTTTGCACCAGCTGAATTAGTCTAAAATCAGCCTGACTGCAAGAGCTGTGAGATCCACATTCAAAGAACTGTCTGCAGGATAACTCTGTAAAAGACAAGGACAATATTTTTCTCTCTGCTTCAAGAGAAATTTTTAAATGGCTGCTGCTGCAATTGCTGAAACTTAATATTCCGTAAAGGTTTTTGGTGACAGGGACTCATAATCTGCAATTCAGTCTAACAGAAGGTTGCAAATAGGTTCAGGTCAAATCAAACAGGTTAGAAGTATTTAGTTTCAATTTAATGAATGAAAATCTAAGCAAATGTTTATATCTGAGAGTGGAGATTTTATAAAAAAAAAAAATCAAATGAGCAATTACGAATAGCAATTTTCACAATTTCCATTTTTAAACAAATATTCTTTCTGTTCTAAGTCCCACACTGAGGCAGAAAAATATTTCAAAATGGTCAATACCACAGAAATCTCATTTCATCTTTTCTAGCTATAAATCCTACTATCCACAGATAGTTTCACAGTATATAAACATTTTTCTTACTCTTGGATTACTTGGCTATCTTCATTGGGTTATTTACTTACGGTCAAGTTAAGTGACTCTGA
This sequence comes from Haliaeetus albicilla, assembly GCF_947461875.1. Classification (NCBI taxonomy): domain Eukaryota; kingdom Metazoa; phylum Chordata; class Aves; order Accipitriformes; family Accipitridae; genus Haliaeetus; species Haliaeetus albicilla. Next base: position 73,734,743 of record NC_091485.1, read on the forward strand.
GTCTGTAAAAATAGCTAAAAAAATACTGGTAAAACCTTCATTCTTTTTCCACATGTGGTTGCCAACAGCTTTGTCAAAAGATAATATTTTTTATTGTGAGGTGCCTAGAATGATGCATGAGGTAGTCATCAGTGGTGATTATGATCTGGCATCTGTTTAGTGAACTGTTATTTTTCTAATCTTCCACAGAAGCTCCTTCAGTCAAGGTCAAATTCCTCCAGTGTTTTCATCTTCAAGGAGCATGGACAATGTACCTCCTCTCCCCTCTGAATGTGCAAAGACAATTGATATTGTCACTTTTCTGAGCAACCTACTGAAATGTGTGCGTGTGGTGGAAGGAAACAACCACAAAGAAAAGAACTTCTACATTCAGAGGAGAACAACATGTCAAAATTCCTTAAACCATGATAAATGTAGCAAAATCATCCAGCTCTTTCCAAACAGCAGTGAGTGATGGTGATTTATGACTGTGGAGATTTTTCTTAAGCTAGTAGTTTTTGCAGAAGAAAGAAAGGTCACTGCAAGTTAGGGTTGTACATAGCTTATCTTGTTCTCTGCAGTCTGCTATTCTCTTTGAACTAGCCCGTACCAGATTGGAGACCTGCACTAGGGGGCTACCATTAATAATCATCATTATAGTCATAACCAAAAGAAAATAAGGGACTTATACGCACACAAATACTTAACGACCATTGTGCTTGTGAACCTTTTGACACCACCACATAAATAAAGCCAGTAGTTCACAGATGAGAAAAGCAAATCCTAACAGGAGAAAAAATAGCTGAATCCTAAAGTGAGCAACAGAAAACAAGAAGTTGAATGGAAAAAAAATTCAGCAATTTGCACTGTGTCAAAGAGACTGGCCAATCATTTATAGGTGACAGCAGTACAATCCAACAAATGATGATGGAAACTATTGCATGGGTAGGAAAGTGGAAGAAAAATGTTCTCCAGCAATTCCTGTCTCTTTGCCATAGGTAATATCACAGCAAGGCTCACTTTTCCATTGCTCACTTCAGAGATTACCTAGCTGCAATAGGGAATGGGATGAAAACACTTGGGTAAGGTCTGAGACCAAGAACTTGTTTCATGGAGATCTCTGGTAGAACACATCACAGAAAGCCTTAAGCATTCTCAGAGTTGCTGGTACAGAAATTAAATATGTATCATCTACACACCATGGGTCTGTCCAGTCCCTTGTTCTGCCTTTGATGGGACAATAACCAGAAAAGATAAATGACCATAAAACTGTGCAGTAAGACTTCCTGAGAACACTCACTTTCCAGTAATTTGCAGCTTCCTAAGCAAGAGGTAATCTCATATGGAGGATTCAATGAGAATTTAGTGCAATTTTCTTTCCTGCCATCCTACTGCCAAGTGGAAAGACAGTCCTGGCTAAAACTGAGTTAGAAGGAGGGTATGACTGAAGAGAGATTTAACAGATGTCTTTATGAAGGCTGAGAGGAGTGACTGGTAGAAATCTATAAACCTCTGGCTAAGACCCGAGCACATGAATCTTGTTAGTTTTAAAGGTAATAACAATAGCTTTGAGGTTATTAGGAAATGCTCAACAGTAGGATGAAATTCACTTTATACAGCAGATAGTACAATATGCTGATAACAAAACTTAGTTGGGACCTCCTGTGAAAGACTGAAAGAGTTGATGTCTCAAACATTGTGGTGGGGCAAGTTCTGCGTAACAACGAACCACAGGTAAAAGCAGCCAGTCAGCATAGATCAGCACAGGACACTAGCAAAAGGGCAGCGAAGCCGTGCCAGAGGGCGAGCAGCTCCGTGTTCTGATACGCTGAGCAGGGCAGCTCACCATGCATGGCCAAAGATCAAACAAGCATCACGGAAACAAAGGAAGGAGAAGTTACTCCCCAAACAACCCCCAAGCCCACCCACCCACCCATTTTCCAAAGGCTCACAAACTGCTCATGACACTAATTAACCTGATGAGTTTGAGTGCCCACCCAAAGGAGGGGCAAGGATGATAAAAGGACACAAACTGAAGCCCCACATGTGTGGCCACTGTAACTGGACCCCTCAGCTGACTGGACCAACGCTGGACCCAGGACTGGTGAAATCTTTCTCTTTTCTTTTCCTCTTCCTCCCTCTCTGTCTCTACCTTTTCATAACCCCTACACCTCATCCCTTTAAGACATAAAACCATTGACCAAATCTGGGACTAGGAGTGGATCCAGCCGCCCTTGGGCCCTTCTCTGAGAAGGGGTCCAGAAAGCAAGGGGGTCTGCTCTGAACCTTGTGACTCAACAGGAGGGATCTCCTTATTCCCTGAATTGATGTATACGGTTATCACGGGTTACATGGTTTACTGAGGTAGTTTCATGGCAATTGCTGTTGAGAGAAACCACACCATCTGCTGTTAACGCCTTCCAAGTTCAGTTTGCTTCTGCCATGAATAAAATCTTTAACTGATCCTTTGGTGTCATTTCACCTTAATTTAGCCCGAGGGAATTCCAAAATCGACAGGACGCCTCCCTGGTCTGTCCAGGCTGGGAATGTGACACCTCCTTCTTGCTTTCATTATTTGACTTGGTTTCTGTAAAGAAGTGGCTTTCACCCAGCAGACTTAAGCTGACTGATATTTCCTTGATGTTGATTAAAAATAAGCCAACTGAGCTGGGATGGTAGCAAGAACTAAAAGGCAGACAAGGAATATCAGTTGACATCCCACTGATTAACCAACACTGTTGTCCTGATTTTGGCTAGGATAAAGTTATTTTTTTTCCTAGTAGCTGGTATAGTGTTATGTTTTGGGTTCAGTATGAGAAGCATGTTGATAACACCCTGATGTTTTCAGTTGTTGCCAAGTAATGTTTAGACTAAGTCAAGGATTTTTCAGCTTCTCGTGCCCAGCCAGCAAGGAGGCTGGAGGGGCACAAGAAGTCGGGAGGGGACACAGCCAGGACAGCTGACCCAAACTGGCCAAAGGGGTATTCCATACCATGGGATGTCATGTCTAGTATATAAACTGGGGGCAGTTGGCCTGGGAGGTATTGCTGCTCGGGAGCTTACTGGGCATTGGTCAGCAAGTGGTGAGCAATTGCACTGTGCATCACTTGCTTTGCATATTCTAATCCTTTTATTATTATCATCATTTTATTATTATCATTATTAATTTCTTCCTTTCTGTTCTGTTAAATTGTTCTTATCTCAACCCATGAGGGGATTTCCCCCCCCCCCCCCCGATTCTCTCCCTCATCCCACTGGGTGGGGTGGGGAGTGAGTGAGCAGCTGCATGGTGCTTAGTTACTGGCTGGGGTTATGCCCAGTAAAAAAATAGGAGTGTGCTTGGAGCTAAATATTTGGGCTAGGAAGACCTGTAAATGCAAGAAATTTGCAGCACGATCTAGACAGAAGCGTTGTCAGAATAAAGTGCAGTGGAGACAAATAGCAGACACCATGTCAGAATAGTGCAAAATAAGACTGGCAATTGATTTGTCTTAATGCTCTGACCCCAAACATGATCAGCTCCATGAGTGCCATCTTCTCAATTATCTAATATTTTCTTTAAAATCTCTGATGATGGAGATTCCACAGCCCCCTTGGGCACCTGGTTCCAGTTTCAGCTTGCACTGATAGTCCTATAGCGGGTCTTACAGAAGATGGAAAGAGTAGGAAGGTGCACCCCAGAAAACTGTGAATAAGTTAAAGGAAAGAGCAGAATGTGACAGGAGGTTGCAAACTAGTCAGCAATGTCCAGTGCACTGTTCTCAGAAAAATGTCTGGGACCAACTCCTCAGGAAAAGAATCACTGAATTTGGATTCACACAAACAAGCAAACAACTAGAAAGAAAATAAAAATACTTCTAAGATTCTGAATTAAAGCACCTAAAAAAAACTTAGTACAGCGTCTATTGGCTTAAGCTCTTCTACCATCTTTTAGCTCACATGCAAACCTAATTAAGATATGACACTGAATAAAACCAAAGTTTACTTCAGGACTTTTGGAATAAATTACATTTCTTTGCCTATGGATATGTGTCTTGTGGTAGATTGCCTTTGGCTTTAAGCAAGGCTTAAACTATGACTGAAGCTTTTCTTGTGCTTGGGGCACCTATAAAAGGCTCTCTCCCACATGGATTTTCCCATGTATGCCAAAATTTATGCTTGTTTATTTTCCTATAGTGGCAGTGTCTGTAAGATCTGTCTTCTGCATTCAGCCTCGTATTTGCATGAAATGTAATTATCTGTGAGGCTTCAGGCTCTTCTGTCATTTTGGTTAATGAGCTCAGAAGTTATTGGCGGTGCACATACAGACATCGCAAGGTAACTAAGACCACCTAGGCTTCATTTCCATGGGAAGCCAGTGTAAAAACAGAACAGTTAGCCAGAAAACAGATAGATGGATCATTTACTGTGAGAAAAGCAAGAAGGTCAGTTTGAAGAGGCTGGTTTAAAAGGATATTTTCAAAGAGAAAGAGAGCACTTGAGGGCAGAGTTTGAGGCAAGATATTTCCTACTCTGCTGTCAACATGAAGCATGGGGTGATATATGAAACAGAGTGAAAATGGAGGCAAGGGACAGGATGTGCGAGGCTTATGGGGACAACTGAAGAACCATGGAGCATTCACCTGCCCCAGGAGACACACCGGCTGTGGGGACATTTTCTCTTCAATGTAATATGTGCATCATGAGCTGCGCTGCAAGTGGGCTGTCCCCCCTTCACAGTATGATGGCAGGGGCTTTGGATCAGCAGGTGAGCGAGCAGAAAGCACAGGGAGGGACCCATCCCGTTATCCATCCCTAAATAGTAGAGCTCACTGATACTTCAACAGCATTTTATGTGGAGGAATACAATAGACAGCACTCAGGACTAACTCTTTTTGGTGTGTGTCGTGGTTTAAATCCAACTGGTAACAAAGCACCACGCAGCTGCTCGCTCACGCATCCCCCCCAGCCATGGTGGGATAAGGAGAAAATACAAAGAAAAGCTCGTGGGTCGAGACAAGGACGAGGAGGGACCACTCACCACTTAGGGCCATGGGTGAAAGACAGGCTCAACTTGGGGAAGAAACAAAATCAGTTTAATTTACTACCAATCAAAACAAGGATATTAGGAAGCAAAGCCAAACCTTAGAACACCTTCCCCCCACCCCTCCCTCATTCCCAGCTCAACTCCACTCCCGGTTCTCTCTCCCTCCTCCCCTCCAGCAGCACAAGGGAATGGGGAATGGGGGTTGGGGTCAGTTCATCCCACCTTGTCTCTGCCGCTCCTTCCTCCTCAGGGGGAGGAGGACTCCTCACTCATCCCCTGCTCCACCGTGGAGTCCCTCCCATGGGAGACAGTCCTTCACAAACTTCTCCAGCGTGGGCTCCTCTCTCCCCAGGCTGCAGGGGGGCATCTGCTCCCCCACTCCCCTCCGTGGGCTGGGGGGGGGGGACAGCCTGCCATCTGGTCTCACCACAGGCTGCGGGGGCATCAACCTCCTGCCCTCCTTCCTCACTGACCTCAGGATCTGCAGAGGGGTTCCTCTCACATCCCAATCCCCTCACTCACTGCAGGTTCCCCTCTTAAATCTGTTCTCCCACAGGTGTTTCCACTGTCATTGATGGGCTCGGCCTGGGCCAGGGGTGGGTCTGACCTGGAGCTGGGGAACCTTCTAGCAGCTTCTCACAGGAGCCACTTCTGAGGCCCCCTCCCCTGCTACCAGAAAAACATGCCACACAAACCCTTAACAGTGTGAAATTTTGGGTTTTCCCACGAAAGTCACAAATCAATAATGCTTGCTTTATTCTTCTCTTTTAAGATCTGTTGTAGAAGAAACAAAGAACCATCTGTTTATCACTTTCAGTTCCAAAGTTTTGGAGGACGTAATGTACAGAAGCAGCTTTTTCCCTACCTTTTCACTGCTCTAAACAGTTCTCACCAATTCAGACATTCAGAAGCATATATGTAGGCATGGACAGTCCTCCAAACTCATCTAACCTTTGTACATGAGAATCCTAGCCACTCAAGTATAAATAAACTTATAAATTAGATCTAAACTCCTGATTCTCACCAGGAGAGGGCAATGCTTGACATACATATATTATCCAGGCACAATGATGACTATGACAAAAATTTCCTCACCTCCACAAATATGTGTCCTTAATCAGCCTTGTGTAAGATTAGGATCAAGGCAAGCACTGTCCATGCCCAGAACCATGTTTTGATAGAAAAGAGCAAGTTAAAGTTGGTGTTATTTCAAGACTGCCATTTTCAGAGCAATCTGCAGATGATATGAACACAGAGGAATCAGTCAGTCTGCATTTAAATAGTTAATTACAGATATTAATGTCTACTTACCTGCATTAGAAAAATAAATGTAATGGCTTTTCCTGCCAGGAGGGTGCTTCACGTAATGGATCACTTTGCTGATGTGACTAAATACCTTTCTGATATTGATCCACGCAGAGAAGGAGAGAAAACCTAAGGAGACTCTTCAGGGTACTATAAAACATCCAGGGAGGCAGCTGAGGGATGTGGCAACAGAGAACAGAATTTGTACCTTTAGAACTGACACATAAAGCACTCCTGAAATTGCCAGGTCTTTTCAAGAAGAGCTGACAGACAAACAAAAGGAGCTGTTTCTTCATCTTGTAGGTGTCTGCAGCCTCACATGTCCTTCTGGAAGAAACAGTTGATTCTTGACATGCTGGGACCAAGGAGAGACCTGCTGTAATATTTGGATGTTGGGTGCACAAGGCACTTACCCCTCACCTGGACACTTGCTGTTAGGCGGTGCTAAGACTCCAGTCTATATGAACAGAAGAGAAAGCTCTAGCCTGGACACCCCTGCCTTTGTTCACATACCCCACCTGCATCCCAGGTAAGTCTGCTCTTGGGCCTGTTCGTTTATCCATTGGTGGGTAGGATGCAGGAGTGGGATTCATTGGGTTACATTGGTTTCTACAACACAGTGGTTTTTCAGATGTGTTTCATCTCACTCTAAAATAGATGGGTACATTTTTACACTCTAAACCTCCTTGACCTTATTAACTTGATCTTAATTAATTCCAAGGAAGCCCAGGGTTACTTGCCAGTAAGTCTACCCTGAAGTCATCTAAAGTTAAGATAAGGTGACTCCTGCCATAGGCTCCAAATGCCTTTAGTGTTTCAGCACGTTTATTAGTCCTGGTAACTCACTGGCCGGTGACTAAAAGTACAAAACTTGAGTTGCAGGAGAACTGGAATGGGAGAGGGTTAGATACAGTTACTAAGGCACTGTTGTTGTTGGGTTTGGTTTTGTTTCTTTTTCCCCAAGGAACATGGTTTGTGGTTCTGACTATCCCACTGCTTGAGAATATGGTCTGGTGTTGGTTGCTTTTCATCTTTATGCCTTAGTCTCCTCTCCCCATCATCTTTTCACTACTTGGACTGTAAATCTGTCAAGCTAAGAACATTTTGTGGAGCAGAAGCCTCACTCAGTATCTCATACTATAACAACAAGCTTATTGCATACTTCCTTATGGCTTCATACTGGTGCATTGCTCTGCAGGTAAAGAGCTTCATGCTCCTTATGACTCGCTGTGATGCCCTTAAAGCAAACCTTGCCCTGAGCAGTGGAAATAAGGGGGCACTGATTTCTATGAACTGCTCAGAGAACAGGGGTGGGAGCTCCTGTTTGCATTCTCAGATGTTTAAGCTACATTAAGCTACAAGCTCTGAAGATTTAGAGACATTTATAATATCTCTTTCTTGTATAGATTTCCAATTGTTTGATAGGTAATGAGCTCAGATCGCACATCCCAGTTTCTATTAAACTTTTGAGAACGTGATATCTTTGAGACCTCTCCCTCTGTATCAAATTGGATTGATGCTGTCCAGGCAGGGGAAGGACCAGCAGAGACACACACTCACAGAATGTGATAATGTAAGCTTTGCTTCCTCAAGAAACTGTGCAAAAACTGTCAGTCCTTTTCAGAGACATTTCATTCTTGGCCAGTATCCATCTCAGTCCTTTTCTCTTTTGTACTTTTTCTGGTTTAAAACAGAGTATTCTTGTGACAGCGCACTGAAGAGGACTGGAAAAATCCACTACCCTGGGCAAAAGAAGTTGATATAATTTATAATCCTCTCAGGATCATAATTCCAGTCTTTTAGATGTGTAGAAGAAGGTGCCTTCCCTTTCAGGTGAAGAATACATTAGCTGTTGCCATGCCTCTGGCTTTAGATCAAGCAGACTTCAAATAAAGCAAATGCAGTACATAGAAAATAGCACTTCCTTTTTAGATTATTTTGGCTTCTATTAGGTAAAGTTCTCAGGTGCTGTGGGAATATTTGCCAGGATGTCTCTTGGGGACCAATTTGCAAATCAGTGGGGATGCTGGTGACATACTCCTGGATGCTTTTCTTATCCAACCCGTAGAGCACAGGTCTGCTTGGCAGAATGTAATTCGAGAGCCATAGGTTTGCAGTGCATCAACAGAATAAAATAGATTGTTATGAATTAATTCTTCAAGTCCAAGTTATCTGACCCCAGTGCTTGGAAAAAACAGAGAGAAGACTGAGACAGAGACACACAAAGAGACATATAGGGAATAGATGAATATGCACAGAAGTATATTTTTATGTAAGGCCAGAGTATGAAATTAGGCAGTAGTAGGGGTGGGATTTGGAGGGTGGAGACTCTCTTACCATTAAGGGGATGATGATAAAGTGTCTTTCATCCACATAAGGATTCAGTCAGCTGCCCATCTTCTGAGAACACCTATTTCAGGGCTGAATTTATACTTTGCTGTACAGAGCATCTATAGAAAATGCTGGCTAAAAATTGTGTGGAAATCAAATCCCAAATTTCCCTGTTCTCTGTAAGTACTAAGGGACATTTGCTGCCCCACCTGCCCTGGTGTCCCTAATTTTTTGTAATACCTGGGAGAACCCATATCCAGTGGGAATAAATGGGAGTAGAGTTTTACTGAGATAGCTGAACAGTGGAGGTGTCACATGAGATTAGTTTTCTATTGTCCTTTTTCACCCAGGTTCACTATCTTGTCCCTCTGAATATCTTTTAAAAATGTTGGTGGATTTCAACCAAATTTGAGTTAGGTGTAGAGGGTTCAGAGGTAATTAAATTCCCGCAAGGTTCTTAAGAGCCTGGCAGAGAAGAGATATCCAAACTAATGTTTTCCCTGGAAGTCTGGCAGGACTCAGTTGTGCACCCTGTCCAGCCAGGATAAATGATTGGCATGTGTTAACTCACAAGCCTGCCAGCACACATGTAGCTGTAACCACACTGTTTCCTTCTAGGGTGGGCATCGTGGCAGGGGAGGATTACAGAGGAGGTGATCAAGGGAAAAGAGGACACATCAAAAAGACAGGCTTCATTATTTTTACTTCTCACATAACAGGCTGCTCATGCTGATGGTAGTGGTGGTCCATAGTGATCATTTTGCACATGTTGTGGAGCAGTCAGGAAGGTGCAATTTATTTGGGTAATTACAGCGATTTACTTCTTGAAAAAAATACCTTCATGGAATCCAGACGACCTTCTTATCACCACCATTACTATTATTTATAGTGTTGTTTTTTATTAATCTAGTTCAGTTTGGGACCTAACTATTCTGGGCAATATTTCAACAAGCAAAGCAGAGACAAAATCTAACCAAGACTCCTCTTGAACTCAGTGACTCTGCCCATGTGCTTCAAAGCTGATGGGTGCCCCTCTTAACATATAACTTCCTTCTAAGATTGTGTAACTAACCCCTTTTGCAAATATAATGGTTGAGTGACCATGGTTTGCTTAGGAGGTTTAAAGAATATACCTTGAACCATCTTCTGACACATCTGCTTATCACCGCTCAGAGACCAGCCATCCGCAAAGATAATTTTGGAGTGACTGAGAAATATTTTTGCTTTATAAAGAATAGTTGATTCTTGTTGTTTGCTTTATAGTTCTATTGATCATAAAATGTCTGTGGCCAGAGCTTATTAAAAAAATTCAGAAGTCTGCATTCACAGACACCAAGCCTATTATTCATATTTTGAAGTTTCTGAATGATCTTCCCATGAAATTTAGATGGAGTCTAAGTTTCTTTTGTTCCTATTCAAACACTGGAAAAACTATGGTTCTTGAAGATATTATTTCCTTTTACGCCCCCAGATGAATAATCCACTCTAAATCAATGTGTTTGCTCTAAACCTGAAACCAAAGGGAGAAAGTGTCTTGCTGTGAGACAACCCCAGCTGTGTAGTGTGGCAGCCAAATGCCATTAGATGTGCTCTGTATACTCTCTCTCATTAATCACAGCCAACAGAATAGGAATTATCTCCTCATCTAATGGCTAAGACCTAGTATAGGACCAAGATTTACATCCAAGTGACTCTGTGCTCAAGAGCTCTTGGATGCAGATTTTTTTTCTTAGCCTTGCAGAGGAATGTAGTGATACCTTGATCACTAGGCCATACAAACAGATGGTCTGCATGTACAGACAGGACAGCAATTAACAGCCTAGATGTGGGATTCTGTTATAATTTGAGGCCCTTCGGAGGATCCATCCTAGTCTTCAACTCTACACATTAGATATACTCAGCTATTTAAGACACTTTCATAGGCCTGCCAGATAGGCCACAGGACATGTGAGAGATGTGCTGTTCTGGAATGGCAGGTGGAAAAAGGAATAAATCCCTTACAGCAACTACGATGACAGTACACATATGTGTTTAGGCCACTGAATTCCATTCATTAAGTCTGGGCAGGTCACTGGCTCTGGATCTGGATCCAAAGCCAAACCTTTCCAATGTGTGGCAGCTGTTTTTAGCTCAACTTTGCTGAAACTTTTCACCAGCCTGTGGTTTGAAGACCTCTGTAGGTGAAATGTGTCACCCTGCCTTCTGTGGGTAGGGATGTCTATATCACTGGCACTCACAGCCAGAAAAGTCCCACCTGATTGTGGCATAAATTTTTAATTCCCTAAGCTCTCTAAAGATGACCTTTATTAACTTCCAGGATTGTGAAGATTTTTGTTTTCTTTATAGACTGATCCCTAATGGGTAATATTATGACAATAATAAGGACAGACCTGATCTTATGCAACACAGGCCATAACAATATACTGTGACCCTTTTGGTAGCTGGCAAGAGTACTGGTCAACAGTAACTGAAATCAAAAAGCACCAATAGAAGCCCATATTGCACTTAGAACAACAGATTATAAGGCTAAAGGGTTTGCCTACAAAAAATGGTTTAGAATGCAAATGAAATGTTAATGTCTTAGGAATTCAGATACTGAGGTGGTAAGCATGGCATAAAAATGGAACCAGGACAGAACAAAATGTAGCTTTGCATGAATCACTGAAGGCTCCTATTACACTTGCAAGCAAAACACATATTAAACTGCATTACAAAACTATCGTTTGCAGTAAGAAGTACCTGATGAATTTGGCTGTTAGTTGTCCTAGATGCACTACCGGGTACCAATTTCTCTTATTTGTTGAAACTAAAGAAATATTGATCTTCTAATCTCCTGGCATTTTTATTTTGTACCCTGCCATGTGTGTTAACAAATACTTATTTTATTCATTTTTTACCCCCCAACACAGAAACATCAAAGCATGGCCATTAGCTTCTCAGATAAGTGTTATGTATAGTTTTTCTCTTTTTCTGCTGTAGAAGGGTTTTTCTTGTTTTCCTTCCATAAAGGTTGTAGTTATAGCTTAGTCCTTTTATCCTAGTGCCGGCACTTCTAATGTGTGTCCCCTGAATTTATGTGGATCTAAATGAACAACTGCACTGAAGCATCTCATAAGCTTCTATATTTTCATTTTAGATTTACTACTAGTAATTACATGCTGTGCATATAACAGAGGATCTAAAATCAATTGTGCACTTTACATTTTACTGGGTACTTATTAATTTCAATATCTATCTCAATTTAGTCGACATTCCATGCATAAATAAATGTAGCTTTTTTCAGGATGCAGTGATAATCCATTAGTGACATTTATGAATACTTTTAAAATGGCTGGTGATGCTGTGACCTGAAAGAAATAAAGAAATATGGGATGATTGATGAGGCATTCCATCTTCTCCTTGGAGAACTGACCTGTCACCTAAATTTGTTACTTCCACTTTTTTGCATTACGAGTCCCAGAACAACATGTTCTTGAAATGCACAAATGAAGTTAGTTTATCGGATTTGCACGCCACAGCTTATAAAGCAATGCTATTGCAGCAAGAGTACGGACTTCTGTGGTGGCTAGTCCCCTCCTTTATTTTCCCTTTGCCATGGCTGAAGAGTTTTACTTGTGAACATTGATGCTACATTGGGATGATGATTGCTCAAGGTCTTGATAAGCTGGGAGGAGGACGATGTGTTTCACCACAGCCATGTAGCGCATGGAAGGGTTGTGTCTCATGGGAAAACCACGTTGTGTTTGTCACACTGTACAACCAGTTGTCCCTCCCCTTCAAGTGTGTAAATGTAGGAGCAAGGGATTTGGCTCATCTACTTCAACATGCATACAGTATAAAAATGCATATCTTCTCAGACTCCCTTCCCAATCACTGATGAGGGAAGGATTCTAAGGTATTATTTACCTGGCCTATTTTAGACATCCACTTCTGATAAAAAGCCTTTCACACTGTGCTGCCCTGTGGGAGCTGGCTACCTCTTCCTCGTCTGCAAAGATAGTCTCTGCAGGTAAGTCAGGTGTAGACTTCTGTGTTTAGTCAGATATATCCTAGTCTAAATGATGTAACCAAGAGCGTCCATAAGTCTGTAACAGTCAGGAACTGAAACCATTAGTGCTGGGGAGGCACAAAAATGACTGATTTATATATTCTTCCCATGCCAGTAATTAAAAGACATATTGAATATGTGAATAATACTAGCATTTCTAGTTAAGCTGTCACAGATGGCCTTAACTCTTCCCTCTCTGCTCTCACACAAGGTGATATGATCTTTAACTACTCTTTTCCAAAACTATCATTGCTCAGACTTTCATATGCTGTCATCAGGAACGAGGGATAGAACCTGTGATTTTAGTGGTGGATGGAAATTCAAGTACTCAGATGCTGAAGTGGTTATTCTCAGCCAATTATTTATAATTTAGGGCTCTTCTCTCTTGTGTGTTTGTATTTTCATTTTTCAAGTGTTTGAACTCAGTTGCTTTAATGGCTGCAGAAAACTTGCCACATGCATTCTGAGGACTGGTGTCCCTAAAGAAAATTGAGAAATGGGTGGCAATCCAAGCAAGTTCAGCTGAGGAATTATTAACTCACATCTCAATTAGTCACTCATTAACAAGCTGTCCTTGCTTCTCAGTTAGCACAATTAACAGAAATCATTAGTTTCTCTCAGCTGTGACCATATTTTCCAACATATGTGAATGGTATGCAGTTTGTTAAAAGGGAACTCAGCAATATGGAACTCAGTTTTGTAGCTGATCAAGAGAAATAATTTTTTTCCTGGGACATGTGAAGAGGCAGCATCACATACCAGGAAGGTCACATTTCCACTGACAGCAGATAAAAGACAGAGATACATGAAATTTATGGGTCCCAACCCATGCCTGCAAATTCGCCCTTCCCCTGTCCCGTTCGACTCCTCTTTCCAGTCAAAGTAGAGTTTGGGAAATCTTCACTCAGGTGGCTGAGAGGTGGAGAGCAGCCATACCTCAAACATAGCAAGGTTGAAGCCAAACACTTTCTCTGTGCAACGTTCATTAGCCCATCAGCCAAGTGCTTCACGTGGGAGACTTTCTCTTTTATTCCTGCTGCAGTGCATCTCTCAGCTGCCAGCACCGTTTTGTGGGGGTACCCCATGCACTGGGGCAGGGAGATGGCAGAACTGCACCCAACATCTGGGAGCCTCAAGGCCAGATACAGGTAGCAGATTACTGCCACATCTACTTCCTGGCATGGGAGAAAACCACAGGGAATGTTGCATCCCAAAAACCAGCACTGCTTGGGCCACTGGGAATGCACATGTGAAACTCAGATACTAAAGCAATTTGCATGTACAAAGTCCAGAAACCCAACTTGGAGCTCAATATGGGCAATGAAGACTCGATGTTTTAGGCATTATGGTCCCCCAGACGTAACCTCGAATGTTTTTTGGAGAGGAGGATTAAGCTCCCAAATCTAACTGATGCTTTAAGCAACTTCTCCTTAAAATTACTTCCACACAGCTTGTCTGTTTGTCTCCCAGGCCTTGATCTCAGCTGAAGCATCTCAATATTATCATCACAGAATCCGTAATCAAGAATGCTTCACTCTAAGCCAAGATGTCATGGTCTGGTCCTTCATAGGTAGTCTTCAGACAGTACCAGTGAGTTTCTTGGAGTATGACAAATACCACTGTTACATAGCTAGCTGAGATCCTATTTGTTTCAATTTACCATCTGGCTCCTGAAGATCAGATACTGTATGACTCTCTTCACTTTGTTAGACAGCTTCTCTACTTGACATCCTTCAGTGGGATTTGCCATAAGGTTATCCAAAAGGCACTCTCTGAGGCTTTCGTTTTAATCTTAGTTCACACAGAGAGACAGAATTGTCCATGACCCACTTTTCTGACTGAATAGAGCTGGAGGTACCCTTCACTGTGGAGGGAAATACAAAGTGAATATGAGAAAGCAGATAACGTACTACACACATATTACTCTGTTACAGGTCTGAAAAGTGAATGACAGTGGTTTAAAGTTGTCGCTGTTGACACTTGGAGCTGTCACTGATCAGGAAATTGTTTTCCACTCAAAGGGGGCAGAGTGACTTCTTATTTGAAAGCAGAGCATCAAAGTGAGATCTTTCCCTGTCTATAGTGATTTTTGTGTCTTTTTGAAGCAGCTTGCTATTTCTGCCCTTGGATATCCTCCTGGCAGAACTGGAAGCCAACAGTATCTTGTCTTCCATATTGGAGGTCTGGTGAATGGCACATCAAAAAATCTGAAACAAAAAAAATCCAGTCAAGGGTCAGAAACCAGAATATATCATATCTGCTCCTCAGTGATCTCTGGAAGCACAATAGACACAAAACCAACACAAGTCATTGAGGGAGGGACTTTGAATAATGTGTCACTGCTTAGGAGGTTGCACTGGGAGGTTTCCACTTTGCAGGCTTCTGGAGCTTTGCAACAGCACGTCATGATTGCCAATGGAGACAAAGGCTACAAGGGGAACGTAGAAGTCCCAGAGTGGAAGTTGCCCTATTAGGATTTCAGTTGGTGGGTACCACATGCTTGACTTTTTAGGACGTGCCACCAGTTTTGACCCTTTCTACTTCTCTCCTGGTGCATGGCCCAAACCTTGGCAGTAACCAGATTCCGTTTTGCTTGTATTGCTGAGAAACTTTGAACTGTGCCTGTTGACTACTGTGAACAGTACAGTTTGGAGAGAAACTAAGCTTCGCTATGGTACCAGTCAGCCATAGTGGCAGGTGGTGACTAAATCTCACAAAAGCAGGATGGTGGAGGAAAGGTTGTTTAGCAGTGACTGTGAGTAGGTCAACACTGCAGGACTAACAAATCTTTAGGAATATGCTGACTTACAGGCTTGTGATTTTACAATGTCTTTTAGTTGCTCTCATCACTCTCACTTCAAAGAGATTCATGGATTTGTCCTCACAAGCTTCCAGTGAAGGTTGTGGTGTATGCTGCTATCCCTATTTAGCAGTCGCATCAAGAGAGGCATTTGTGATGGAGAGATTTACCTGAGGTCACAAAATCCATTGAAGCAAAGCCCAGAGATAGAACTTGACATTTTTGCATCCCTTTGAAATTGTTCCTTACACCTACCCCCCGTAGCATCAGTTCTCAAGGTTGTAAGGCTTAAACATAAACGTTGCACTGACATGTTCCTTGAAGAAGAGAATTGTGGCTAATAGGTTGTCATGGTTTAAGCCCAGCTGTCAATAAAGCACCATGAAGCTGCTCACTAACTCCTCCCCCCCCTAGGTTGGGATAAGGAGGAGAAAATATAAGGAAAGCTCACGGGTTGAGACAAGGACTGGGAGGGATCACTCAACAATTATGGTTACAGGCAAAAACCAGAATCAACTTGGGGAAAAAACAAAATCAATTCAATTTACTACAAATCAAATCAAAACAAGGATACTGAGAAGTAAACCCAAATCTCAAAAGACCTTCCCCCTGCTCCCTCCCTCCTTCCCAGCTCAACTCCACTCCCAGTTCTCTCTACCTCCTCCCCCCCCAGTGGCACCAGGGGATGGGGAATGGGGGTTGGGGTCGGTTCCTCACACCTTATCTCTGCCGCTCCTTCCTCCTCAGGGGGAGGACTCCTCACTTGTCCCCTGCTCCACCGTGGGGTCCCTC
This sequence comes from Haliaeetus albicilla, assembly GCF_947461875.1. NCBI lineage: Eukaryota > Metazoa > Chordata > Aves > Accipitriformes > Accipitridae > Haliaeetus > Haliaeetus albicilla. The sequence goes on from NC_091485.1 coordinate 73,751,024, forward strand.
CCATAGGAAACAGTCCTTCATGAACTTCTCCAGCATGAGTCCTACCCATGGGCTGCAGTTCTTCATGAACTGCTCCAGCGTGGGTCCTTTCCATGGGCTGCAGTCCTTCAGGCACAGCCTGCTCCAACATGGGCTTTTCCATGGAGTGGTGGCCATCTTGGAGGGCATCCCCCTGCTCCAGAACAGGCTCCTCTCTCCCCAGGCTGCAGGTGGGCATCTGCTCCCCCACTCCTCTCACATTCCAATCCCTTCACTCACTGCAGGTTCCCCTTCTTAAATCTGTTCTCCTACAGGTGTTACCACCATCACTGATGGGCTCAGCCTTGGCCAGATGTGGGTTTGGCTTGGAGCCAGGGAAGCTTCTAGCAGCTTCTCACAGGAGCCACCCCTGCAGCCCCTCCCCTGCTACCAAAATCCTGTCACACAAAACAAAAACATAGGTAAAATTTCTTTCACATCAAGACAGGCAGGGCAGAAGACATGGAGGTAATACAAACTTCAGGTGTTCAGATTCTTTGCAAATATAGGTAGTTATTTCATAAAAGCTCAGAAAAGCATGTCTTTATCATGGACCTAGGTTTGTAATTTCAGAATTCAAGTGTACAAAGTATTTCTTTTTGTCCCAGACTGTAGGAATATAATGGACAAATATCTTCCTGTTTGCAAAGTAGAGACTGATACACTTATAAGTAGGATGAAATGACCTGGTGGTGGATTCAGTGGGCAAGGAGAACTTTTCCATTTAGATTGGTTCCTGTTTCTGTGCATGCTTCCTTCTGTTTCAGTGATTTGCAGAATAATCAAAAGCAGTACTTTGCTATTGGTACCCGGTTCCTCCATTCTTAAAGAAGAATTAAGAGACAACTCTCAAAATTTTTAAAAAATATGTTGTGAAACGTAGATATTCACTACTGTCTCATTTTTCATGTACCTTACTAAATTTAGAAAGTCGGCTGAAATTTCGGGAGAAAAAAAGCCCTTGTGTGGGAGTCCTATCCTAAAACAAAGAAGTAAGGAATAGTGCACTTATTTCTTCATTAAAAAAAAAAAAAATTTTTAAATCAGTGCTTAAATTTATATATCAGCCTGAAGATGAGAAATCTTGCTCTTTCTTCAGTGGAGTGGTATAGAAACCCAACTCAGCAAAACTGAGCTCAGTTCTCAGCTTTGTGCATCTTTTGACTTATGTCTTATCGCTTCTAGCTATCATTTCCCCATGTATGAAATCAGAAAAAAACCCAACCTTTTCCTCCTTGATATATTTATCTGTAAGCTCCTCTGGGCAAGCTCCTTTTCTTCCTGCAGATACGTTCTGTAAGTAGGAAAAGGGTGGAGTTGAACTCCTAAACAGACATTTATAGCCAAGAGATTTACCTTAGTTCATTTATATTACATTTGGTTATATGAATAAAATGTAAGTCAATGAGAGGAAAAGTCTGTGATGGATGAATCAGCTTATAGGTAACATTTGTGCATATATATAACAGTCTGTGCCAATCTGGTAGCACCAACTTTCTCCCAGTCCAAGATGGTAGGCATGAAACGGGCGTAATATTTTGAAGATGAAAAGCAGACGGAGTGATCCAGCAATAAATGTGGAATTAATATGGAGCAGCCTGCTTATACTCTGGACTGATTTTAAGATTTCATCTGCTTTTCAATGAATTACAAAGTTAAGCTGCTCTAGTAGCAATCCGGAGTGACAGAGAGGCACATATCATATCCATCTGGAAAATCAAGGCCAGATTGCATTTTGTGACCATAACAAATATTTTCTAATCACAAAAGAATATTTCTCCGTAGGGCTTTGGTGCTGATGGGACCCACTATCTTCTAGAGACGATGGGGATGCAGCATGTTTCACAACAAGAGGTTCTGAGCACACCGGTTTCCTGCTGACTCACCGTTTGCCTCTTGCCACAGGGTGACTTATGCAGGGATTTGCACTCATCAGTCCTGGTTCGTTTCACATCCATCTCTGGATGGAGCAGGGAGGAATCCCTCTGACAGGGTGATTTTGAATTGCTTCCACAGCCTAGGTTGACACCCAGTTTCTGAGGTGATTTATACAGTAGCTTGGTGGCAGCTTGTTTATAATGCAATGTAGTCTAAAATGATTTTGCCTGCATCTTAAAGTGAGCATTCATCAGTCAACACACTCAGAGTCAATCTCCTGGCCCCTACAAGTGCATATGAAAAGTGTCTTTGCTGTTAGGTTTCTCTACCCTGTTCACAAACTTTTGTTAAAATAATGAATTAGAATTAGTTAGAATACCAGATTTTTGACTGATGTAGCTCTGAAGTTCATTGCGATGGCATAGTCATGGATATAGGTCTCTGAATCCTTCTTGAATTACTCGGGGAATCACTCAAATCAAGTTTTGTAAAGTGTTTTAGAGTATCAAGGTGCCTTACCTTGGTACTAATTTCTCAGGTGTGCTCGCAGTGAAAGACAGGTAGGTATCTAGACACACAGAGTGATAGTGAGGAGGGACCTGGCTGTCAGAAGTACCAAAACTTCTGCAAAGTCAATTGAATGTTAAACATTTGAGTCTATGCTACCTCTGTACGCATTTTTACAGACTTTTCTTTCTTTTTTCAAAGAAAGACAAAAACTGAATCAATATATCTGAGCATCAAGATTGTAAGGTTATTTCAAAATCAACCAATTTAGCATGTGGCTGTTCTGCAGAGATAACTGCCTAGTAGAGTCCTTGTTTGCCATTGCTTAAGAATCAGCCTTACAAATTCAGAGCATTTTCAAATCAAGTAATTTCTAGGAGGGCATTGCCATAACAGAACATCGTCCTAGCACTGAATGACATAGAGTTTAAAGAAAATGAGCAAAGGAGATGGATAAAAAAATACAAATTCTTACTGTAAGAGCATGCTGTTCCTCTTGTAGCTGGCCACCAACTACAAAGAGCAGCTACTTGGCATAAAACATGACCTGGAAGCTGTGCTTTCCCCTGTCAAACTACACACACCATTTCCATGGGACACCTGCCCTGCAAATGCTCATCTCACCTGGGATGGGATGTGATGGGCTTTCTTTTACCATCACCAAGATCTGTATGTGGCTCCAAGCACGAAATATCACAAAGTCCTGTAACCCTCACAGCTATATTATGCCCACTGAAGGCTGGCTCAACTCTTTTGACTCTGTGGGACCAAAATGCCACTCCAGACTTGGCACTGAGCACACTGAAACTCCACATTTTAACTTACTCCTTCAGTTAAAAATGTGATGGTCAAAAGGAGCGAAGGTGCTTGGACGGTAGGAGATCATCAGGGAAAAAACGTGTAGTATCTCAGTGTACTGAGAGTTGAGGACGGGAGGAAATATGGGTTAAAGCAAATTTTTTTCTGACACTTGTGAAATGTTGAAGCGCTGTGGTGAGGCAGGAGGTAATTTGCCATGCTAGGCTCTAGTTAGGGAAGAATTACATCCTCTAACTGTACAGAGAAGAAAGTCACTTTTCATGCTTATGCATCAAGGGTTTCAGGCTTCTGTCAGTAAGTGTAGGAGCTTTGCCTCTCTCAGAGAACTCATTGTGCACACAGAGCTCCCCAGCTGGCACACTGTATCTCCCTCCATTCTTACCTCAGCAGGAAAAATCATGGAAGTACCCTTGTTTTCCAGTTTTGCAGAGACCAAGACCTTCACCAGTTTGTAAGAAAACCTGTGCAGACCCTTTCTGGGCAGGAGAGAAAGTCACCATTGCTGTTCAGAGCGTCTTTTGGAGAGATGCTGCTTTGTTTGTTTTGAAGATGGGTGGAATTTTATCTTTTTTATCTTTCACATTATTAGCAGGAAGAAGCTGCCCATTCACACTTACAGAAGGTAGTTTTATCAGTTCTTACTGGCTAGGTAGGTAATGCTAACCAGTGTGTCTGGATGTCTTTACCCAAATAAACTCAGGTCTAGTGAAGTATGTGGGCCCCCTCATACTTTCTCAGTTCAGTGTTTCTCTATGTAAGCTCACTAACCCCTTGAATTTATCTGTGTTCTCCGAGGTGGCTAACCCCAGGGACTGTTGTAACTTCCCACAGAGTCAACATAGAACTGGAAAAAGAAAAGACAGAAAAAAGGAAAGGCATCTCTCTGACATACCAAGGCAGTCAGGAAAAGTCAGAAACTCAAATTCAGATGGCTAACGCTCAGAGTCAGGACCACGTGTGCAAATACACAAAATTGCCTTGATAAAACACTGCCAGAATTGCAGTGAAAATCAAGTCTTCTTTCTCCCTTGTGGATATCTGAAAGGGCCATTTCAGCAGCAGATGTCTTTTCAGGCTCCATAACTCACCCTGTCCCTGGTCCCTCTGTGGACACAGCTGGGAGAAAGCTGTGCTCAGTCTAGTCCCAGAGTAGAAAGGGCAGTTGTCACTGGGGATGATGCCGACAGTAAGACTTTCACAATTATCCCTACCTTCATATCTCTGCTTGTCCATAAATAACTTGCCTGAAAAATCATTCGTAATTATTCTTCTCCTGGCTATGAGTGCTATAATTGTTAATCAATTTTCATTTTTATTTGGTGATCTGTACTTGCTTCCTGGCTAATATTTTAAATTGATATTGTGTTGTTTTCTAATTATTAATAACTATATTGTTGTTTGAGCGTGATGATTATGATTAGAGGTAAATGCAATTTCCCAATGGAAAATTATTAACCTGAAAATACCAGATTCATCAATTTCTGTAATTTATATGGACATTTTTGCAATGAATTCAGAAAGCAATACTTCAAATTAAAATATAGAACTTATATTCCAGCATTTTGCCAAGCACAAACCTCCTCTTACTGTTATAAAATCTGGAGAAATAGTTAAGTGAGCTGTTTTAAGAACAATTTATTGGTCATACTTCGGATCATTGTTGCTAACTGATGTACAGAATCATGTTTCTTCTTGAACAAAATATGTTTCTAAAGGAAGACAACTGTCAGTAAAGAGCAGAAAACATGGGTCCACACAGCTCATGCTCCACCTTCTTTCAATTTGTTTACCATACGCTAGGCCATCTCTGCAATACTCTGCATCATGCAGTGACATCTGGTGTCTGGACTACATACTGCAAATAAACATATAATTAAAGTCTTTGCCTAGGACATCAGGCAAAGACCAGAATAATATTCCAGTTTGCATAAAATGTGCCATGAAAAAGGAGGCATGCTAAGAGCTCAATGCTCTAAATTAAAGTGGAAAATGCCTCCTAACCATGGCGGAGACTGTTTCAGTCTCTGTGACTGATTCTACTCTAATTTTCAGAGACACCAATGTTTCCCATTCTCTGGGTCGAAATTTCAGGAGCTTTGGACAGCCCATACTTAAGCAAGTTTTAAAAATGCATTTTGAAGATCCCTTCTATGTTGCGGAAGAAAACGTGCCTGAAGAAGGAAGGAGAGATGTAATATATGCTTCTCAATACCATTTAAATATTTAGAAACTAGCAAAGACATCTGGCTGTTCTTAATATTATTGAGTAGTTCTACTGCAGTATTAAACAAAGACGATGACCCATTTGGGACCTATTGCAAAGACAGCTATACAAGCATAGCATGCAGCTTTAGACCTTCTCAAAGGAGTTTGGAATTGAAATGATAAAATTTAATTGGTAGACGAAGTAAATCAACAGTAGAACGTGGTGCATAGAATAAATTATGTATCACAGAGCTGCAGCAGGTAAATGGATAGGACAGGCAGATTTATTTTATCAAAGATGTCATCATTTGTATGAAAGGAGTAAAGTTTACATGATATATACTGGCAATCACATGTGGAAAGTTCCTAGATACACCAGGTTTATGTCTTTCCTAACTCCCAGGCTCTGGATTGTTATTTGGGCCCATTCCAGAGATCTGATTCACTTGAAGATCATCTTTCTTCTCTCCTCCTTCTGCTTCCACATGTGCGTTTAATATTTTATAACGATTGACTGAGAGCAAGTTTAATATTTCCCCCTGCCACCAGCATAATATTAAGTTTTCATTAAATGTGTCAATTAGTCAATTCTTTGCTTCATCAATATGCATTTGTGACCAGAGGCATTCACTAAGCCAGACCAAAACACAATGAGGACACTAACTGTCTAGAGAGTCTTTCAGCCTTGCAGCTGTTTGGGTTTTTTCAATTCCCCTATAGGAAGCTTAGACAACACATTAGAGAAATTGGTTAATTAAAACATAATTCCCAGATACACGGTGATAGATACTCAGGCTTGCTGTGTTACTTCTGGTTGTTGGGTTAATAAATCACTGAAATGATATAATTGTTTTCCTCAGCATGTGTGGAGGTGAAATGATTTTAGTAGTAGATTTGTTGAGAAATATTGCAGCAGAATACAACTTGCTTTCTTCAACTCCCAGTAACTTCAGTTTCCAGACACTGAACCTGACTAAAAGAAATTCTGAATCCTAATTGGTTATGTGAATGGAGGTAATTGGTTGGCTAGAGTGTTAGGTTTAATTTATTGAACAACAGCATATAACAAATTATGTGATGTAACTACTGACACTCACAATTGCCTTTTGTCAGGAGAAGGTGGTCTGGCTTTGTTCACCTACTCTTCATTCAGAAATGTTCCTTAAGAATCCTCAGAATGTATAAGTAGTTATTTATAAGGCACTTTAGACATTTAAGTAACTGTCATGCACAATTAATCATCTCCAAAGCCCCCCAGAACAAATGGGTAAATATCATGACCGTGAGCTGTTTTACAGATGAGAGAATTGAAGGCTTAGAAGGTAAAGCAAGGACCTTAAAGCTGTGTACCGATTAAGCAGGAGAGAAGCAGCATGTTATTTTTCTTGCTAAAAGGTAAATTATCAAAAAAATTAACTTTCACAGTGACCATAATTATCAGTGAATGGATTGACTTCAGGAAAGATTGCCATTTTAAAAATGTGCAAGGAGCAAAATGGAAAAATACATGTAATTTCTGCAGCTCCTAAAAGAACCTTTTTCTTTTTTTTTTTTTACTTTTAAGCCAAAATGATGTTTTCATTTAGGAATTTATTATTTCCTTTTAAGAATAAAGGAAAACAGTTAAAAATAATCTGAAAACAAAATGCTATATCCCAATTTTCATCAAAAAGAACATTTTGTTCATTCTGGCATGAGAACTTGTCACTTCATTTAGATTTTGATAAGAAACAAAACAGAACAAAATGAAACCTTTCTCATCCCTAAACACCAGTTGGCCCTTAATACAAGATTTCATTATTTTTCTGCTTTTAACAACTCCTGTTCCATCAAAAGGATTGCTGAATGACAGGTTCAATGTTTGCTTCTCACAGTTGAAACAATAGGCAGTTTTCTTTCTATTGGGATGTTCTTCTTGCATCAGATTGATGCTTTCCTGACTTTTCCCATTCTGAAATTCAGATGTGTGTAAATTATTTCCAACTCTGTCCTGTCCAGCTAGCAGTTTATAGAGTTGGATAATTTCAAGTTCTTCCTCTTTGCTTCCTGACCCATTAATTGCAAGTCGTGTATTTTCAGCGTGATGCCCTCACCAACCCACTCCTGCCCCAGTACGCAGCAAGGTTTGTAATTTGTAGATAAAGGTGTTCAGCTGAAAGTTAATATCTGTGAAGGAGCCACCGGACAGCTATTCATCTTGGCACTGACCAAGCATGCAGCTGGGCCTGGCTGGTCCAGCAACTTGACACTTTATTTTTATAGATCCTACGTAAATTACCTATCTAGTCCTCTTTCTTCTGGTTCACAAAGCAGTAAGGGCTCGTATTATTTGCATGACCAGATGCCTTAATAGCATTGGGTGCACCTGCCTGGATTTAATGTTCTTCTCTTTTCTCTGTATGCCTCAGATCAGCTCTTGGGTATTGACCTAAAAAAAACATTGCTCCATCTGATTTTCACCCTTTCTTCCCTCACATCCTTGGTTGTGCAAGAAAGTGACTGCATGGGGGATCTTTCCTGTAGAAGGTTAACAGAAAAGTATTGTGTTTCCAACATATATTTCTTGCCTATGACTAGAAGTTTCACTGATTAATCGGACACCGTATGAAGAACTATGCATTTTTGTTTTAAATCTGCCTTGTACTATCTCAGTTGGATGCTTCCTAGTGCTTGTACAGGAAAAAAGTGAACATCTGATCCTTACTCCCTCTCCCCATGTCATTTCTGATTTTATGGGCCTCTGCTTTGTGATCTCTATGCATTTAAGTATGTATGTACAATCTATGCCTTGCAAGCTGGAGAATCCTAGTCCACTCAGTGTCTCCTTACCAGTACTCTACTTTTCTAAGTTCCCCGCCTTTAATTTCTACCTATCGGACTGTATGCAAACTGACTGATTAAGAAAATAGTATTAAGTCTGTTTTTTTGCACAAACAAGTGGCATGTAATAGGCACTCCATCCTGTGGGTGTGCATCTTGCACTGAAAAGCATCCTTTTAACTATTAGCATGCATAATCAAAAGCCACAGAAACTGCAGGCATGTTAAAGGAATAGCACAAGAGACACTGTAAATACATTAATTACTGAGCTATCTTACTGATATTATTCTTGACAGTAAGTTTTTGTCTGGGAATTACCAGACCTCTGTGGCTGTGTCAGGGAGCTGTGTTGATTCTCTGCCAACCTTATTAATCTACAATGATTTTGGGGACGTGACGATTTTTTATTATGTTTGTTTTCAGATTCTTTTTTTCCATTCTCCAAAACGATAGATGTAGAACTAATCCCATAGACTGATGGATGCTGGAGCAATGGAGTGAGAGTTGTTCATTTTGACAGGCTTATTCTCAGCCACTATTTTTCTGAGCTCATACTACAAACCCATCAATTAAAAACTGCTCTTCTCAGGGAGCCCAGATGCAGTACTGTGAGTCCATACACTCAAGCCATGCACAAGAAGTTGCAAGATAAGAAAAATGGTCCACAGATGAGCAGTGGCTTTGTGTGATCAGCAGTTATAAAAACCTTTCAGCAGCTAAGCAGAACAGAGCTCGTTCACAAAGGTAAACCATTATAAAAAACCTCATGACAATGCTACAGATTACTGGTGGACAGGAGACCTTTGAGCATTTGCTCAGTCTTACCGTATGAAAGATGGACTCTGGTTGTCATTTACTCCTTTCTTGCATTTGGGGATCACTTTTCTCTTCCTTATAGACTCTTCTTATTTGTCAGAAGTGTTAATCAAAACAGCTTCAGTACCACTCTGGTTTTATATACTCTTTGCCTGCAGTTTCCACTGGGAGATTAAATAAAGTCCATGGGACAAGGCAATCCTTGTTATAGACTGAGTGGTGGGAGAATGGCCAATGTGGAGCCTTCATCTTGAGTATACACAGGTCTGAGGGAGGCCTTATTGCATGACAACTTGCTATGCAGCCTTTCAGAACACCAACAGTCTTTCTGAAATGAGAGAAATTCAGCATGTAGTTTTGTTGGGGTTAGGTAACATTTTCCAAAACAGTTAGAAGCTTCATTTCCATGTTGTGCAAATAAGCCTTTGTGGTGTTTCATTCTGAAACAGCATTTTTTTAATGTGCACACTGACTGAAAGAAAGAAAAAAAGAAAGAGGAAAAAGAAAGAAAAAAGAAAGAGGAAAAAGAAAGAAAAAAGAAAGAAAGAGAGAAAGAAAGAAAAAAGAATTAAGGAAAAAGAAAGAAGGAAAAAGAAACGAAGAAAGGAAGAAAGAGAGAAAGAAAGAAAGAAAGAAAGAAAGAAAGAAAGAAAAGGTTAGATGGGAAGGAGAAAAGTTTTAAAGAGAATTGAATGACCTGAAAAGGAAAGTTTGGCTGTGGATGAATCAAAAATTAAAGAAAGACAAATCAGGTAGTTAATCTGTCCATATCACTTATTCTCCATGAGACTCAGTGAATTGCCCTTTCTCCTTTCCTATTTCAGCTGTCATGCTGCCATGCTGCATTATCCTATGTTCTTGGCCAAGGACCATGACATTGTTCCCATTCTAGCATGGTAGTGTGAAGACCCAGAGCAGGACAGAGAAGGCAGTCTGCTACCGAGCAAGACCCTGTGCATGACTTTGAGCTACAAACCTCTGGCTTCAGCCCAGCACCAACCTTTCCCCCCCTTGTAACTGAGTGAGCCACTAAAGCATCTGATATCCAGTATCAGCATATGATCTGACATTTGGCATCCCACCCACTGGGACTTCAAGAAGCTGAGAGGCATTTCCAGCTCTTCATCATTCTCAAAAAGAGGTGCTAAAATCCTAGCAAGGATATTGCAAGGTCAGGGGAAATAGACCATGAAATGGCTGATTTTGGGTCTGGGAGTCTGGAGGAGGGGTCATAGCTTAATCCTGAAGACAGGGTGCATATAGCATTTTGGAAGATCCCCCAGATCCATCAGCAGAAAAGCACTTAAAATGTTAATACGCTTCTGTTTTCTCCTTGTCAATGTGGCTTTGCTAAAACCAACAGCAAGGGGCGTGGATCTCCATCTGTAGTGTATAATAAGGGGGTGTTGTACATTGGACAAACAATATGATTTATATACAAAAGGAGAGAAATGCCACAGATCCTTGTGCTCTCAGGGACTCTAATTTATTGCCTAATTAAACACTTGCTGCCAAATTGTCCATCCTGTCATTTTTAATTCCTGGTCTAATATTCCAGACAACAGAACACTTAAGGAGGCTACCTTCTACAAGTGAGGCTTAAATGAATAAAGATGTTAATGTGTGTTTCCTAATCAAAGTCAATAGTCTATCAGGAGCAATTATTCTTTAGCAGTTCTGTTCTCCCAGCATCATGCAATGTGTATGAATCTGCCAAGGTCTGTTGACAACTTATCCCCTTGCTATAGAGGTAGAAGGCAAGGCCAGCTACTCAAAACTGAGCAAAACCCTTGGGAAGACGTCCAGGCAACAGGGACAAACAGAACATTTTCTATTTATCCTAAAACTAGATTTGCTTCTTTCAACACGTCTTGTTGGGAATGAATGCCAAGGGGTTCTGAGACAAGAGAGACCTTAGGACTTAATGTCTTAGACTATTAAGTGCTCTCACTGTCTTATATGTATTTACCCTTGACTCATTCCTCTGAGATGGGGACATGGGACCCCACTGCTGGTAAAATGGGGTCCAGTCTTGAGCTTTACAAAGTTCTTCTGTGGGTCTGTGCTAGAAGTCTTACAGAAGGCTGCAAAACAGCTAGAAATTCAGACTTACTCTCTCGATTGGAGTAACAGCTTTGGTCTTATACAAGTGAGGTGTTGTTTGGCTGAGTTTGCTTTTGCTGGGGTGCCACACAGGAACACTGTTTAAACAGGAACATCTGAACATCTCCAGATCAGATGAAACATGCAATAGTGCATCTCTGAGCCTAAAAGTTTTGCTGTCATTGCCTTCCACCTCCATAAACTTGCCATCAGTACATCTTTTTTTTCTAGGGCAGAAAGGATGAGGGAAGACAGTGAGAAGAGAATGTTGTGAGATAAGGGAAAAGCTCTCAGGCAGTTCAGAATTGACTCTGCCTACTGGTTGCTGTGTCTTGTCCTTCCACTGTGCACCTCCAAGAAAAGTCTGACTCTGTTCTTTCCATAGCCACTCTTTACAGAGTTGAAGATAGATATCAAGTCCCCCTAGCCTGCTCATCTCCAGACTGGAGAAACCCAGCTCACTCAGCCTCAGCTTGTGTGTCTTGTGCTCTAGCACCCAAATGTTGTAGTGGCCCCCCCCTCTGAACTCCCTCCAGTTTATCAGCTGGTTTTTTTTTACAAAGGGGACAAATAATTTTCTCAACCTGCTGGCTACACACTTGCTAATACAACTCAATAAGTGGTTGGCCTGAGGTTGTGCTATATTGGGGCAAGACTTTTTCAACTGTACAAGATTGCCATCAGCACATTTCCCCAGCCTATCCGGTTCCCTCTGAATCACAGCCCTGATCTCCACCATATCACTCACTGCCTGTGGTCTGGTGTCAGGCACAGTCTTGCTGAAAATCCATCCCATTGACTGTTTTGGTGATGGAGATGTTAAATGATTTCACCCTCAGCACTGACCCCATTCCTAACAGGCAGCCAGATAGGCTTTGAACTGCTGACTGCTACCCTGTGGTTCAGTCAGTTTTTCACACATCTTGTTGTCTATCTTATACCCATCTAGCAGACCTTCTTAATATCCAGGCTAGCAGTATATTAGGGGACCACACTGAAAGTCTTAGAGTAAATGGCATCCCTGGTTTGCCCCTCATCCACACATCTGGTCACCACATCACTGAAGGTGTTCATGTTGATTAGGCACAATTTGCCTCTGGTAAACCTGTGCTGGTTGTTCCTAGTCATAGCTTTGCAGACACATTAAGGTCAGAAGGGACCTCAGGAGGTCTCTAGTCCAACGTCCTACTCAAAGGGGGGGCCAAAACAGAATTCAGATCAAGTTGCTTAGGACATTGTCCAGTGGGGTCTCAAAACCTATGGAAATACCTCAACCTCTTAGAGCTCCCATTTCAGTGCTTAATTAACCTTGGAGTAAATGTTTTTTTCCTGATAACCAGACAGAACCTCCTGTTTTAATTGTTGACTATTGTCTCCCACTTTCCCACCATGCACCACTGTGAAGAGCCTGCCTGTGTCTTCTTGATGACCTCCCCATAGGTATGGACATGCTGCTATTATGTCCCTTCAAAATCTTAATTTCTCCAGGGTAAACAAACTGAGTTCTCCTACCCTCTCCTCACACAACATATGATCACCTTCTTGTCCTTCAAGTGCCTGGAAATAGATTATATGTGGCTTTGCTCTGTAATTACCCCAAAAATAAGGTGTGCTGACCATCTTGTAGTTCCCCGCATCCTCTTTCTTGCCTGTTTTGAAGAGGGACATATTACTTCCTTTCTCCAGGCATCAGCAGGGTTGATAGCATCTTGTCTTGGCTCTTTGGATCCATCAAATCACAGTAGCAGGAAAAAAAGTTTGCAATGACTATGAAACTGTCTCCAGGTTCAGGGAAAACACAGCTGCAGGTAGCTACCCACATATTAGGTTTTTGTGAGGCATCCATCTCCTCTGTGTCTATTTCCTTATTCATTCTTCCCTCCCTATTTAGCCTTTGTTATTTTATCCCTCAAATTAGTGAAATGATGTGTCCTGCCTCTGTTTTGTTTGACAAGCCATCAAGAAAGCTGGGAATATATAGACCTGGTGTATGCTGTTCTAATTAGCACCCTTGGATAAACCTAGTATTATCATATGACAGAATTTATATCCCTATTATAACCAACCCTATTCATAGTGCCTCTTAACAATTGCTGCCTGTTGATTTTTTGTCAAAAAGGTAAGCAAAAGCATATGCATTTGTGCCTGTGTCTGAATGTGTGTATGTGCACATAAATACATGGCTTTTATCAGGATTTTCTTTCCTGTAACTTCATTTACCTAATGACATTTCAATAATATAAAATAAATTTTCCCCACTATTTATATTCTTCTTTGTTACTTTCCCGATCAAAAAACTCTGTTTCTATTTTTCATCCTTTTTAAAGCAGCAGCAGAAAAAGCCAACACCACCGTTACCTTCCTTACTAATGGCATATAAGGGCTTTTTGAAACATTACTTTTTCTTGTTGAAATCTTCAAATACCCCTTTAGGTCGGCAGTCTTGCTGCTCACTTTCTGGAGTAGAACTGCAGTATGTCCTGATCCATCCTTTCACCTCAGCAAATGCAGGTGTCTGCTTAGGGTGAAGTAAACACTTACTGATTCGGTCTCAAGTCTATTGCCTGAACAACGGCAATTATGTTCATTGGAGAGTATTGTTGCGCTCCCCCAGCTCTGAGGCCTCCTGCAGGTACTTTGTCCTGTCCATCAGCTCTATGCCAGACCTTAGATAATTTAAGGTGTCTCATGTGACAATGAACACCTATGCCTGGCTGGGTGAAGCAGGCCCCATGTCTCCACTCCTATAACATTTAGACACCTGACACACTTGCAGACTCTTGCATTTGGACAACTGTTTTATTAGTATAAGACTGAATGTGTATCCCACTTAGATATTTAGCAGCAAAAAAAATACTGTTCCTCCAATTCCTGTGCTATCCTTTTTCCCTGATGCTATATCTGTCTTGCTTCTACAAGACAAACATTTCAGATTAGTAAATTCTGCTCTCTCTTCTGAACAGTCCCTATATAGCTATGGCACAGCAGAGCCTTGACTTTACCTGGCATTGCTGTAACAGAGATGTTTCTTCCCAATACAGTCTTTGTTCTACCCTTTGTCTTCTCTGTATTAGTGCAAGCTCCTCCATTTATAATGATGAGCTTGTGAAACAAGACTTAACTTGTTTACCTTGGGGACATGTATTGAGTTGACCCTGGCTGGACGCCAGGTGCCCATCAAATCTGGACAGCAGAGAGAAAATATAATGAAAGGCTCGTGGGTCGAGATAAGGACAGGGAGAGATCACTCACCAATTACTGTCATGAGCAAAACAGATTCGACTTAGGGAAATTAATTTATTACCAATCCAACAAGAGTAGGGTAATGAGAAATAAAACCAAATCTTAAAACACCTTCTTTCCACCCCTCCTGTCTTCCCAGGCTCAACTTTACTCCTGAATACTCTACCTCCTCACCCCGAGCTGTGCAGGGGGATGGGGAATGGGGGTTGCGGTTGGTTCATCACATGTTGTCTCTGCTGCTCCTTCCTCCTCAGGGGGAGGACTCCTCACTGGTCCCCTGCTCCAATGTGGTGTCCCTCCCACAGGAGACAGTCCTCCATGAACTTCTCCAGTGTGGGTCCTTCCCACAGGCTGCAGTTCTTCATGAACTGCTCCAGCATGGGTGCATTCCACGGGCTGCAGTCCTTCAGGCACAGACTGCTCCAGCATGGGTCCCCCATGGGGTCACAAGTCCTGCCAGAAAACCTGCTCCAGCCTGGGCTTCTCTCTCCACAGATCCGCAGGTTCTGCCAGGAGCCTCCTCCAGCACAGGCTTCCCACGGGGTCATAGCCTCCTTCGGGCATCCCCCTGCTCCGGTGTGGGGTCCTCCCCGGGCTGCAGGTGGAGATCTGCTCCCCCGTGGACCTCCCTGGGCTGCAGGGGGACAGCCTGCCTCACCGTGGTCTTCCCCACGGACTGCAGGGGAATCTCTGCTCTGGCGCCTGGAGCATCTCCTCCCCTCCTTCTGCACTGACCTGGGGGGCTGCAGGGCTGTTTCTCTCACATATTCTCACTCCTCTCTCCGGCTGCAGTTGCTGTTGCACAGTATTTCCCCCCTGCTTCTTAAATCTGTTATCCCAGAGGGGCTGCCACTGTCACTGATGAGCTCGGCCTTGGCCAGCGGTGGGTGCATCTTGGAGCCAGCTGGCATTGGCTCTCTCAGACGTGGGGGAAGCTTTTGGCATCTTCTCACAGAAGCCACCCCTGTAGCCCCCTCCGCTACCAAAACCTTGCCACGCAAACAAGGTGCTATTGAATAAAAATAGATTTTCACAGGGAATTAGTTTTACCTTTTCTCCTTTGCTGGATCAAAAAAAAATGAAAAAAAAAAAAAAATCCACTCAGCCCTGAGGGCCTCATCCAGGAAGCTACGGAGAAAAAACAACTCTAAGGACTTGCACAGGACTTAACTGTGGAATTGTAGAGGACAAGGTAAAAGAAGAGATGCTATGGGATTGGAGCTGTAATAACCAGAAGAAAGACACTGTGTGACTTTGCAGGAACCTTTCCCTTTGGGCCAACTTGCCATTCATTGCAGGTCCAATAGCTGAGTACTGTTGTATGGATGGAAGCAACATTTAATTGAGCTGCTGCCTCTGGGTCCAAACCAGGCTTCTTGCAAATGTGTTTCAAAAGACATCTGTGAAGTTCAGATGTTTCCTCCTCAGTTCTTCTGCATGACTGTTGCTCACGGATGCAATGAACAAAGTGTTCCAGCCCTACAGTGGATGAATGGATGCAAGACTTTTGCCACTAGTTCTGTATTGTGCACCTATTTGGCATCTTGCTGAAATTCTAAGCTCTCTTTAAGGCTGGTTTTTTTTCCACAGATGGTTAGCTTTGTGTTTCCACCTCCTGTGACCACACTGCATCACAGGGAAAGAATTTTAGGTGTTTACAATGTGTACATTACAGCTGACGTAAGTTACCTTGGCTCCTGTTCTAGTCAATGGAGAACCAGTTAATATACTGAGTGGAGTTAGGTTCAGTTCAGTTTACCAAAAAGCGTGTCAAAGTTAGGACGAGGTGTGATGTCACTCACTCTGTTGAACCTGGTGATTTGATGTCTGACTTCCTCAGGTGCAGATGTCAACATTGCAGACTACTGCATTTAATCAGCTGAGTCATAGCTCCCATAACAAATACACTTGGGGTTTGCTTTAGAAGGCAATGAAGACATGAATTCACCTGGAATATCCAAATTCATTTTCTTGATACCTGACTAAACTGTCATGGAAGGGCTTTTCTTCCCTTTATTGCCAACTTGTGCTGGAAGGCCAAGAAGCTCTCCTCCTGCTGTGCAGTCCCTGGAGGAAGAAGAAATCCTTTTAATGCTCTGAGAAAAACTACCTTTCTTCAATTTTGCCAACCCTTTATGGGCTGCCTTTTTTCTTCATCCTCTAGATGCAGCAGCTGGTAAAGGAATGCCTAAATTGCCACTAGAATTTGAAGTTTCTTGGTGTCTGTAATACAGAGATAGGGAATGCTGCAGGCACCAGATTCACTCACTTATAAATAATCAGTATTGAGAACTAAACATTTTGCCTTGATAATGTTACCTAAATGGTGTTCCAAGGATAGACATAACAGATAATATTTTGCTCTGTTCCTCTTACCACTGAAATGATGCTCCACAGACTTACAAGGAACAGGATAATATGGATCTTAGAAAACAGCCAGAGTGCATGGAAGAACCATGAAAATAGGTGTATTAGGACTTGTGAGGTACTCAGAAAAGTACCTAGAGAAAGCTCCAAAGAAAGGAGGAGGAGAAAAAACTAGAATTGCGGTGCAATCTTTGTTGTCTTCTGGAATACAACTGCATAACAGTGAGAAGATTGGAGTTATTAGTTTAATTTACTTTTGTTTTAATTGTCCAGAGGAAATTCTTTTGTGCTAATAGATTATTTTCATTCAAGGCTGCTATAATCATTCACATAAATTTTAAGTATTAAAAAGTGATGTTGTGAATAAGATAATCAGAAATATTAATGGCGTCTAGAGACGACAATGTAAAAGCAAAGAGGGAAAACCCAAGACACAACAGTGTGACACAGGAGAAGTAAAGCAAGTGTATGGAAGTTTGCAGAAAGTGTAGAAAAGGAATTTGAAACGGTTGGCTTAAACCTGAGCACGCGTAGCAATCGTTTTAAAAAAAAAGTCCCTAATTTTTCTAGGGAAATGCTGCTTCCCTGAACCATCTGAGGGACTCTCTCTCCCTCCTTTCAATGCATATCAAAGCTTCCCCACCCCAGAGCTTCTCTTTTAGGATTTCCTTCCCACTCGGTTGCTCCCCAACAGTTCGAATCCCTTGGCCTTCAAGACATGCTGCAAAACTTAGTTCCATCCAGACTTTGGGATAAATATTTATAGAGGTAAGAATGGGACATTCACATACTTTATGTCTTCGCAGTAGGTGCAAAGACACTGTGAGCATAGTACCACCTCCAGGAACTTGGCAAGACTTACTTGCAGGGGTAATTAGCTGATAGCCAGGTTTAATAGCTCAGGTGCTATTAAACTTTTGCTGACACAGTTTTGCTACTTCCAGTCTGCAGTTAATTGGCCAGACCTTTCTCAGTGTCCTTTGGATCCCCAAGCTTAGACATCTTTGCATTGAAAACTATTGTACGGTAAAGATCTCTTCTACCTCTTTTTTTGGTAGGAAACATCAGAGTGTAAGAAATATCAGACTGGACTTAAGGCAATGCTGGTTTTACACTACATCCTATCTTTCATATTAGTGAGAACTGGATATTTCAGAGGAAAGGATAAGAATCAGAGATACAGATTTCCTCCTAGTCTCTAAACTAGGGACTGGCCTCATGTATGCTCTTGATTCATGGACTTTAAGGATGATGTTTTCCACTCATTAGTTGACAGACTCCTGGAGTACCTCCCAGAATGCTGCAAAGACAACAAAGAAACTTATACCTATTGTTTGTAAATCAGTGTAGAGGAACTTGTGATGTCTACTCACAATGCTTGGAGAATCTGCACACTGCAAGAGGAGTGAAAGGACCTTGTGGCGCTCTTCTTCCTGACCGAAAAGCATCACTCTGTGATTCCCCACTCAATAACTCTGGCTACCCCCAGAAGGTCTAAAAGATGGAGGAGGGATGAGGGGAGCAGCCCTTAACACAATGTGAGGATGGGGTTGTAAATGGCTGGGAGAAGGCAGCAGAGAGGAGCAAAGGAAGCAAGAGCATACTCAGAGCTTGAAAGAGGCTTAAAAGACATGTAGACATGGCACTTAGGGACATGGTTTAGTAGTGGACTTTGTAGTGTTAGGTTTAGGATTGGGCTCAATGATCTTAAGGGTCTTTTCCAACCTAAAGGATTCTCTGATTCTGTGATGCTACAGAGAGAAGCAGCTGGGATTTAGCTGCTCAGCACTCCATCTTCAGTGCATGGGTGCCTTGTCCTCAGTTGGACATCATTCTCCGAGGCCCCTTAGGTGGCTGAGGCTGGTCTTTCCCCCTCTGGGTCATGCTCATTTCCCAGCTGAGGATCTGCGACAGGGTGAAGCTCATGTCTTCTCTGTTGGCCTCAGATCCAATACCTAAAGTGGTTAAGGAAAGAGAGGCCCTGGAGAAGGGTATGAGTGTCAGTCCAGGGATAGAAATGGATGTTGCTATATCTAAAATTTTAGCACATGAGCTAAAGAAATAAAATTTGGTAGCTGGAGATTAAAAAAACCTATTTCTAAGATATGGTTAGGAAAATCCTTTCATGTGCACTTACAAGTGGATGCCCTGTGTAAGCAGGAGAAGAATTGAAGGCTATAAAGCTAGACTGGGTTGAGCTCTGGATGTCTCAGTTTTAGCAACTTCTCAATGAGATCTCCTTTTACACCATGTGTCTTTGCAGATCATTCTTGGGCAGCGTTAGATTAAGATCCTCACTCAAGAAAAAGTCTCTTCATCAGTCTCTTATGGAAGGAAAGCTGGTTTTGTGGCAAAGTCACACCATGCCTGTGAAATCATACAAAATACTAACTTTACCTAAAAGCCACATTTGGGAAAGCACCAGCTTGCCTCCCAGCAGCACCGATGGGGTGCAAGCAGTCATTTGAACCCAGCCTGACAAGTGGAGGAGAGCAGTTTTTTCAGCCCCAAACCCTATTCCTTTGCAATTACTGACTTGACAGCTCTGTGATTATGGAGGTGATGGCTAAAACCCATTACGCCATGAAAATGCCACTCATTACGCTCTACCAACTTCAATTTTATGCCTTGTTCTCAGAGGCACGATGTACCAGGGTGCATCTCTGTTTTGAAGAGCAAACAGTGCCATTACCTCCTGGGTAACAATGAGAAGAAAATGAATAGAAGGTGAAATATGAAGTGCCATTATAGGAAATTTGTTGATTATTAGCCTCTGTTTGCTAGTGCAGCTACAGAGCTCAGCTCAGTACAAAACCAAAAAGCACAAAAACCAGAAACAGAGTTCGTGGCTCAATTTTCAGATGCGTGCTGGCAGCCCTTCGTACCCATGTAATCGTCAGTGGCGTCCCTGTGGACCTCCAGCCTTGGACTTCCTTGGCAATAACTCGGCTGATCTGGAGGCAGTGGGTTGACTTTGATTTATGCGACTCTGGTTCAGTTCTTAACTTTGTAAAATAAACATTTTGTCTGCAAAGCTGAAAAGAAGCTACCTGTTTCTATCAGAAGTTTTTTGAGGCAGAGTATTCCTCACTGTGTACCTAGCACAATAAGCATTGATCTGAGATGGCGTCTTGCTTTAATACAGTAATTAATGAAACAGTAACAATATTTCCTTTGTGCTAAGATCTGTGAGCAGGTTTCCGTGGCAACAGTCCATGCACAAGCTTCTTGCCTGTAGCAAATATGAAGTTATTTGAATCATTTAAATTCTTTTAAAGAAAGAGGACTGGTGTAACTCAAATTAACTCAGATTTACTGCAAGACGAAAGTATACACAGGGGCAGTTACCTCAGGTCTGCTGATGCACAGGAACTTTTTACCCTGCATTAACTCACTGGTGTGTCTGAATCCTCCAAGCTACCATAGGAGCTTTTATCTCAGAAATATATGTATTTTCACTACCTTTACTTTTTCTCTCTCTAGCCATTTTCTGCCAACAGCAACCATGCCCATTTTACACTAGGATAGGAGTCTGCATCAGATCTTCATCTTTATAGTCCTGAGAGGGGAGAACAGATTCTTGCCTGAGTTCTTCAGCAGCTATAATGAATGAGCAGACAATCCCCAGGCTGGGTAAGAGGCAGAATAAACAGCAGGAGGAACTCTTTCCTGCTTCATCATCTCTCTGCTTCTCTGGGAACTGAGGTCTCCCCTAGAAATAAAATCATACTGACCATGGGTTTGCTGGGGCAGAACATGTCACTGGAGTCCTAGGCTCAAAGCATGCTGGGTATATGAAGACTCAATGAAGTAGATTTGTTTAATTTGAAAGCATGGAAGGAGACAGAAAATAGCCAAAGATTTTGACAGTTACAGATGACAAATGGGTGGACTAGTGGACCTGCCATTTTGACATACTAGTAAAACCTGTCCACCTATTTTTGTTGGCCTACTGCAAGGGCAAAGAAGGATGAGGGACATGGGATCCCATGCAGCCTGATTCTTCTTGGCTGCTGATCCCCATATGTCTCTTCTGCCAAAAGAGATATTCCTTGGGAGCAGATGGTGACGCAGTTCTAAAAGAGAAAGTATGGGATGGGGAGAAGTATTCTAGACCCAAAGCTTTTTATAATTTATTTGCTGTATCAGTGGGTACTTTCATAGCCAAAGAGAGACAAAGAAGCAAATGGCTTCTGGAGAAAAAGGAAAAGTATTAATTATAATGCAGATCTTTTAGGCATGTTCTTTCTAATGCATGAAGAAGTGCCTCAGCAGATCAAGCGACAGACCATCACTTGATCCATAATCACTTGATTTCCCTTCCAGTGGGAAATTCTGAATACATCATACTGAATTCATCTTTAAAAGGGTTCACCACCAACACTACCAATTTTTAAGGAAAAAACCCCAGCAAATACTTTCTTCCACTGATTTTCTTCTTGTATTGATCCAGCATCATAGCCTAGAACTGTTGCTTAGCTATTTGCATAAGGCCTGCAAGGACCTGATTCTTTGAACAAACCTGTACTGCAGGGGTGTGAAACACATTGAACTAATTGGGATATCAACACAATTTATGATTGGGACCTGGTCTGGAATCTAATATATCAGACTTGGATGATTGAATAACATCAGTTGGAACCTAAAATGAAAACACGAGTTTAACACCTTGGTAGCTTGGTGGAAGAGGGTTCTTGGCCTCTCTGAAATGTAAGGACATCTTCAGCTAAGTATTGAATTTAAAGCCAGACTTAGTAGAGATAAGAGTGAGGCTTTTGAGAATATCAGTTGATTTCTAGTCTGTGAACCATGGATGTCTTACACCACTGTTTTTCCAATGTTTTAGTTCAGACCACTCCTAGAGACAAGCTATTGGGCTAGCAGGACAATGGAACCAAACTATTAGTCTCATGTTTCACCCACGCAAAATCTGGAAATGTGGCCCACTAAATTTAGGCCTGGAGAAGGTCCACATGGCAGACTCCCTGAAGAAAAGAGAAAGCTGAGTTATTCAAAAGCTCCCACATTCTTTGTTTTTCAGGTCTAAAAATACTTTTATATAAGAGACTTCAAACCGCTTTTTGTGCTAAACACACAAATGGAAATCTCACTGCACTACACACATTATTTCACTAAAATAAATATTGTTGCCTTTAATATTTAAAGAGATTTTTGAAACAGCCACAGAGGATGAAAAATACAAGCCAGAAAAAATGCTCTGTGTCTCAGAGCCCTACAGATTTCAATTCTCCTGCTTTAATTTCTTTAGCTCTTAAGGAATTCCAAGGTCTCTGAAATGGCATGCTGGGCAGGGAAAACAGAGCTCTTGTCCCCAGGGCTTCTTTGACTCTTTATTATTCAGCATCACAGGAATTTTTGTTCAGTGTAGGCTGGGGAAGTGCATCATGTAGTTCTTAAAGCTGTGGACTAGCAAATACACTACGTCCACTGTATTCCAAACACCAGGAGAAAATATCCGATCCTTAAGGTAGGACAGGGGCCATGGGATTTCCTTAATTCTGACTGTGCCACCAGAGAAGAGTTCAGCATCTGTCGAAGTTAATAGGAACTTTGCTGTTGGCTTTATTGGGATGAGAAGAATTGCTAAGAGCAGAGACTCTTAACCTTCACAGACTGGTTTCAGATGAGGTTTCTTGTCTTAACCCCATTTCAGAGCTGTGTGGTTGATCCTACCAGACCTGTTCCTCCATGATGATAAGGTGCCATGCAGTAAACAGGAAATCTGTGCTCCAATCACCCGTCCCTCCAGGTGGGTTCCCTGAGACACTCACATTTTATGTGTGTCAAATTATACACGTGGATGATAAGCTTAGAAAGTTGTGAGGGAAGCATGTGGGTGAATTCTCAAGCAGTGGATGGCAGGCCAAATCCAGAGCAATGCTGAATGTAATTGGCCATAGTTTCTGGGACCAGAACTGCTAGCAAAAAAGCAGCCACCAGTTCTCTGTTAGATACCCCTAATTCCTTTAATGTTGTGTACAGTAAAGGGAGGGAGACATAATCCATTGCTGATTCATTCACTGATGATCCTGGTGAAGGGTCTAGAGAGCAAATCTTATGAGGAGCAGCTGAGGGAACTGGGGTTGTTTAGTCTGGAGAAAAGGAGGTTGAGGGGAGACCTTATCGTGCTCTACAACTACCTGAAAGGAGGCTGCAGTGAGGTGGGTGTTGTTCTCTTCTCCCAAGTAACAAGCAATAGGATAAGAGGCAATGGCCTCAAGTGACACCAAGGGAGGTTTAGATTGGATATTAGGAAAAATTTCTTCACTGAAAGGGTTATCAAGCAGTGGAACAGGCTTCCCAGGGAAGTGGTTGAGTCACCATCCCTGGAGGTATTTAAAAGACATGTAGATGTGGTGCTTAGGGACATGGTTTAGTGGTGGACTTGGCAGTGTTAACAGTTGGACTCAATGATCTTAAATATCTTTTCCAAGCTAAATGATTCTATGATTCTATGATTCTGAATAGGTGAACTTTGAGAGCTGCTGCTGTCAGAAAAAATATCTATTACTTTGGAGACTAATACAATTAGGAGTACCCATATGGCTCAAGTGCATGGATGCATACACGTCTGTACATGTGCTTGGCCATTTTTGAATTCTGCATTTCTGGATTAATATTCCGGGATCTGATTTTTCTCCTGGAGTTATGCCAATGTAACACTGGAGTCATACCGTGATGAATCAGATCCTTTCTGTGCACGACATGCACAACAAAATATAATGCAGGCATCATAGCCAGTGAACTTAGGCCTGCATTGCAATGTCCATTTAAAGCAGAATTCAAATGGCTTTGCTTCCTCAGTCTGTTTCCCAATAATTGCATTTCATTGTAACAGCGATTATGTATATTCCCCACATCTGGCACCATAGTCCTTCCCAAGGATGATTTTGTACTGCTGTCTCCCATTTAACTGGAAAATTTCCACTCTGTTGAGCAAAGGAAAGATTCTCAAAAAAGGCTCATTTAGGGACTGTTCTTCTCCTTTATTTTCTATGGACTTACACTCTCACAAAGTCTTATCTTACAAGCAGTCAGAGGAAAGAGGGTTGAAAGGCTCCTGGCAAGGTTACCTACTGCAGCAGCCTGCCCTAGGGCAGGGTAGGCAACCTTTATGGACTGTTTAGCTATTCTTTTATGTAAATTTCTCAGAGAGTTTCATCACATGGGGCCAATAGTGCCAATCACACACTCCAGAAGACATTCCACTGAGATTTTCACTGTGAAAACCTTCTTCCTCCTTAACCCCTTGTAGATGCTCCAGGCTACATCAGCACTCAGAGATCATACGTACCCAGAACCCTTCTCTCGCACTGAGCTCACCAGGCAGAGGGTGGCTTTCATCCTCATCACTGAACTGTCTTGCTGCCCGAAACAGCAAGATGCATCCAAACTGCCTCTTGGGAACAGTGACTGTATTGTGCCAGCGCTTCAACTTTGTGTAGAAATTGTGCAGGAGAGAATTAGTTAGTCCAGGCTACAACAGTGCCAGGGACTGTTGTAGCGGTTTAGCAGAATAGATAATTTACATTTGAGTGTTTAACAATGTCTCTGCCACTATTTATTGCTGTTATAGGTCCAGCTTTGGAGTTTTCCTTCACCACATGCTGAGCAGTCTGCTCTTGGTCCGCACATCATCATGCTATAAGCAGTGCTAAGTACACCCATGTTAAGTCAGTGTGTGGCTAGGAAATACTCAGGTTTGGTGACTTCTCAGCTAATTTAAGTTGCAAAATGTGAGTTTTCTTTTCAGTTCCGATCACCTTTCACTCATCTGATTTTGCTGTGGAACAAAGTTTACTACAGAGCACTGCCTGAAAGGAAATTCCGTGGTTAAAAAGGGTGTTATTTCTTGGGACAGATGTGGCTGCCTCTGCCCTGTACAATGATGCAATGCAGGGTCCAAGCTGATTGCATTGCAAGGGAATACTGTCTGCTGCTGATGTGACAGGAGATCTGGGCTCTTTATGGATGGAGATGTCCAGGCTGTATCCCTTGTGCTGCTGCAGCAACAGCCAAGCACTGGCATGCAGGGTGCATACTGAAGCATTTCTCAGTGCTTGCTGCATTCCTATTTATATAGCAGGCATGTCCCCATCTCCTTGCCATTCTTTGATCCTGCTGCCATGAAATGCTGCCAGAGAGGGACTCAGCTGGTTATTAAGAATCTACTTCCCAGCTTTGCTTTCCCAGCCTTCACCTTTCCTGCTAAGGTGGCTTCTCTGCTCTTGGTGAAATGATGCAACTAAATCTCCTCAGTCATCTCCTTACTGGCCTCTTGGTGGTAGTCTTAACACAGCATATTCACTAGCTGCTCTGGCTACCTTTAACTAAAGGCATCAATCTCCACCCTACTCTAGGAGAAGTAACCTTTTTAAGTAGATACTAAATATATACAAAGTTTATGGACACAAAGCAAGACTTTTAAAGGATTTGCCAGAGATACAGAAGCTCTGCATCGCTGATCCATGTTGACCTACTTGAGGGCTTCACCTCGTACGCAGAGCCCCGTGCTGAGATCTGCCAGATAAGCCTGAAGCACAGATGTTTGGATCCAGTGTGTACAGTGAGGCAACGAAGGCAAAATGAATAGGGAGGTTGTCGTGTGCGTGCTTAGCAGTTTGTTTAGTGCCAGGGAAAAGAAAAAAAAAAGAGTCACTGCTGTCAGAAACGTGGCAGGTTTAATTCAGTGTCTCCTTTCTAATGGAGACCCAAACAGCCAAGGAACAGCCTAACAGAAGGAAACATGGCGTGGAGCCTGAGGAATTCAAGGTGCATGAGATTTGTTAGAGCCTTCCTGCAAACATCAATCCTGTGTGTCAAAACAGGGTTAAGACCTATGTACATATTTAGAAACCCCAAGAAGCATATAGATCAGGGTGAAAATAAGGACGGTTTCAACTAGTGGTCAGAGTCAATGTCTAAGCATGGGATCTAATCTTGTGGTAAGAGCAACTTAAAACAACTGCCCCAAACTCAGCTCCTGTTCACCAAGAAGCCATTAGCGGATAAAACTGACTTTGAAGTTTGGGACATTTGATTGGAATAAGTAGCATTATGCATTGCAAGTTAAGTTACTCAAACTGACTTAATCTTCCCACTGTGGACCAGCCATAACCTGCAAATATTTATTTTTTTTTTTTGCTAAACATTCATTGATAGGTTTAGAGCCCAGTTCATACCATGGATTAGCTCACAGTTCTCTTTAGTGGCTGCCTTGGTCACTGACCCTACACACAGCTTCTGCTCTGCAATGAGATGAATGAAGGCTTTTCTAAAGCTGAAAATACTTACTAAGAAGATAACACATAACCAATATATATAAAGATATTTGCTAAATGCATATTTTATACTGAAGACGTTTGTTGTGGCTACATTTAGGTTGAGGAATTGCTGCCCCTATCAAATCAGGCTGAGCAGGAATGAAGCTTGATAGCCCTCAATGCAGGGTTACTCTGAAAATTGATATGTTCCTGCAGTTGCAGCTCTTTTGGCAGATCTTCAGTCTTTCCCCATATTTCAGCAAGTTGCTTTTTACAGGTAACAGCAGGTGAGGCTCAACAGTTTTATCCTGGTGTCAGGCATCCTGAACTGTCAGATTCCCCAAGATTTCCCAGAGATACAACTCAGTTTTCCCATTTTGAGGTCTTGGGGAATAATTTCACACAAGGTAGCTTCTCCCATTTAACCTGTGAAGAAAAATAAAAAGAAAGACAAAAAGCGGGGATAAGAGAAAGGAATAAAGTTTATCATGAGATAAAAGACTTCACAATTACAGAATTAGAAGCAAATGGCATTACACATATACTAGAGTTATGTCCAACTCCTTCTCTTCTCCTAATAACCCCGTCAGGCAATGGTTTAAATGAAGATAAGTGGTTCTTATATCCTTTGCCATTCTCTGAGACCACTAAAATAGAAAGTGTCCAACACCTGCTGCAAGCGTATTAATAATAAGATGAAAAATTAATGCCTACAAATCCTCAGAGTTAACTCTCCCCTTCAGCCATTCTCAATTAATAAGAAAGAAGAATGCTGCAGGAAGGAAACAGGCCCTAAATATCTGCCCTAGGAGGTTCCTTTAGAGATCATAATTGCTGGCAGGGTAATGATTAGGACATGGTAATTTTGCTGACTCTAGGGAAGCATGGAGGGCTGTGTGTGAAAACACTACCCCTATCACTAGTAGAGCAATGAGGCATGCAAAGGGGCTGCAAAGACCCCCTCTTCATTCCACATTGCAGGATAGGCCACCTTAGTGGCCCAAGCATCACATATGGGAGCCAGGAGACCTGGTTCCTTTCCTTTTTTTTTTTTTACTGACTGGGTCAGGTTGGCCAGCTGTCATTCCATGCCTGTGCCTCAGTGTTTTGGTTTAAACTCAATCGGTAACAAAGCATCACACAGCCGCTTGCTCACTTCTCCCCCCCCCCTCATGGCCCCAGTGGGATGAGGAGAAAATATAAAGAAAGGCTCGTGGGTTGAGACAAGGACAGGGAGGGACCACTCACCACTTATGGTCATGGGCAAAAGACAGGCTCAACTTGGGGAAGAAACAAAATCAATTCAATTTACTACCAATCAAATCAAAACAAGGATAATGGGAAATAAAACCAAATCTTAAAACACCTTCCTCCCCCCCTCCTTCCTTCATGGCTCAACTCCCCTCCTGGTTCTCCCTCCCTTCTCCCCCCAGTGGTGCAGGGGGACGGGGAATGGGGGTTGGGGTCGGTTCCTCACGTGTTGTCTCTGCCGCTCCTTCCTCCTCAGGGGGAGGAGGACTCCTCACTCATACCCTGCTCCACCGTGGGGTCCCTCCCGCAGGAGACAGTCCTTCACGAACTTCTCCAACGTGAGTCCTTTCCATGGGCTGCAGTCCTTCAGGCACAGCCTGCTCCAGGGCAGGCTTCCCCAGGGAGCGGCGGCCATCTTGTGGGGCATCCATCCCCCTGCTCCGGCGTGGGCTCCTCTCTCCCCAGGCTGCAGGGGGCCATCTGCTCCCCCACTCCCCTCCGTGGGCTGGGGGAGGACAGCCTGCCATCTGCTCTCACCACGGGCTGCGGGGGCATCAACCTCCTGCCCTCCTTCCTCACTGACCTCCGTATCTGCAGAGGGGTTCCTCTCACATCCCAATCCCCTCACTCACTGCGGGTTCCCCTTCTTAAATCTGTTCTCCCACAGGTGTTACCACTGTCACTGATGGGCTTGGCCTGGGCCAGAGGCAGGTCCAACTTGGAGCCAGGGAAGCTTCTAGCAGCTTCTCACAGGAGCCAGCCCTCCAGCCCCCTCCCCTGTTACCAAAAAACCCTGCCACACCCATAACACTCAGTTTCGCTGACCCTATATACTTTGAATAGGACAGATTAAAACTGCTCTCTTTGAGGTCTCTCCTCTATTATTCATCATAATCTAAAAAAAAAAAAAATCAATATTTTTGCTAGTATCCTATTTTTCCTTTAATTCTTCACCCCTTCTGAGCTCAGTCTTTAAGCCTGCAGCATTTTGGCCTGACACCTGCCCACAGAGTAGCTGTGCTGACTCCCAGGAGGCTGAGGCACTGCCTCCCAAGTCTGGGTTGCAGTGGCCTCCTTGGACACAACGTAATCCCAAACACCACCTCCTCCCTCAGGATCGTCTTTTCTTTCTCCTCCCCTTCTGCTGGCTGCATGTATCTCCCCTTGGAGACACAAAGAACCGTGGTGAAGGCAGGAACAAAGCCACCAGGTTTAGCTCCATATCCCCCAAGGACCTTTCCTTATCTGCTGCTTGCAGTCTGCCTCGGCTGCTTTGGCACACCTCGGCCGGCCCAAATATGAACAATGTCAGCAAGAGCCTGTTGGAGCAAAGGAATAATTTTTGCTTTGAGCGGAGCTTGAAAGAAAAACCTCCATGCTGCCCCTCAACACTCTTGGCTTTACCCTTCCAAAGGAACAGGGCAACAACTCTCTATGGCCCTCACCGGGAATGGAGAAAGCCCTTTTTCCAAATTTGATTGTGAGCAGTGTGTGGACAGGATGAAATCCAGAGACTTTGCACATGCCCAGCTGGGCTGTTGTAGAAATGAAAAGTTGATAACACTTTTTTTCTTGCTCTCTCCCTCTTCACTTTCCTCTGCTGGAACCTTGGAGCTCAAGCAAATGGGTGCTATTACATGCTCCAGCTGATTTACAGTGGTAAAAATGAAGCAAACTGCCCATTAAGGGTTACAATAGCTGGAATAAGAGAATCAAAATATTATCTTACTCAGGTACAGGCTATCCCTCACTTCGTGGCAGCGGCAATGTAAGTCCCTGCAGACTATCGCGTCAGACAGCCTTCCTTCTGCATGGGTTGCAGAAGTTGTGGCCCAGGGGAGCTGGCAGGCAGGTCCTGGGCTCCTTTGCCATGCTGTTGCCACATTGCATCTGGCCAATGCTAATGCCAGTGAAGAGTTTTTTTAATCAGTGCATGGCTACTTTGCTGTCTGCAAGTGGGACGAACTGTCCACATGCAGTTCTTGGCTCTCCTACAAAAAGCCTCGTGTGAACTTGGTAAAGACAAGTGCCTCAGTTTCTCTTCTGTGCTACAGAAACTGTACCTCAGTTTCTCTCCTGCAAAAAAAAGAGGGAATAGCATCACCCATACTTTGCTGGAATGCTTTGAAAATGCTTTCAGCATGTGAGATGTGACCGTATATTATCAGGACTCTCTGTGGTTAAGGATTTTTCATTTGTTTGTTTGTTCTGTATTAATTTTTGGCTGCAACAGTAGGAATTTCACATGAAACCTCATTTTGAGAAAAGTATTATCTCTGATTTAACTCATCTTGGCTGGGAAAGGTAGTCTTGGAAGGTCTGTCTGCACTGGACACTCTTCAAGTATTGGCCATTTGGATGAATGAAAAGCTTGCTGAAGCTAGGTACAGCTCTGCCAGCAAGGTAGGGCACATAAACATTGCAACACTATTTTATTTTATTATTCCTGTTGCTCCATTTTTCATGTGAGCTTGGCTTTCTATAGATTTTTGTCTTGAGGACTAGCTCTTGTGGACTCTCTAATATATAGTAAGAATTGAGCTCACAGTTTACCTTTCCCTACAATGCAGGATTTAAGAAGGAATTTTTCCTCTATATGGCTGCTTATTTTCATGAAACTTGTAAGACAATTTCTTTGAAGGCTCCTTCCCTGTGCCAAACTTGGTTTAGATTCATCACCAGATTAAAAAAAAAGTAAGACATACGTATGCACAGAGGTGGAGGGCTCATGTGTTCAAATCCTGATGTATACAAAGGGAAAGAAATCCTCCTCTTACAAAGGAGGGAGGAAAGG
Organism: Haliaeetus albicilla; assembly: GCF_947461875.1. Classification (NCBI taxonomy): domain Eukaryota; kingdom Metazoa; phylum Chordata; class Aves; order Accipitriformes; family Accipitridae; genus Haliaeetus; species Haliaeetus albicilla. Next base: position 73,781,129 of record NC_091485.1, read on the forward strand.
GAAATGTCCTTTTTAGGGAAAGAAATTTGGTCTGCAGCACAGCTGTCTAGGAAAATGGAGCCAAAGCATTGTCCCAATTCACAAAGCCATGCTGCCTGAAATAGCTGCTGTGCTGTCTGAGCGGGAGGAATCTGTGCTGTTTGCTGGAGAGGCAGCCAAGTAGAACAAAACAGGAAGGCTTAAAATGAAGTTGACTTATCAACTCCTGTGGCCACGTGGGCATCTCCTCAGTGGCACTGAGAAGTTCCCAGACATCTGATTTCAAGTTTTTCTACCTAACCTTGTCCAGCAAGGACAGAGATCTCTCCCTAGAAATGTTCTTAGAAGGATACTGAGATGAGTGCATTATATTTGCTATTTCAGTCGGACTTCCATCTGCAATTGGGTAAACAGCTCAGTTAAATGTTGGCTTAATACAATGTATCTCCAAACCTTAAAGAAGGGAGACATAGAATAATTTGATAAGGCACCACTAAAACAGCTGGTGGAGAAATGTTTAGTGATACAGCTCCTGTGACTGAGCGTATGGTTTCGGCTCATAGCATTGCTTTTACAGTAACAAACCTAACACAGTTGTTTGTTTTCTGAACATGCCTAACAGAGTTCCTGGAAATTTATGAAGCTTGTTTGGTTTGATAAGGAAACAAGTTTGTCTGATTTCTTTTGCTTGTAGTACCATTTCTCGGTGAATATTTCACACTACCATAGCTGATGTGATAACACAAATATCACCTGATCATACCCTGTGGCAGGCCATGGCATGCTATGGTTGGATGTTCAGCCTATGTCCATATCTGATTGTGTAAGTGGTCCACCAAAACTCCTGGTGATCTTATGATCAGAGTCCTTCCTTGGTAAAGATGAATCCTAATTTGTTGGTCTTCTTTCCTCAGTAAAATACTTAATAATGATTGCTGATAAAATACAATCATTGCAGACAAAGTTGTTACTCAGATTCAGCTATGACCCTCTCCATCATTAATTTTCTTCTACTACTTAGTATGGAGCAACTTGATAAGAAAGGTGTAATCCGGTTATGAACTTTTCCTCTGTTTTGCCTCTAATAATAAAATGCCCTTTTGTAAGCAGTTTGATAAAGTTAGTAAAGGCATAGACGTGGACATCTGTAGCTTCTGCAAAACCTGATGTTCTGAAACTTGCACGAAAGCCATTAGGGAGCAGACCAGTGTAAATGAAGTTCCTGAGCACGAATGAATGTATCAGAGCAGTGGGGCCAGTGTGCAACCAAGGCTCTGCTGCGCTGTTCTCTGGAACCACAGAGTAAGACAACTTCTGTTCCTTGAAGTGCCCATTCATGGGCAGACAAGGGAGACTCATGGAAAGAAATGAGGCTGACGATGACCAGATGAATGACCCTATGTCAAACAAGAAGATTTGGGGACTGAATGTTGATCTTTGGAGCCCTTGGTTAATCCCCAGCCCTGCTTGCTTTCACAGTTCTTTTATATTTGCACAAATGGATTTCCACACGTACCGTTATCCACATTTTCACAATTAAATGTTCCTTTTCCAAACTCTACCAAATCAAACAGGGCTCTCAGACAAAACTCTCGTAATACCTCATAGGGGTGGAACTAACTGAACTGTGCGTAATTCTAGACTCATCCATTATTTCAAGGATAATCCCTACTTTCCTTAGGGTTTTCTTTTTTTTTTTTTAAAATGTAAGGTTTCAAAAGGGATATTATCACATGTCAAGATCAAGATCCTGTACAGCAAACATTCATAGAATTGTTATAATTTTCTATTAAATGCCTCTATTAAACTATTTTTTTTTTCTATCCTGGAAGCATGTAAGGAAGCATGCATATGTGCACCGCAAGCTGTATTGCAGTTCCTGTTGAAAGTGTTTATGACTAAATAATTAACCAAATACTAGCTAGATCAGTGGTACACACTTGTGTGTGCTTGTACACATTGTACGTGCTTGTACACATTGTGCATGTGTGTGAGCATGCATTAAATAATCTCAGCACCTTCTTAAATTTGCATTTCATGACCTTGGTTATGAGCTGCCCATTAGAAAAGCAAGAGAAATGTTCTTATCTTTATTAATAATAAAATAAAAGAAAATAAACAAAATTAAACAGAACAAGCCAAAACAAAACATTCAACATTATTGCTGTTTAGTGATCAGCAAAGAAATCTTAGTGAAGATAAATCTTCCTTTTACATTTGGTCTACTGCACTCATCGTATATACATATATACCTATTACCTTCTAATTATAATCCATCAAATCAATTAAATCACCTTCTCTGATATTTCCCATTCAGGGAAGTAAACCAGTTAATCTGCAAGTGATAACTTTTGAGAATACCAATCATCGTTTGCATGGAAGACATTCCCTGTCTTGAAAGATGGAAAGATTGAAACACTTCTGGGACTCACCGGCTTCTTTAACACATTAATTCCTCCACTGTTGTGTCTCCAGAAGGAAGAGGATGAGTCCTTCCAAACCCCTGGGAAGAAAGATATCAGAAGAGAGATTGCACATAAGGTTTATGCTTTTCAGGCGAAAGGAGCCCAGGTTCAGCGGCTCGGCTGGTGTCCACAAACCCAGCTCCAGTCGCAGTGCTTTCGGCAACAGTCTTTGCTTGGTTGGCATTTCAAGAGTAACAACTTTGAATGTCGTTCAAGTTTATAATATTTTACCCAGGGTGGGAAGCAGCCAACCTTTCTTTTCCCATGCACATTCTGGTGACATTAACACCTTTTGCTCTTCCAGACAGCCTCTGATGCCCAAATCTACCCAATAAAAGATATATCTCAACAGTTCCTGGTACACTCTGTGACATTTCTGATCATCTTGACTTTGAATGCAGTCAAGGCTTCTTCTCTTAGATGGAGGGCTCCTGGATGAGCCAGAAAACCATTTTACTTTTCATTACTGGCATTGTCAGGTGCTGCTGGCTCACAGCACAATGAAAGGGTTCTGAGCCTTGTGATTTCTTCTGCCTCAGCCCTTTCTCTGTGTACTTGCATGATGCTAAAGGCATGTGTAGGTGAACCAGGATAAGAGTTTCCTTGCAGGGTTGATGACTAATGTATTGGAGAAACGTCACCAACAACACAGTATCTCCTGTCTGCATAGGTAGCGGAAAAGTCATGGTAGGAAGCAATTGGCATTCAATTCAAATGTCCCACATCCTGTATGACACTGCTAACCCGAAGAAACAGAGACAACCTTTCTAGACTGATGGTAAAGAAGATTATAAAGTGGCCCAACTCCAGCATGGAAGGTTGAATGCAACTTGTGCCAGAAAACTTTGTAATACATTTCCCAGTGAATTGTTTCTTAGGATGGGTCGGGACTCCAGGTAGATGCTGAGCTTTATGTTCATCCCTGGTCCTGCTTACTTGATGGACACTATCTGTTTTAAGTGATAAGGGGTGCTGGGACCTCAGTTCCACATATCCATCTATAAAACCATCCCTCAGCTTACCCACAGATTTAGCAGTGACATAGTGACAAGGTGTATTTCTGTCCTTCTTACAGTATAAAGGATCTCTGTGATTCAGTGTAAAGTGTGATTCAGTGTAAAGGATCTCCTGTGCTTGGGCCAGAACATGGAAAAGGAAGAGAAATTCTTCACTTAAGAAGTTTGCTTGGGCACAGGACTGCACTGCTACCAGCCAGCTTGGTGGTGTTGGACACAGAAGGTCTGTGGTCACTGGTGGAGAATCAGACACTCTCGTTAACATCTTTCCCACTTAAAATCCAGTAGACAATAAGGCTACCTCTACAGCCTATTTAATACTTTCTGCAGTTAATGGAGAGGGGGGGGAAAAAAAAAAAAGAAAAAAATAAAAGGATGTCCTCACCCAAAGATTGATAGAGATTTTAGAATGGAATAAAATTCCCTCTGGAGGCATCCATTTGTCTCACTGACCATGGCAGAAGCTGAGGGTAACTTTTCAAAGAGTCTGTTGTCAGGCGAACCTACCCCTGAATGACAGGGTTAGATATGTGCTAAAAAAACAGTTTTTAAAGGCTAATGTCCCCTAACTGTTGGGGGCTGGTACTTAGGGTGGTGTTTAGATGCTGTCCTCTGAAGATCATCTCTAGTCCCTCAGCTCCCTTCTTTAGGGTTTAGATAGCACTGTTTTGTTCCCTCTGCCTGTTTAGATTTTCTCTTGGGTCAAGAAAAGTCTCCTACTAAGAGGACCTGGGGAAGTGTCTCTACATTGCTCATGGTCACAGAGTGGAGCCAGCCATGTTAGAGGGAAATTAAAAAAAAAAACAACCCACAGAAAAATCCTTACTCATGGCAAAACTGCAAAACCTGCAAGGACAGGATTAGATCCCTACTAAATAATTCAGGCCTGAGTCCAGCTGCCTCTCATGCCTGCTGGTTTAGCTGAGTGGCTGTTCTTGGCTATTCTTGAGCTACTGCTTTTAGGTGTCATGCTGATTATGATAAAGGTTTATACAGTCAGCAATGAGCAAAACTTCTACAGTCTTTTGGTGCTTGGGCTTGAGGCATTACCAACCTGCTCATTAGCTTATGTTATTGTCTTCTGCCTTTTTTTTTCTTTTTTTTTTTTTAAGCATTTCTTCAACCATTAATGAAACTCTCTTTTTATAGTAGATATCAGTGATTTCTGTGACGCAGGTGTTTCCTGTTTTCCACTTTGCAGAATACCAGACAGTCGTGAAAAATGGTTACAATAAGTTGTCCACATGACCCACATGCAGATAAACTGGCCTGCCTTTCAGGACAGGCAGGGAAGGATTGTGTAATTTAAAGGAAAGTCTGAAGTTACCTGTAAACTCAAATAGGTGCAATAATCATCTGCTAAAAGTTCATGTGCTATTTGCGCCAGGGAATTGTCAGTCACCAGGGACTGGTAGTGGGGTCACATGTAAGAGTGCTGTTTATGTGCTAGTTTCTTTTTATAGCTTGAATCAATAAGCTGATTGAGCTGAGCTGGATCGATCCTTCTGAGTTTTATTTACAATTATCCTTCAATGGTTAATACAGTAGTGCTCTATAACTGAACATGCTACAGCAATTCTTTCTGAGGCAATATATCTTCAGCTCAGTCTGAATCCTGCTGAATACAATGTGTTTATAGCAGTACAGATGTGCTTAAGCCCTTTGCTAAGTGGGGACCTATGCAAGGATTTGCAAGATGATAAAGGATAGTAACAGAGGCTCGTTTTAGTCAAAGGAGGACAGACACACAATGTTCCCTCATTAGTGGATGGAGAAAGAGCCTCCTGCAGAGGGCAAGGCAGTGCGAGGGCAATTTTCTGAAGGGACTTCCATTTGTTATTGGGTGAACCTAAGAAAAATCTGCTGAGCCCAAGCTTAGTCTTTTGTGAACACCTTTCTTAGCGGATGGACTCTCCTTAATGAACAACCTCCTCTCTCTTTCCATGAACGCCTCCCCTATTTGCCCAAAGCCACCCACGCCTGCGGTCGTGTGTTGATGTGCCTGCAGTTAGGTATGAGAATTGCTTGTGAGGAAAGGAGAGCAAGAAATTGCAAGCAAGTGTGAAGTAGCTGGCTTTTTCAAAGGTCCCCATTGCTCTCGCCACCACAGAAGAAGCTGTTCAGGGTGTTTCTGGGAAATTGTCGTTAATTTTCCCATCACAGATCTCTCTTTTTAAAATGGTCCTAGTGCAAACTTTATTAATTAAAATGCTAAGCTAGCAATATTCCAAAAAGGCAAAATTAGTTTCTGATCTCAGTTCTGTGCATTTAAATCTGGGTTATGTCCACAGGTCGCAGTTCCATAAATGTATGCTACTGAAGATGAGACACTTGTGTATGTTGTCTGGATATGTAAGGAAGATGATAGCCTGAAGGAGTTAATTAATATACACCTACTATTGAGAAGCCTCAAACTTCTCTGTAAGATTAAACCAGTTTATTCACATATAGTATAAATGCAAGAGGCACAACGACATCAAGATATCGTGTATCAGAACCAGAAGGTTCCCGTTTCATGGAGAGTGAAACTTCAGTCTAATGAAAATCAAAGACAAACCTCCCCGTGCTTCCAGCTGGACTCATGTTCCCTCTTCTGGAGACTTTAAGCACCTTGCCAAGTACAACTTGTAAACCAACGACAGCCAAAAATAGACTCAGAGGCCTAAATACTGCTTCTTTTCTTTTGCCATTGTATCTGATGTCTCTCGGTAAAGGTGAAACCGTTCTTTATTTTCACAGAGTGTCAAGAGAGATGAGTCTAAAATACACTTAAATCAAAAGGACTCCAACAGTCAGTGGGCAAATCCCTGGTAAAGCCTATTCAAGTCAACACAGGGGGTGGCCCACAGTGGCTAATACCTCTTGGCAAGTGTGAGGCCAATACCAATCACCCTTCATGCCTTTATATAGGGGAGGACTAAAAGATAGTCAACCTTGGTCATACTCCTGATGAATTCAGCAAGAAAAAAAAAAAAATCCCACAAAGGAGCAGTTTCCCTTCAGTTTCTAGAAAACTAAGAATACTTCATGGGAATGTATTAACTGTATTAAATTTGACAGGATATTAGTAAAATATTACAATAACATAGATATATTTCATTTTGACTTCATCATACTGTATAATAATGGAAACTACAAAGTCAGGGCTAGAAAACGGCAATTCCTTTTTTTTTTTAAATAGTTGAATCTTCACAGTTTGTTTTCATTTTGCATCTGAACAGATGGCAACTTTTGCTGTTATAATTTTTCATCACAAAAGACTGATTGATTCTCTAGTTGTTAGGGCATTTACTCCTTATGGGGAAAACTTAAGTTCAAATTCCTGCTTTGAATCAAATAAGGCAGGTTCTTGAACCTGTGTCTCTTTCTGTGCTAACCTCTAAGCTATCATTTTTTAAAATGCCATTGATTTTTTGTCTCTGAGCCAGCATCCATCTCTATTTAAATTCTGTCCTGTATGCGAGAAACCTTTCTTGAGGGAAGTTTAACTGAATGTTATCATATACAATCTAAAATTTCAATATTGTTTTTTTCTGATTGGAGGATTCTGTTTTGTTGAATTAGCATGATCATGTAGACCTCTCCCTCTATTTAATAATAATAAAAAAGAGCAAAAACCTGGCCAACTCTATCCCTCTTTTCTTTTCCCAATGCCCACAAAATTACTGCCTTCAGTAAAAATGAATTTAAACATGAGAATTATCTAGCAGGATTTCTGGACAAGTAAGTTCCAATGTGTGATTTGGTCCAGTTTCTAAACCAAGGTCTAAAACTCACTAAACCCACTAATTCAGGAGCTGAAACAAAAAGGGAAATGGAAAGAGCATAAGCAGGAAAATCTACATGTATGACTTTTTCATTTCACTTGCTATAGCAGTTTCTTTACTGCCATTTTGTTTTTATCAAATGAAATATCTGATATTTAAGATTTAGCATTACAGGAATCTTATGTCTGATATTACCTCGAATATTGTCTGTCCTGCTGATGTTATTCCAATATCCATCTACTTTTTCCTAGTGCTTCCTCAATAACTACAAAATTTTCAGTTATTATTGGGTAGGTGTGTGCATGTAGTAACACTTTTGCAGCTAAAGATCAGAAATTTACCTCAGCTCTTCCTTCCTAATATACCAGGGAATTATTAAAATAATTTCCTCTTTTTATATGATGTTTATTTAAGCAATTATGAATTCAATTTCTACTTTATTTCTAATTGTGAGAACTAGAAATAGGTTTTTTCTTATTTTTAAAAGAAAATTGAGATTCTTATATGGTAATTTGGTTCATGGGAACTGGAGATTTATGGAAATAATGAAGCCAAATAAAAATTCAGGAACAATAGTAAGTCTCTCTCCTGAGCTGGGATCCCTGATAAAGCTGCATTAATCTTCCCTTAACTACAAGGAATTCCCTGATATGCTCAATATGTCGCCTTTCTAAGAGGAACAACTTGTTGTCTCCCTAATGCTTTTTATGTAAATTGTCTAAAAACCTGACTTATTGAAGAAGTCCCGTTAGAAAGGCCACTGGCAAAATTAATCCCTAAGGTCTACGCTTTTTTTTCTTTTGTTTTTTCTGATAACACAAGGAAGATGGTCCTGCCAAGAAAGGGCAGGGAAATAAGATACAAACTTTCCTTCTTGAAACTTGCATTTAAATCTTGATTCATGTTTCCTAAACACAGGGGCCTGGTCTGACACATACTGAAGTCCGATTTTTCTTTGACTGAGAAAGCTTTGAATTAGCTCCTCATTGATGTACAATTGCTTAGAAGTTGAGTAAAGCAGAGTCTGCCCCAGGCCAACTCCAAAGGTATCCCATTTCCTGAGAGTCTTTCGGGAGACTCTGGAGGAAACAGTTTGCTTTCTGATGTCCCAACTGTCTGATATTTTCAACACCTTGAATAAATTGCCATTTACTGACTTGTTTATTTTTGGAATCTGTTGACACAGGCACATAAAACAGGGCTGAGCATAGGGTTTTATCTGTGAATGGGAACGCAATTGGGTAAATTGCAATATATTTTGGCAACTTCAGTGGATCTGGCTTTCTAAGTGGCTTTTCAAGAGATTTTACTGCTTCTGCAGTGTTGGTTCAATGGTTTTCGTATGGTTTTACTCAAAAATAAAGAAGGAAGGAAGAGCTGTGCACTCTGCAGGTAAGCATGGGTGGTTCTGCCCTGTTCAAAGATGAGCAAAGGAACTTTTTCACCCCTGCTTCCTATGCTTTGATGAAATCTCCTTCACTTAGATGCAATTTCCCTATATGCGGAAACTGCCTCACCTCAAGGTGAAGCAGCCTTTATTCCTCCTTTCCTGTTCTTGTGGAAATAATCTATATTCTTGTACTCCAGGAGGAAGGAAATTTTGGATGAGAATGTGTCTTCAATATGTAGAAACTTTGTGAAGAAGGCAGACCAGTAGGCAAGGTACCAAAAAGATGACCTCAAACAGCAGAAGAGAATGAGGGAAAAGAGTTGAATGCAACAGAAGGTGCTATTTAAAGACCTTTGACAGTCACCACACCATAGGTAGCAATATCTTTACTTCTTCTTGTGCCTTTACTGCTTCTCAGTCTCTTCCTGCCTTGCACACCTAGTTCTGCCCATGCAATGGCTTTTTGGAATGTCTTTTGAGATTAGAGCAATTCACTTGCCAAAGAGTTTTGCTCAATATAGGACTACCTCAAAACTGGAGGAATGACAGGGACACTGTGTGGACCCGCTTCTCTCTCCTCCTTTTGCCAGAACACCTGTTGCATGTTCTTTCAACCTCTAGACTCTGCACAGACCTGTCTACTCCAAGAAATATGACCTGGAAATGCTGATGGCAGCTTGAGTTCCACCCTTTTGGGAATCCCTCTTCTTCTCGGCATCCTGATACGTGCGTGAAGCCAGTCCCTGCTTGCCAGACTACACCTTTCAACCACAAATCTACTGCCCCCACTGACAGAAGAACATTTCCTTTTGAAAATAAATGTAAAAAATTGAAGAACTGAAGTCTGGGGTCATCTTTAATATGGTCAATAAATCCATCCCTAACTAACTTCCTTTATTCATCTTTGCACACTTCTAGTGAAAGAGTTATAATCTCTGTTATAAATGAGCTCTTGCTTTTCTGTGATTTTAGATCTTGGTCTATGAGGAAGCAATAGTGAATATAAAAGAACGTACCATTGAATTGCAGTATTTATTTTTTCTTCTGGTAATATCTCTGGAAATGGTCAAAATGGGAGAGATGTACCAATAATTCACTGGAATTTATCATGACAGTTCTTTGACACTAATAACTGGAGATGTCAGATTATTTCTTACACCAATAGCTTTACACAGTGAAAGCTAAGATGTTTCTTGATGTTAAGGAGTCTATTTCCTCTCTTCTTAATACATTTTTTTTTTCACATTGGTCTTCTCCAAAGTGAACCCATAGCTGAAGTTCCGTCCTTGTTCCCTTCTTCTTCATTATTTGTGTTTAATCTTTGATTTGGGTCTTTTCAGGTCCAGTCCCACATCTGATCTGTTTCTACAAGCATGCTACATCATCCTTGAGGAACTCCTGACTGCATTAAAGGTGTCTTTCTTTGATCTCTTTGGGGCCAAGACTTTACCCTGCATACCCTGTTACTGATAAAGCATGTGAACTCTTTTATGTACTCAACTCTTTCACCGCTATGTGTATGTGGCCAAGTTCTGAGTTTAAATGAAACTGAAATAAAAAAGTTACTTCTCTTTAAAAAAAAAAAAAAAAAAGAAAAATTTCCCTGATCTCTAGAAAAGATTTTTCACTTTCACTCTTTCACTCACCTTGTGTCAGATGCCTCATCTTTCCTCCTGGGCCTTTCTTCTTTCAGTCTCCTTATGCAGACCTATGAGGTGCCATGTGCCATTTGCAGAATCATCAAGTATCATGTATTTAGCATAAAGTGTCATAATTCTCACATTACTTGCTTGCTAACTTTATGAATACAGATGGCTAAGTATAAAAAAGAGGAACCCTGCTACTGTTTCCCAAAGAAAACTGCAAAGTGAATTCAATATGCGTAAACCGGCACAGAATCAACACAAGAGACGCTCCTAACACATACGCTCATTTTGTGGGACATGAGAAGAATGTAACCACAGGACAAACATTTCTTTGTGAATCCCTTCCAATGAAGCTTCTAGTTTCATTACATATCTAAGGTTTTGTTTCTTCCCCCACCCTCCCTAATACTGCTTGCTCTTGAACAACGTAGGAGTATCGGTGTTGCAAAGTCTTTTACTTAGACCATAGGAACGTCATTCTCTGGCTCCAGCTGCACCAGCTGAAGAAGCTAAAGTCTTCAGCTGCCTCTTCCCAGAGTCTGCCATCTCCTCTTTTCTGCCAGACATGCTGTTTGAGTGTGATTTCTAATCCTTTTCTGTCAGTCCGAGCCATGTTAGGAAAGATCTGTTAGTTACATGCTTTAAACCAGCCTAGCTTTTCTTTTGACTGGAATTTGTGGAGGAACAGTCAAGTGCACTACTCAGTCAGCAAGGGGTGGTTGGGACATAGTGTCCTACTGTCTTCATGATACCACAAAGCAAATAAGAGACAAAAGTATGAAATACATTTCAATATAACTAGTTTGTGATTTAGGCTGAGCTCATTGAGGGGTTATGACTGAATGTGTTCTGATATTGTGCTCAGTATCACTGCTGAATCCCATTTCTTGCCCATTCACTGTTGCAGCCAACTACATAAAAAAATGGAGGGTTTGGATAGTGACAATTCAGACTGGAAACGAGGACAAGGTGGGGTGCAGGAGAGACAACTAAGGTCTGCATCTCATACCAAATCCAGGCTCCTACCCTATGCTGTTCTTAGAGCATCAGCAACAAGAAAATTGGGCCAGATGAAGCTTCTGTAGCTGTGATAACTATTTTGTACATTGGCCCTCTGAAATCCCTCTCTGGAAAGCACTAGGTGTGTTTTTCCTAATTTAAATCTACAGGAAGAAATTTTCCCAAGCATTAAAATGGTGAAAAAATAAATATTTATAATGTACTTACCTCCTTTTCAAGCCCTTCAGGACGTGGCCCGCTTTTCATGCTTATGATGCTACCTTAGACTTTGGTCATAGAAATAAAGACTGTATGTTGGATGCTGGCACAGTCAGCTTGAAAAAATGATCAAGCTTATTTGCCTCTCGCTTAGAAACCTATCAAAAAATGCCAAGAATTAAACTATGGGATTAGGAAGCCTGCCATTTCTAAGATTTGTGGCACTAGCAATTGACTTAATGCCTTGGCGGGGAACAAGCTGTGCATGGATTCACTCATGTGCCTTCTCTAATTGTTTGTCGGGGAAAGGATTGCCTCAAATCCTTGTGAAAACTGGATAGAGTATCACAGTGGACCTGAGCTTTAGATTCAAACTGTGCCAAGCTCAGGAACACTTTAACAGCAGTCACTGATTATTGGATGCTTCTCATGCTTATGGCGTTGTACAAAGATCAGTTTACTAGACCTCACACCACATTTGTGACATATATATGACTGCAATTTTTTGGGAACCCATTTCCAGAGGCAGTAGAGCAGTGAAGTGCAGGGTAAGGAAATGGTAGGCTTAGCTGTCACACACCTGCCATTGGTGCGATCCACAGCCCTGGGTTGGGGATTTAACTGACTTTCTTGCTAGGCCTTGGTAGCACAAGATACTCCCTATCAGTTTTTCATGGCAGCACTACGGATCTCGTTTGGTCAATGTGGCTAGGAGGACACTGGCTAGGTGGAGTTTGACATGTTCACATTTACAATGTCTTCTGTCTTCTCCTTTCTTCTACTCAACTCATGTTCCCCATGGATATCTCAGGACAGCCTTACTGTCGCCTTAGATTTAACCAGGCCTTGCCAGGAAAGGACATTTTGCCTACAATTCCTCAGAGAAGCCTTTGCGCAGAGCTGACAAAGACGTCACGTTTTTAATGGGACTTAGGCAATCTACTGAAAAAGTGGGAGGTAGTTGACTGAGGAGTTACTCTGCTCTGTCAAACATCGCCTTTAAAACCACACCTAAAGCTATAGGGTGCATATAAGAAGATAGCCTGTCTCTCTGTCTAGGATTAGGCTGCATAAAATGATTGATGAAGCTGAGCAACAAGACAACACCATAAGTATGGATCTGGCTGCTGTAATTGGCAGACATTTCAGATATAGGCTTCAAACCACCATGCATAATAAGGATGGTGTGCTTCTCTCTATGAGGCTATGTTACAAGGAAATAACTTTTGTTTGACTTGGTTTGCCCTCCTGAGTTCAGTTCTATAGCAGAACCTCAGCAGATAAAAGTTAGTGTAGTCCCATTGCAATGTTGGTTTACACCAAAAGTGGTACAGCCCTTTGCACATGTCTTCAGGGAGTTATTTCCCTGAGGACAACAGTGTTCCCTACCCTCAAGGTTATTGTGAGGTGGAAATCACTGATTATAAAATTCCTTGAAGCAGTGGGATGGAATAGACAATATCTCTTTATATACTATTTACTATACCTTACATCCATTTTGTCTCGACACTTTTTCCAGTGAAAGGAAAAGCTGAAGAATAGGCTGAAGTGTGGGCTTTGGGGAGGTGGGAAGAAAAATCAGATCAAAGTGAAGCAGAAGTGAACTTTAATAAATTATTTCAGTAAAAACCACAGTAGGAAAGTTTGTTTTGTGATATATGTGCCCACTGTAGCCAGACCTCCCTGTATATAACTGTAGATACACCAACCAATTTCTATTAATTTAATCTCTTTCTTGCAGAAAATTGAACAACAGCAACAACAACAAAAAGAGTCAAAACGAAACAAACTACAAAGAAGGCCAGAACAAATATCTCCTAAACTGAGTGCCACTGAGAGTTTTTCTTTCTTCTTGGCTACACTGTGTGATATTTTTCTCCATGTTTTCCGCTCCGATTAAGAACACTTTCATCTTCTGTGATGCTAGTAGTGCGTGGGCCTGTACAAAAACATGCACACAAATGAAGACTAAAGCTTCATCTCTGTTCAGCAGCACTGGCAATTTACCATCAATCTTGTTTCTGTATCACACAGAGAGAGGGACAAGAAGGGATGTATCTTCTCAGCAATTCAGGGCATATACTTTCAAAGCTCAAGTTAAAAGAAAGGTAGAGGTGAAAAATCTGGATCCCAGAAGAAGACAAGTAGAATTTAAATCCAAAATTTGGGCATTAAATACCTTCCCTAGGCTACAGCATCATTGCAGAGTTTCCTGTCATCATGTGACAATGTCTAAAGCTATGTAAGCACCTGAAATTTTAATGTACAGACATGCACTGAAACACTGCAGTATTGACTTTACTGCTTTCCTCACCCATCTGCTCATACTCATGACACGTGGCATCTCAAGAACGAGTGTTTTGCACTTTCAACGTGTGGGGGGCTTGTCCTGCTCTTGGGAGTCACTGAATAAACTATGAAAAAGAACGAGGCTTGTCTGGAAAGCACTCCTAAACACCTGCTTTTAGAGTGCTCACACATGAAGTACAAAAACAGCTTCCATCCTCTCTCCACCTCCCAAGGGAGTACCTTCCCAATGTTATAATTTAATTACTTGCCTCTTAGACACAGCTGATTAGGAAGATACTAGATCGTTTAGACTAAAATTCCCAAGTTGCCTAGAACTTCTTGTATGCATCCCTTTCAGAAGACTAACATATGATTGCTAAAGGCACACTTACACATCTAGGAACAAAGAGCCCAACCTAACCTACAAGGCGGGGAAAAGCAGCGGGAAGCACCTACATGGCACAGTAGATAAGCTACTTGATTATCATTCTCAGGGCTGCAGGGCTAATGGGAAAACAGTGCTAATGAGATCTTGGGTGCACAAACGAGAGTCCTGTGACTAGAGGCTGGTGTTATTTCCCAACCCATAGCTATGGGTCATGAGCTATTTCTCATTTGAGGCAATGAGGACATCAGCTCTGGAAGTGGCCCACAGACAGGATTTGCGCTCTGGGTATAACACTGACCAGTGACCAACTTGAAGAACTCAATCTTTTCAGTTTATAAAAGAAAAAGAGGTAAAAAAATAGACTAGAAAGTGGTTTGATCGCAATGTATAAAATGCTTTTGCAATGAATAAATACTGGGTAGTAAAGAGTTCTTTAACCTAGCAGGGAAACACATTGAAAGAAGGAGCAGCAGGCAGTGACACCCAGGCAAACACTAATAACTGGCATGTTTTTAACAGTGGAGGCTATTAGTCACTGCAACAAACAAGGGAAGCTGCATGTTCCCTATCCTTTTGTATTGTCAAATCAAGTGAGAACATTTTTGTGGAAAACATGCTTTTGTCACACAGAAACACAAACCAGCTCAAGACAGAAAAAAAAAACCCCAGAGCTAAAAAAAGGTGCGGAGACGGACAATTCACACTGCTGATGGAAAGAAGCTGCTTTATGGAGAGAGAATATAAAGTTGGGCACTCTTTAGTTTGGAAAGGAGAAGGCTGAAGGGGATATGCTCAAGGTCATTGAAATAACAATGGTGGTGGATGAGATTAATTTAATCCACTGACTAGGGAAAATTCCCTGAAATTATAGGAGGCTGACTTAAAACAGAAAAAAATGAAAGTACATATATATTTATTTTTAAACATAGTAGCAATGAACTTCTGGAGTTTTGCTGCCACAGGAACTGTAAAGACTGAAAATATAAAAATATCACGGCCAAAATAACGTAAGGGAATACCTGGAAATGCAGTGATTAGGCAGGGGTTATATTCTTTACCATCTCTAATGCAAAAACTGTTGAAGTGGTGAGACTACAAGAGGAAAGGACTGCAGACAGTGGCCAGGTTTGTGTGTCCTTCTTCAATAGCATCTCCTCTTGATGCAGGTTATTGGTCTAGCCAGACCCAACCCTGTAGGATATGTTTTATGTTCACATATTCTTCTGTTCTTAACCACAGTACAAGGTATTAAGTGGGGACCTGACCTATTTGTCCATGTGGTCAGTTGGTGTCAGGTCTCTTGAAGTGCTGGCTGTTGGCCAGTTCAGCAGAGTGAGACTGAAGCAGCCTACCTGCCTCCTCAGGTTGTGCCTTTGGGTTTTGTGTTCGGAAAAATTATGCCAACGCTGGGGCAGACTGTGTCCATTCAGACCAGAAGTGCGAGTTCTAATGTCCTACTTGATGGCTTGATTTGGGAGAGACAGTTCTGCTCATGGTCCCTACTCCATGATGTAGTTCTTCTAAAGGCATCTTCTGTCAGCAACAGAGCACAGTGGGCTCCATCCTCAGATGTTTTCCCCCTGCGCATCTCTCTCATCTTCAGAAGTGCTGTGGGTTGACTGAGCCAAAGGGAGGGACTCATCTTGGAGGAGACTACTCCATGATGAGGAATTCAGGGGAATATAGGAAGCAGAAGGAGGGGCAAGAGGCAGTCCAAAGCTCTATGAGGGACCATCCTCTTGCTCTAGTTACCAAAACGTCTTGCTAATACCTCATGCTGAGAAGCAGCTTTTTGCCCTCATGCCAGTCAGGGCAGCCTCCTGACTCCTTGCTAGCATATGAAAGCTATATCCTCATGTGAATGATTAAGGATTTCTTCTGATTTTAGTCTCCATAGAACTGAAGAATGGAGAGTTTTGTAGTATGTTGGTGTCAGATACGGTAGGGAAGAGTTAAGGCATTCCAATTACATTTCTCTTTTCCTTAAAAAAAAAAAAAAAGAAGAAGAAAACTGCAAGACCATTCTAGAAACACACTTCTATCATCATATTAACTAGGGAAGGAGAGGGTGCTCTTCTAGATGTCCATATCCCTGCCAAAGGACTATTATTCCTGCAGGTCTTTTTCTCTGATTCGTCTGACAAATTTCAAGCTCTGTTTCCTAACAACTTTCTCATAAGCATCCAAACCATTTTAGTTTAGCTTCAAAGTCCATCAAGTCCAAGATTCACTGATGTTGTACCAGCACTCTAATACATGTGGTTGGGATTGTTTTCTTTTGTCTACCACAGCGCCATCATGTCACATTTTGCTTCACATTAAATCACTGAGATGAAAAAAGAATGTTCTTGTAGATTAGCACAGGACTTAGCCCTAGGAAATGTTGGTTCAATTCCCATCTTGGTCACATATGCAGCAAACCCATCACAAGCCTCTTGATCTATCTGGAATCAAATTCACTGGAAGAAGGGCAATGAAACCTGCAGGTCTCATTTCTCTATTTGTACAATGAAATGGTCATGATATCCTAGTCCCTTGGGGAGTTTGAGGATTATTCACCCTAACACCCAGAATACCCTGATATTTCCCTATTGAGTATTATATAAGAATATGGAGGGAAAGACTAATCATACATGAGGTAAACAAGTAGCAAATGGATTATACGAGAGTAATTCCATGTGCAGCATAGTCTAATAAAATTAACATTTGAGTGATGACAAGTAGAGAGCCTTTGGGGATGAGAGTACTGGAAACAAGAAAACAGTGAAGAGATTTCTAAGAGGTGAGAAATAAATCAAAATGAGCTCTGTTTTTTCTCCCTGCCCCATGCTCTTACATTGAAGATTTTGCTTTCAGGTGCTGAATAAGTGATACAGGCAGAAAGAAAATCCATCTGCCTCTGTGCCAGATTTCACTAAATGTTGGCCACAGAATTAAATGGAGGCATAAAGAAGGGAGAATGGTAAACTAAATACAAAGCACCGAATAAGAGAAATGGCATTTTATCATAGGCAGCATCACAGGAGGTAGTTTCTTGTCTGGAGTGGTAATGAGAGCACTGACATCTTGACTTCAGCTGTTTCCATGAGTAAAAAGATCCCACAAGTTGATTTGTAGAGGGAGGGAGAGATTGCCTGGAGTCCGAGAGCAATCACGGCGAGACTGAGGGGGACTTTGTAGTGGAGGGATGCAAACAAGACCTGTGGATGTCGAAAGGAAAAGCTGTCACAAGCTTGTGCTGCAAGCAGTGCAGACCTAACTGTCTTTTCAGTACAGCCCAATGCTCAAGTTCATGTTGGAGATCACTGGACATAAGCCCACATGTAAGTATGGATTTTGTGGTTGTGGAAGGAGAGGATGTCCCAGCACTCCTTGCACCAATGCCATATGCCAATTCTTGAAAAATATTGCCTTACAGACCTTCCTAGAAGTTTCTCGTCATGTAAAAATAATGGGAGACATGGAGAGCCTGAACAGAGTAGTAGTATAATTGCATTAAATCCATGCTGCTGCAGAAAGATGGGAGCATGACAGGCTTCTGTCTGCTCTTCAGCCACTGCTCAATCAAATGATGTAGCCATAACCACATAATGTAAGGGAGACATCCAGGCAGGAGCTTTTCTGCTGTTAGTTCCCAATCCTTCACTGAGATCTTTGGTCCAGACTTTAGGGCACTGCAAGTTACTCCTCTGTTACAGCCAGCCATTTCTCAAGGCACAAAATGACGATGTTAAGCTTTGACCCTCCTTGAAGAAGAGCAGGACTTCTACCATGGTCAAGGCTGCCTGTGAAAATGGCTGTGCAAGGACATTTCACAGAAGTCACATGAACTCTCTCTCTCCCAGTGACTGCAAGCCCAGATATTTCCCAGAAATGCAGAATTCTCTTCTATCAAAAGGTGGAGGCATCAAGGTTTGGTTCTGTTCTGTATTAAAAGTAAAGGAACACCATTTGAAATCTTGGAGGAAAGGACAGTTTGTCAAGAAAATGCTAGTTCCTGTCTCCTTTCAAGGCTTAAAGATAGGGCAGGAGAGGTTTTCTTTTCAGCCAGAGCTCAAACAGCTAAGCCACTGACTAATCTGGGTGTGTATCTAGGCTTATTTTCCAGAAAAGAAATCTAGGAAACAGATAAAACTGTCCCATCTCCATATTTCATTAAAACATAACTATCTGAAAGAAAAACAAACAAACAAACCTTAAAGAAATTGGTGTTTCTATCAGAGCAGAATTGACTAATGCTACAGGTGGAACCTAGGGAAGGCAAAGGACTGTGTTGCCCTGTATCCTGCACTGCTTTTCTATAGTTACCTTCATCTTAGTTAAGTCACCTTAACTTCATCTAAGTTAAATCATCTTTATCTTGCAGCAGATATGACTTTATTTTTGTGGAAGAGAATTTGAGAACTGGGCTGGCTTTGTGAGTCATAGCACTTCCCCCAGCCGAATTTAGGCATTTACTGAGCAATGATTACTAAAGCACCTGACTTGCTCTTTATTGAGTGCAGGTGGAGCGCAGGATGCCTTGATTCTGCGTAGACTCCTTTGCTGTAGGTGATCATGGCTAGTCAGATATATTGCTCGTTGAGGGATAGACAACTACGAGTCATCTGTGTCTTTAAGAAGCTCCCCTACTGACTGCGTAGCTTTAATATCCTAAGGGGCTCCAGCAAGTCTGTGCTCCCTACTGAGACATCTATGTTTGAGCACAGACGGAAAAATGCATTAGCTGATGAAAAGATATTAATAATGCAGAGAAAGGTAAAATTCTTTCAGCTCTACCGTAACATATCCAGGCTGTTTGGAATATTTGGCTCTGATTGTGTGTGTATACCCAGCGATGCATTTACTTTGATCAAGACATTATGGCAGCAATTTCCACTGATAAAGTGTGCTTCTGTTAATGAGATCACCTGGGCCAGTGATTGGAGAAATGACAACCGTGTATTCATTTCTAGGTTGTTCAGATATTCCCTGCTTTGTGTTCTGCCTCCAGTCACAAAGTCAAAGTAAATATCCATCAACTCAGCAACATTTCTGCTCTGACTTTCCCCTTGAAATCACAGTTTATTTGCATTGGAGACACTGGAGATAAGACAAGCCAGAGGAAAAAAATGTGCAGCATCCCTCAGCTTTCTCTCTGTGCCATGAGGAATAAATTAACTTGAAACAGGGACTTTGACTCAGGCGCTGATAAAACTACTGGTCATTATTTTACCTTTCCAGGGGCTGGGGGAAGTCATGGGAAATTCTGGGTTATGAGAAGCTAATTCCCCATAATCTCACTCCTGTACAGCTTACAGGCCAACTGAGAGTGAGAACAGCTTTGATTGTAATTTAGAGTTGCTCTAAATTATGTCAGCAACCACCAAAAAACTCACCAGCAACTGCAAATGAGACTGAAATGGAAATGCCAGTGCAACTCTGATTACAATGTCTGCAGCAAGAAAATTGCCAGGAAAAGGTTGAAGTTAGTAAAGGGTTTGACTCTTGTAGTTAAACCTTTGGAAATCCATTCTGCTGTTTTAATGTTCATGCTGTTACATCAGAACAACTCCTGTTGTTAACTCCTGTATTAAGCAATATGGTTAAGTATGAATAACATCTGTGGTGTTAGCTTCCTTCTTTCTACTGTCCTTTTCCAAGAAGAATTGTATGGGCAACACAGAATTTCCTTTTGGCCTAGACTGATTTTCTTCTGTATTTATATAAAAAGAGGCCTGTACTTGGAGAAGTGAGTAAGACGTATAAGGATCCTTATGTCTTGGTGGAGATCATTCCACAGTCTTTGACAAGCTCTTCTGAAACTTCTGATTACATTTACACGAGAAAGTGAAGATAGAGTCACCCTTTCTCCACCTCATGCCATGCCAAGCCAGCAGTCTGGACTCCTGGTGCCTGATTCTTGCTGAGGATCAATAATCTTGAAAAGGAAGCCAAATAACTTTGGTATTATATGACAGATAATAAGGATTTAATGTTAGCAGCTCAGTACCAGGGTAGATTGAGCCCATTTCTGCCTGTATGCTCTTCCCCCTAGGTAGAAATACCCTTCTAGTTCCTACATGGTGAAATCTTAAGCATCAAGTATTATGTTCCCCTTTATTATGTACTGGATTTGCTGATCTCCTGCCTGGAATTCTAGATATGAAGATAAAGACCCAGAAAGATGACAGCTTTTAATCTCATTCAATATTATGAGAATAATAATTCTGCAATAATAATAATACGTGATATACAGAACAAATGCCACTGTGACTGATCCTCCAAGTCCATTTTCATTTCTCTCCTTTTTTCTCCAGGACTTCATAACATCACTCTTGGGATTGAGCAAGTAGCTGCTGGTGAGCGAGGAAAGTTAGAGTGGAATCACCACCCATCAAGACCTTCCCCTTTGTTTTAATTACTTGACCTGCGCCAAGCACGAGCATGACAGCAGAGCATTGGTATCAAAGGGGAAGACTGGCAGGGATTTTTGATTCTCTATAACAACCTTTTACTCTTTCTTAGGTTTACATTTTTTCCCCTAGCATCTGCCTTAGGAGATCATATCTTACTTGTTTTTATTTTTAGAAAATGTAACCAAAGTGGGTTTGGCCATTTTGAGGAATGAGGTTAGTAAAATATTTCAGTTGTTTCAGCATTTCTGAAAAATCCTGGGGACTTTTCTATTCCTTTTGCTTCCAGTGAGCATTTTGAAAGAGCTTTCCCATCCCTGAAAAAACAACCTAAATCTCAACAAAGTGCTAGTCCTTGGAGATTTGATCAACACTACCCGCGAAATTCCCAAATATGCTAGCTGTTCTGGACATCTTCCAGCCAAAAGCTGAGCAAGATTTTCTTTGGACTAATAGTTCTGCACCATAGCAAGCTAGATATTCAAGATGAAGAGTTTTAATTATGGTTCATGAGGTAGGGCTATCTGTAGGCCTGGGGAATAAGGGATCATGTTTTGCACTCACAAGGGCTTGCACAGCTTTAAATCCTGATATGTGAAAAAAATTATTCTAAAGCTCACTGTTCTCTTGCCAGCACCAAATAACAATGAAATTTCCTGGTGGAGTTTCTCAAAGATAAAAGTAAAAAGATATTTACATGATTAAAGACTGTATGAATAATAACATAAATGCACATGGGATCTAAATTATGGTGCCACATTGGATTAACAGTGCACTAACAGTTAAGATTCGTTGTAGCATTTCCAAAGCTAGGAGTACGTGACTTAGTGACCATAGCAATGTATTTTCATCATTATTTTTTGGCATGTAATTATAGTGTAAGTAGATGGGAAAACAGGAAGGAATGAGAGTTGTTGGATGATGCTCGTTCCTGTTGACCTAACTCCTTTGCTCCACAGTGAGCAGAGAAAAACAAGATTTTTATTCTCCTACTTTAAAATCTTGTCTAGTAAATAAATAATGTTCCTCATTGTAATACATCTTCTACAGTCCTCCATGCTCAAGCTCCCAAATGAGGAATCATGTCGCATTGTACTTAAATAAGGAGGGACCAAAGGGCTGACAAAGAGCCAGCTCTGTGACCGGTATATGTTCAAGTCAAATGAATAACAAGGCTGTAGATCAGTAAAGATTGTTCTTCTTATTTGCATTTAGAAAATACCTGATCAGGACAGGAATCTGCCGTTTTAAGCATGTCAGACATTAATAAAGAGTTTTCATTTTCCACACACCTGTGTTGGGAATGTAGATAAAGACACTGAGAGGTGATGAGATATTCCCACAGTTGGGTTTTGCAGAGCAGTGGCAGACTAGGAGGAGAACCCAGGTGTCCTGCCTACCAGCCTTACATGTGTGCCCACCACTACAGCACATATGATGGGACTCAAATTCAGTTTGTCTTCAAGGGTTTCCTCCACCCCTGAATAGTTGAGGGATGTGCTGCATTTGAGCAGAGAAAAATTACATCTGACTGTTTTTGCAATGAGACGTGAACTATTTCCCCCCCAGCTCACACCTTCTGCTTAACATCATACTTTGGAGGAGGCTGGCAGGATACTCCTTTGGTTTCTAGTGAAGTTGAAAGCCTTTATTTCCTGGTCTGAGTCACAAACAAAGCAGGTTTGGACTGTTAAAGCACCTCATCACTCTCACAGTGCTCATCATCATCAGATGTCCTTTTGCCTGGGAAACTTAATAAATGAATGTGATCATGGGTCAAAGCTCCTTCATGGGATGGAGGCTGGTTCCCTGGCAGGCTGAGGAGGGAAGAACGCTTATTGGGTATCCTTGTGGCACCAGTGATGCTGAGTCTTACACACGTAGCAAGAATTTTACTAATCCTGAAATAACCCTGCTCAAGTACTTCTCTAAATCCTAAACCCAACAGTGAGGCTGAGGGAGGGTGATGTGGGGAGGGGTGTGTTTAGTCTGAACAGCCCGTTCTTCGGCCTCACATCTTTTTCTTCCTTGTGTCCAGGGTGGTGATGACAAACTAAGCTTTGATGATATGTTCATTTGTAACGTGAGAGGAGGAGGGTGAAACTGTTGACTTCTGGAGGTAAAAGTCCTTGAGGGAGGAGGAATCGGCCTTCCAAAGGTGCTCTCTGCATATCAAAGTGCAAATCATTGCTTTAGCCAGAGGTGCTCCATCTGCATTTGTGGCAGACAGGAGGCAGCTAGAAAATTTTGCAGCAGGAAAAGGTTTCCTAAATTACAAGAGAGCTTGGGGAATCCTTAAAATCTGCCGAGAAGCTTCAGTGAAACTTATGCGTAGCCAGAAAAGCCTTGTGTGTCAGTGAGGGAAGATGTTTAGGGAGGTTATCAATTCTGAATAGTAACATTCAGATGAGAAAAGCGTTATTGGATTATGACCTTGGATCCCAACACAATGGTGTCCCACAGAGAAATCCAAAGTGGAAGCTAGAAAAGGAGACAGTATAATCTCACTTCACCTTTTATTGGTTTTTATGTTTCTCTGTTTGTTTCCAATTTTGCTATCATGTTCCTAAAGCTTTTTTTGGCAAAGATAAATCTCTTATCTTCCTTACATTTGTCTGCTGTCAGAAGCAATCTTAGGTGAATCTGACAAACTCAATGCCCCTTTTTTCCCCAGAAAATAGAAAAAAACTACCAACAAAAACACTCAAAAGAGACCTCCTTCAAACCTTTCTGATAGGATATGTTTGAGAACTGACAAATCAAGGGGAGAAATGTTCACTGTTGAGCATAAACCAATGGCTTTTACAGACAGGCAAGACAGCTCTCATTTCCAAGTAGCCACATCTCTAACCAAAGAAGGATGTCCAGAGCCTGAAGCATTATAGTAAGGAAATATTTTTCAGTTTAGGAAAAGAAAAACCAGGAAACTATTTGTGTTTCTCAAGCACAACCAAGACCACAAATACCATGGCCTTGACACCCAGAGCAGCAATGTCCAGGGATCAATACCGCCTTTTACTTGAAACACAATTCCAGTTTTAAGCTTTAAAGTGTGAATAATATTGGCTGTCAGAGATAACAGCAAAGATGTGATTCTGCGCCCTGTATTCCCAGAGGCACTGGGAATAGAAAAGAAAGACAGAAGAAGGGAAAGGATTGTCCTCTGAATCCAGGTCATGCTGTTAAGAAAATCACATCAATGACTTCTTTCAACATGTATTTTGAATAAAAGAGCATGCATCTACACATGTGGGAACATGGGTAACTGTGCAACAAAGAGTTTGGGCAATTCCAGCTGAGTCCTTCATAGTCCCAAAAACCAATGTCATGAAACCACCAGCTGTACTAATGATGTTCAGCCACTCAAGAGATGAGGTGGGGAAGGGAGTCAGTGAGATTTCAGGAATCTGGGGTAAGGGAAGGGTCTTTATTTCTCTTTCCACATCCCCTCCTACACTCATTGCAGAGCTTGTGTCCACCTTTATGCAATTAGGGCTTGTCCCTGGGGACTTCATATGATGACTGAGGCTCTAGAAGAGGATGGCATTAGGGACGCTGGTCCCACAGGGAGGCACACAACCATATCCCAGCACAATCTTTTCCCTCAGCCAAGAAGATCAGTCATTTTCCAGGACTCAAGAGCCCCTCGTGAACCCTGTGTGTGCAGCAACGCCGCTCTGGTTCACTCTGTCAAGGAAGGAGGGGAGGGAGGAGGATGAGGGACTGTCGGAGGAGCAGCCATTTTTTGGAAGAGGAGAGATGAGGGGAGACGCTCATTAATTCAAACAGGAACAGGGCTGAGCCTGGCAAATTGGCACAGAGTGGGATGCAAATCTAGTGTTCATGGGACTGCAATGGTGTTGGCACCTTGTTGGGGATTCATTTCACTAAACGTTGTTAATACACAATGGACACGACTCAGTCTGACCCGACCATACCAAGTTCTTTCTATGGTCAGAGTAGAGCAAGTCAATAGATTTGCTGGAGTTTAGAGGGTGATTTGCCTCATCTAAAGTATTGATGTGTCTCATCCTGTATATGCTCTGATCATTGGTTAGATTTCTGCTTTTTATAACTGTACCCAGATAACTGCTTTGACTGTAGGGCCTCTAAGCTGCTGTATTGGGTTTTGTTGGGACACAGTTAATTTTCTTTATAGCTTGTATGGGGCCATGTTTTGGACATGTGATGAAAACACTGTTGATAACACAGGGATGTTTTAGTTATTGCTGAATAGTACTTACACAGCGTCAAGGTCTTTTCTGCTTCTCACACCACCCTGACAGCAAGTAGGCTGGGGGAGCACGAGAAGTTGGGAGGGGACACAACTGGGACAGCTGACCCCTACTGACCCAAAAGATATTCCAGACCATATGACATTGTGCTCAGCAATAAAAGAGAGGGAAGAAAGAGAAAGAGGGGCAAGTTTGGGATCCATGTGTCCCGATGGGGAAAACAGGTTTTTGGGCATAAGCTGGCAGGGCTAATTGAGAAACATTTAAAGCAGAATTGATGGGGGAAAGGGATATCAACAGGACTGCAGTAGGTAAGCCAAGGGTTGGCATAGGATCTCCTGAGGGTGTCAAAGCTAGTGGGACCATTTACACTGCTCCTGGGAGCACAGCGGGCTCAGAAACATATCTGAAATGCTTGTACACCAATGCACACAACATGAGAAAAAAAAACCAGGATGGACTGGAAGTGTTGGTTAGCTCCCAGTCTCTTAGTGAGACCTGATGGAATGAGTCCCACAATTGGCGTACTGGGATGGAGGGCTACAGGCTGTTCAGAGGGCTACAGGGCAAGAAAGGTAGAGGTGTTGCACTATACATAAGGGAGGGGTTTGATTGCACAGTCCTTACAGTTAGTGATGATGTGGTTGAGAACCTCTGAGTAGGGATTAGGGGAATGGAAAACAAAGGGGATCTTGTAATGGGTGTCTACTACAGATAGCCCAGCCAGGATGTAAGCACTGATGAGTTGTTCTACAGGCAATTAGGATAAATTTCTGGATCGGTAGTCCCTGTCCTTATGGGAGATTTCAACTTCCCAGACACCAGCTGGGAATATCATACTGCTGTGATGAGCAGGTCTTGGAAATTCTTTGTAGGAGATAACTTCTTGTCTGTGACAAGTTAGTTTGGTTTCGTCTTGTATATATTCTTATCACAATATTCCCTTGATATTCAGTGTTGCATACCTTCATTTGAAAACAGCCATTCTGTGACTTAATAACACATTATAATGAAAATAACTAACACTCCAGTTCACAATTTCTTTTTGTGGGTTTCACATTAATTTTATATGGTGGCTTTGTTGTCATTATTATTATCCCAACTTCATCTCCAGAAAGAACCCTGGAGATCTAGCAGGAGAGATTACAAGAAGAGAAGGAAACAGAAGCCCCACAAGCAAATGCATCCTCCACATAGCTCACAACAGATTGCAGAACACCTCCCTATTTTAAAGTTGGAAAAAAAAAAAATATTTTCATCTGGAAAAAACAGCCAAAATCAAGCAACAACACATTAACAAGCACCAAAGTCTGACACTGCTGAACACCACACTCATTATCTAACCTCTAGGCCTTACCAACAAAAGACATAACTAATATTGGTATTTTGAAATTCTGTACTGAGTACATTGATTCATGTAAGCACTGCAATATAACCCGTTTAACAGATTTGCTTTTAATTCTCCCCTTCTTAAAATAGTCCTTGTTCAGATTTAATATTTCACAAAGAAGCAGCTTCCTGGTGTGTACAAAGGACACCCTGCCTATGTGTCTGCTTTTGAAAATAACTCCAAGACCCTTGAGCTCCTTAAAAATGTGTAGACCAGAAGAATTTCTCAGGGGTATGAAGATCCCTGATTAAACAGCCTGTATTACTGGAGATTTCCAATCCGTGACCAGCAAGCCTTCAGGCAAACATGAGTTCGCAGCAGTCGGACTACGTATGAGAAACAAAGTGTTGAAATGATATAAGGGAAGCAAATAAGCAGAGATTATTCAGAAATTAGTTTCCAGATGTTAACAGGGCACCAGATATTCCAGACAAGCATTTTTTAGGGAAAGGAGGACAGAATTTGTAGCTCTCTTTTTTAAAATGTTTTCTTTTCCCATTTTTTTCAGCCATTTTCCAGTAGGATCAAAATGTCTGCAAAAATATGAAAGTGTCTTTCAAATCTTGTTTTGCTGTTGTTCTTCAATTAATTGCCTGTGTTGAGTGCCAAAGTTCTTATGTGATGTATTAGCCCTTGATTTTTGTCCCCAGCATCTTTCCTGTAACATCTTAATCCACTTATTGCCCTATTACTTCAGATTCTGGTCAACGCTTCATTATGATGCAGCTTTTTCTGTGATATCAAAACAATCTCTGCCCTAGTTTTGTTTTATGCAGAGCAAGGATTGCACAAGAAAAGAAATATTACAGTTCACTGACTAACCTACAAACAAATAAACAATTTCCGTTCAAATTGACCAGAAATGAACAATTTTTCACCCCTGTGGGAATGGCTATATATCCTTATAATCAGGACAAAGTCAAGGCAAGATCAACATACAGGATAAATTCCCTGGATCAGACAATGGATTTTAATCCCTGTTTCCCATCAACAAGTTTCACAATCTCTCACCTTTTATTTTGAAGGAGACTATTTTCCTTCTGCATATATGAACTGAGCCATGCACATAACTGCTTTAGCCAATAGTCCTGAAGAATTTAACCCAGAATCACAAGTAGTCTGACTTCAGAGATCTACTCGATCCATTCCCAAATATTTAGATTTATAAAACTAAAGATACCAAGCTGGTATTTGAACTCAGTCAGAAGAGTTACAAAGTTAATTTCCAAAATGTCACTTGAATTGAACAGCTGTTGATTAACCTAATCAGGTTGTTGTTTTTTTTTTTAATTAAGGAGCAGGTTGTTTTAATTAAAATAAATTTCAGTGTTGGAAAAATGAAAACAGACTAATTATAATAAAAGTACAAGGTACTTCTATTTCCAATCCATGTGGTTAACTTCCAGAGAACTACACGGAAGATATGGCTTAAACTCACTCTTCCATTTCCATTTCCTTCTTTCCACAGTTAAAGAAGAAAATTTCCTTTCAAGGTGGATATGACACTTCATCTCAATTGTGCCATGCCAAAGAGTCCTGAAGAACAAGTTTGTGAACAAAGAAAAAATTCAACTCATAAATGTGTAACTACAATTTTTAAAAAATATATCACTGAAGAAATTTTAGTTCGTAGTTGTATTGGGTTTGCATGGCAAGCTTTTGGTAGTGGGGGGGGTTGCAGTGGTGGCTTCTGTGAGGAGCTGCTAGAAGCTTTCCCTGTGTCTGACAGAGCCAATGCCAGCCGGCTCCAAGACGGACCCGCTGCTGGCCAAGGCTGAGCCCATCAGCGACAGTGGTAGTGCCTCTGGCAGAACAGATTTAAGAAGGGGAAAAAGTTGCTGGGGTGCAGAAACTGCAGCCAGGAGAGAGGAGTGAGAACATGTAAGAGAACCAACCCTGCAGCCCCCCAGGTCAGTGCAGAAGGAGGGGGAGGAGATGCTCCAGGTGCCGGAGCAGAGATTCCCCTGCAGCCTGTGGGGAAGACCATGGTGAGGCAGGCTGTCGCCCTGCAGCCCAGGGAGGTCCACGGGGGAGCAGATCTCCACCTGCAGCCCGGGGAGGACCCCACACTGGAGCAGGGGGATGCCCGAAGGAGGCTGTGACCCCATGGGAAGCCCACGCTGGAGCAGGTTTTCTGGCAGGACTTGTGACCCCGTGGGGGACCCACGCTGGAGCAGTCTGTGCCTGAGGGACTGCAGCCCATGGAAGGGACCCATGCTGGAACAGTTCGTGAAGAACTGCATCCCATGGGAAGGAACCACGTTGGAGAATTTCATGGAGGACAGTCTCCCACAGTGCAGCAGGGGAAGAGTGAGGAGTCCTGCTCCTGTGGAGGAAAGAGCGGCAGAGACACCATGTGTCGAACTGACCCCAACCCCCACTCCCCATCCTCCTGTGCCACTCAGGAGGAGGAGGTAGAGAAATCAGGAGTAAAGCTAAAGCTGGGAAGAAGGGAGGGATGGGGGAAATGTGTTTTTAAAATTTGGTTTTTATTTCTCATTAACCTACTTTGGTTTGATTTGTAATAAATTAACTTATTTTTCCCCAACTTGAGTCCGTTGTGCCTGTGACGGTAATTGGTGAGTGATC
Source organism: Haliaeetus albicilla (assembly GCF_947461875.1). NCBI lineage: Eukaryota > Metazoa > Chordata > Aves > Accipitriformes > Accipitridae > Haliaeetus > Haliaeetus albicilla. The sequence goes on from NC_091485.1 coordinate 73,809,896, forward strand.
TCTCCCTGTCCTTATCTCAACCCATGAGGCTTTCATTATATTTTCTCTCCCTTGTCCAGCTGAGGAGGGGGACTGATGGAGTGGCTTTGGTGGGACCTGACATCCAGCCAGGGTCAACCCACCACAGTAGTACCCCATGCATGCCAAGGAATGCTTAGTGAAATCTTTATCAGAGCAGTATTTCAGGGATAGTCAATGGATAGCTTGGGAATATGTCAAGGAGACAGTTTGTACACAGTAGTATGAGGTATCCAACTGGACATTTGCAAACTACATCTCAGCTGTTCCTTGTCTGCGTGTGCAAGGTGCTCTTACATGAGGCTAATCACAGCCTTTGCTCTTTTGTAGTTTTGAAGTCCAGGACTGCTGCTGATGCTAGAAGTCATCCCAGAGCAATTGGTCAGGCACAAACATCAGAACTACTGGACATTCAAGAGTTGCTTCACTTGTCATACAAAGGAGATCTGTAAATGGGAAATTCTTTATTTGACAGGTGGCAAAGCATAAGGATGAATTAAGAAGCTTCACTGGTGAGTCTAGGCATCTTCTCTGGCAGCCTTCTCCTTTGACTTAGACCACAGAGCCCAATCAAACACTGCAACAATTTTGGAAAGAAGTTCTGGAGTGATAAAAAGATGCAATCTTTCTCAAACCCACCACTGAGCCTTGGTACCCTCTTCAGCCTTTTATTGCTCCAAACCTTTGTCAATGAGAATGGCTCTCCAGAATAGGAGGAAAACTTCCAGCCTTCTCATCCGCATACAGAATTTGGTCTTTTCCTCCTTTAGACTGGTAAATGAGAGAGGCGATCTTCAAGTTGAATTGCTCTGAGTTGTGAGTCAGCTCACAACATAAATGCAGCTGGAATATACACAAACGATTCTGCTCATTCCAGTGGTGCAATTTCCCATTATGCTAATTAAAATTTCATCTGAAGAGATGTAAGCTTGTGTTCCTATTCCCACAAAAGGAGTCGTAGGCTGCCCTGCTCCCACAGAATACATTTGGTCAGGAACTTCTCTTGCACTACAGACTGATCCCTTTCCAGGATCTCGCTTCATTCATGTGAACAGTCCTTTCTCACTTCACTGGTGTGCAGTGAGATTCCCCAAGTGAGTCAAGATTTGCAGCCTTTCCTTTCCAAGATGTGAAGTGGAGAAGGAATAAAGCTGGAAAAGAGAGAGACTCCAACTAGATATGCTGATACATCTTTGCTACATAGCAGGAAAAAAGCAAATACTTGTCTAGCAAGTCATTCCTTGATTCCTGTTATTGTACCAAGTGGAGTTCCTCATGGAAGATGACTTTCTTCTTCCAGGTCTGTTTATCATGACATGCATAGGATCAGGCCAACTGTTTTTACTTATTCCTCTCTCCTTTCTAACATAGAGATATCAGACTCATCCATGCTGTATGAAGGCTGTATGTTCTATTGTGTATTTCAAGACCCACTGGTGGCTGCTTTTTTGCACACTACCTCTGACAGCAGCAGACATGGGCTTGAGACTCCCGATGGCCACTACCAAGCTTGGTGTCTTCTTTGGATTACTTTTGAGGACTGGGATCTCAACTTGGTCATCATTGGCGGAAACAGACTCTGCCCCAGCTGTATTTTTCATTCTGTGTTTGGGGTAGGCACCTACTCCAGGAAAAGCCAAGCAAAAATTATAGCCATGTCTTTGGGCATTAAAGCAATATTTTTTGGTTAAGAACTTGGCAAACATCCCACTGACTGAAGTGGGAACATTCAGAGATAAAAGTGTGAGCTGCCACTTCTCCTTTGCCAGGGCAATAACAGATCAAACCTCTGCAGATCGGGAACAAAGACAGATTTTGCAGAGCAATACATGGCGGGGGCTGCAGGAGGGCTTAGCCTGCTGTGCATATCAAATTTTCTCTTGTCTGCCTTGTCTCATTGCAGCTTTAAGAAATTCCTGAGGAAGGGAGTTGCCTTAATAGCAAGTTGTACCATTTTTAAGGCTGCATTTGTATCGCTCACACAGCAAGAGCTCTTGTCACATGGAAGTCATCGAATCAAAACACTGACATGGCAAGAGAATAAGGCAAGATAATGAAATGAGAAATTAAGAGCATGAAAAGTAGATGCTGTAGAAAAGCTGACATTTCATAACACTCCAAGTGAACACTTGCCTGTATTTCAAAGTCGACCGATAAGAAATTATTTGCTTTTCTTATATAACAGAAATAGATAAAGGATTCCATTTGGATAGGAGAAGATTCCACTAGGCTGCAATTTATGTATGAATGCTCAATATTTAAGGAAATTGCTTCTTTCACTTTGTCAACTGGCATAAATGTATGCTAAAGAGGGATTCATTAGAAAAAGCCATGCAATGCATGAGCTCATCTCAAATAATCCTGATCTCGCCAGGCAGGTGTTTTGCATCCTATTAGGAGATGGCACATTGAGCTGCAGGAGGCTTGCCACATGGGTTGTGGTGTCGTTCCGTGAAAACAGAACACAAGGGTCTCACCTCTCTCCCTTAAACGAAGTTGCCGCTTACTGTACGTGTGCTCACTGTGGAGACAGTCATCCTAGCTCACAGGCCTGCAGTTGTCCAGAGACTAATGCCTCTCAGTTTTCACCCTAGTGAATAAGAAAGGAGCCACTGGGCTTCTCTCCTGCACTCTAACCTCCACGGTTGGTTCTGCAGGCACATCAGCCTCTGATCAGTATGAGCAAAAGTTCCTTGTGCCCCAGAGAAAAGCTGAGAGTCTTGCAGGAGAAAGCTGTGTCTGACTGACGGCTCAGGAGAATTACTGAAAGAAACAATTGTTTCCTGTGTCATTACAGCATGAGGGCTTTGTGGAGATCTGAGGAGAGATCTATAGTAGCATTTATGGCAACTTACATGGGATTTTTATGTACAGATTTAAAAGCGTGATCCAAAATAACCTGTCTAGCCTGAAGAGTCATCTGGGAGTGTGAAGGTATGAATGTCTTGTTTTGCTTCTTCTCCTGGAAAATTTACTCAGTCCCTCAACTTCTGCCTCTTGCCATATCCAGGTATAACATCACCTTTGCTGAGCTGAGAAGCTTGTTTTCTCCATCTTGCCTAAAACTGTTTTAAGTGATCAGAGTTTGCTTTAATTAAGCTAGACTGAAGTAGACATGCCCCTACGCCCCTGTAAGGAACCTTCTGGGTTCCTACAAGTTCCTAGGAGGGCTTAGGTCACTAGACATGGTGTGTATCATTTGCCCTGACATCAACACTTTCCTTCCCAGCCACAGTAAATGGAGGATTTGCACCCTTTCAAACACAGTGTATTGGTGGTTAGGGCATTCACTGAGGAAATGGGAGACCTTGGTACTTGACTTTCTCTACCTGAAGAATTTGAAACCATACTTTCATTTCCAGAAAATACTCGGTTACAGGTTAAGCTGATGGAGGTGTCCTGTTGATTAACCTGTAGAAACAGGACCATAATATCTGTGGACTAGTATATTGTGATTCTCTGGAGGGAATTGCATAGCAGGTCTCTTTTTTATTATTCCTGGTGGTTCATCTAAGGCATTTTCAAAGGATGTTGTGGACATGTCACTGCTCAGGTGGCTAACTTCTTAGTCGCATCTACTGGATGATCTTTTTTATGCAATATTCTCATATTACTGTACAGAATGTAACAGAGAATCTACAGGACTCATCTTCTTTAGAATCTAATTTTAGGGTTATACTTAGTAATGTGGATACTTAGTTATGTTAGTGAGATGATCTGAGCCTCATCCATTACTTTTATCTATGGTGGCTTTCCTAGGCTTTAATGAGATGTAGCTGGTTAATCAAACATCTCAGCTTTCTATAGTTGCCATGCTACATGGAAGGAGGTTGTGCCACCTGGATGACACTTTTCAAGTATAGCTATACTACTACTAGATAAGATGTTGCCATGCTGGGCACTATGTCCTTGTTTGTCCATACAGCACAACAGTTAGTTGACTCCCCAGTGCCGAATAACTTCTTAAAGGCAGATCTGCTGTAGTGGAAGATAGCTGGAAGCAGTGGTGTTGGCGTGTACAGAAGCACCAGGTTGTTCACTCAGAGCAGTCCCTGAAATCTGTGAAGACAGTGACTGCTGTCAAAGCCTGTAGATCCAGCAGCACACAAAGGAAAGGCATAGCTATCCCCTGTACCAGTCTATGTGCCCTTCTCCAAGCTACGTGGTGTCACTTGGCCAACACTCCCTGGGTGTAGGAAAACAGTAGGAAACCAGGCACCTCTCTGGTGGTGGTCAGAAAAGGATGGATGCCTTTGACACATGTTCAAGGAGAAGCTTTCATTCATAGTTCTAGATATAGAGCAAAAGAGCTCCACTGCAGGAGACTGTGACCTTGGGGAAAACGAGAACGTCAGATGAATGTCTGAAAGCTTTTCATGCCATATGAGAATGTGCTTAGTTCCAGATCAGCAACTCATCTGCTATTTCAGGTTCCCACCCAGAAGGAGATTAATTCAGGTTCAAGTTCAGCTCAAGTCTATCTAATTCTGGGCAGGTACATTTACTTGATTGTACCAAAGGAGAAGTACCATCTTGGGGCCATTAGAAATGCTAAGGAGTGTTTCACTTAATTGTGTCCTGCAACAAAGAAAGTTTTCCAACCGTTCACTGAACCATTTCATAAGAATAAGTTCTTTTGTGACATTATGTTCCAACAAAAGATTTTGAAAGAACAAGGGAAGAGGAAGGTTCATGCATCCTTACCAGTAATCTGCAGACATTTTTTTAGGGAAGATCTTTCCTTCTTCTGGAAGGAGATGTATTATTACCACAGCTTGCAAAGAGACAGTCATAACTTGAACTGAAGTGAGGATGGGTGAGGAGTACCTAAATTCAGTTTTTTTTGTCAAGCACGACCTTGCTGCTAATGAGGTACCATCCACATTCATTCTGGAAAAAAGAAAAACTTTAGTGTATTGGTATCATCCAGCTTTCCCTGCTCCCTAAGCTGCCATTTATCACACTGAATCCTGTCCACTAGATCATCAGTGGACATAGAGGATGTTTTATCTGGGGTAGCAATGTGCCTTGAGTAAATATGTCCTAGTCACAAAAGAGGAAAGGAAAAATCAGAGAAAAAATTAACAAACACTGAAAATTCCTATAGGTAAAGACTGGATCACTTCTTAAATGCTACAGTGATTTCCCAGTCATTCAAATAGGCTGGGCTCCTGACAATAAAGCTGAATTGGAAATGATTCATTCCATGTAGTGTTAGCTGCCTGAAAGGAGGGCAGCTCTGAAGCTGGTGCTGAGAAGGAAATGGAAATAGAATTAGGTTTTTGCATACCCCTAATATTTACGTTCTCTTTTGAGAGAATATTTACTCTGAGAAAGCATAAAAGCTCTACAGGTAAACAGTGTCAAATAATCAACAGCATAATAAAAGTGGAGAGCTGTTTATTTTGTTTTTATGGGCCCTGCAAAAATTACAAACTTTTCATTTTTAAACAAATTCTTGGAGTGTTCATTGCTATACCAGTTTTTAACAGAAGCTGCTCTGATGTTCATATTCAACTTCTGTAATACCAGACACAGAACATTCCAAAATGCCCTACTCCTGGCTAAACTACATACCTGCCTGCAAGACATGACTGTCAGTCCAGTTTCACCCAGAAACCTTGGGAAGAGACTCAGTGAGGAGGTTAATCAAAGAAAGATGATAATACACTAATTGCTAGATGGAAAATAAAGCATCCTCCCTAATGCTGTTAGAAATAGCTGAGATTTATATGGAAGCAGGCATTGCTAGCCCGACTCCTGAACTTTAAATGTAAATTGAGCACCTGGAGTGCTTTCTACATGGGCATTTAAAGTACAAACAGAAATTATACACTTGGATGATTTTTATAAAGCCCTTTAATAACTGTTATTATAATCTTAAAATAATAATTATAAAGGTAGTGGCCTGGCTAAAGGGGTCAAGAACAATTTTTTGGATTTCTCATTTTTATCTTTTAAGTTCAGTTCATCCCTCAGTATGTCTTGGGTGAACCTAAGGGCCTTGTGAGCAGAAGCTTGACTGGTGAAATGTTGGATTATGCAAAAAATGGCTACCATTTCTGTCTCCTGCCACTTGCACTGCAAGAAGTTGGTGTGTGCCCTAGTTAAAGATGGGTCTGAGACTTCTCATAGAGGTGGCTGTCTTGCAAACTCAGTACAGTAATTTCAAATCTGCTTTTTTTTCCCCACTGTTCTGCGGTCCCTGCTGGGCCTGGGAAACCAAGAAGAGCGATGAATCTGCATAGATGAAAAGCAGAAATGATGTCATTTAATGGTCAAGAAAGGGCTTCAGTGCAGAGTTGTGATTAGACATCAATGTTTCACTCTACCCTCCTGCTCCCAAACTCAGCAGATGGTCCTAGGGAAACAAATGTGTCTTGTTTGACTTTCTGCAGTTGCCCACCTCGTCCATTTAGATGACAGACTGAAGCATATTTTTATTCTCATCTTATGTTTAGAGCATAGCCAGTATGCAAGGGGCTCTGATCTTCCTCAGGACCTCGAGGCAATGCTATTCTCTTGCTCTGCTTGGTTTTCTCTCTCTTTGTTCACTACACAGGGTTCAAAAGAGCAGTTCCAGCTGAAGAGTGTTTTACATTTTGTATCACATTGTTGGAGTTGAATCTGGTGAGGGATGTGAAGAGCAGTAAGAAAGGTTTCTGCAGGTACATCTGCAGCGAAAGGAAGACCAGGGAAAATGCTGCTGCTGAACTGGGCAGGGCCTCTGGTGACAAAGGATATGGAAAACATCAAGGTACTCAATGCCTCCTTCACCCTTACTGGTAAAACTGGCCTTCAGGAATCCCTGGTCCCTGAGACAAGAGGACAAGTCTGGAGCAAGGAAGACACTCAGAGGAGGATGTGGTGGGTTGACCCTGACTGGACACCAGATGCTCACTAAAGCTGCTCTATCACATACCTTCTCAACTGGACAGGGGAGAGAAATTATAATGAAAGGCTTTTGTGGGTTGAGATAAGGACAGGGAGAGATCATATACCAATTACTGTCACAGGCAAAACGGACTTGACTTGGGAAAAATTAATTTAATGTATTAACAATCAAAACAGAGTAGGATAATGAGAAATAAAAACTAAATCTTAAAACACCTTCTCCTCACACCTCCCTTCTTCCCAGGATAAACTTCACTCCTGATTTTCTCTACCTCCTCCCCCTGAGCTGTGCAGAGGGACAGGGAATGGGGGTTGGGGTCTGTTCATCACACGTTGTCTCTGCTGCTCCTTCCTTCTCAGGGGGAGGACTCCTCACTCATCCCCTGCTCCACCATGGGGTCCCTCCCGCGGGAGACAGTCCTTCACGAACTTCTCCAATGTGGGTCCTTCCCACAGGCTGCAGTTCTTCATGAACTGCTTCAGCGTGGGTCCCTTCCATGGGCTGCAGTCCTTCAGCCACAGACTGCTCCAGTGTGGGCTTCCCACGGGGTCTCATCCTCCTTCGGGCATCCCCCTGCTCTGGTGTGGGGTCCTCCCCAGGCTGCAGGTGGAGATTTGCTCCCCCGTGGACCTCCCTGGGCTGCAGGGGGACAGCCTGCCTCACCATGGTCTTCATCACCACGGGCTGCCGGGGAATCTCTGCTCCTGCACCTGGAGCATCTCCTCTCCTCCTTCCGCACTGACCTGGGGGTCTGCAGGGCTGTTTCGCTCACAGAATCTCACTCCACTCTTCTGACTGCTGCTGGTGTTCCACAGCACCACTTTTTTTCCCCCTTCTTAAATCTGTTATCCCAGAGGCACTACCATTGCCATTGATTGGCTCAGCTCTGGCCAGCAGCGGTTCCATCTTGGAGCCGGCTGGCATTGGCTTTATGGGATACAGGGGAAGCTTCTAGCAGCTTCTCACAGAAGCCACCCCTGTAGCCCCCCCCCACTACCAAAACCTTGCCATGCAAACCCAATACAGAGAATCAGGTCAGGGAACATTGAAACAAAGTGAATGTACCCAAATCCATAGGATCTGGCAGGGCACATCCAAAAGTGCTGAGGGAGCTAGCAAATGTTATTGCAAAGCCACTCTCAAACATCTTTGAAAGATCCTGGCTGTTGGGAGTTTTCTGAGGAATTTTCAGATAACAAAAATTAGTAGGAGTGGTTCACACACCACATGGTTGCACCGCCATTCAGAGGGACCTCAACAAGCTAGAGAAATGGACTGACAGGAATATCAAGAAGTTCAGTAAAGAAAATGCAGTTTCCTGCATGTGGGGAGGAAGAATCCCAGGCACCAGTACACACTGGGGACCAACCAACTGGAAAGCACCTCCGCAGGAGTTCCTGGTGGAAAATAAGCTGACATGAACCAAAAATGGCCTGTGCAGCGAAGAAAGCCACCGGTCTCCTGGGCTGCGTCAAGTAAAGCATTGTCAGCAGGTCAAGGGAGGTGAGCCTTCCGCTCTGCTCAGCACTGGTGAGTCACATCTGGAGTAGTACGTCCAGTGCTGGACTCACCAGGACAAGAGATATGGGCATACTGAAGCATGTCCAGCAAAAGTTCATAAAGATGATGAAGGGACTGGAGCATATGAGATATGAGAGGCTGAAAGAGCTGGGACTGTTTGGCCTGGAGAAAAGAAGGCTCAGAGGGGCTCTTATGCATGTGTATAAATACTTGATGTGGAGGTGTAAAGAAGGTGGAACCAGGCTCTTCTCAGTGGTTCACAGTGACAGCACACTACACGATGGGCACAAAGAGAAAAATAGGAAATTCCTTTTAAACACACACAAAAAAAGCATTTTTACCGTGAGGAAGGTTGAACACTGGAACAGGTTGATCAGAGACATCGTGGAGTCTCCATCGTTGGAGACATTAAAACCCAACTGGACACAGCCCTGAGCAACCTGCTTTGGCTGCCCGTGCTCTGAGCAGTGGGTTGGACTAGGTGATCTCCAGAGGTGCCTCCTTACCTCAATGACTCGGTGATTCTGTGTTACTACCTCAGCAGCTCCCTGGAAAAAGATGGGTTCCTCACTAAGGTCCAGGAGTCGTATTCAAATTTAATTTCCAGACATAGCTATTATATTCCAAAGCAATTTTTGTTTTCTCTGCCACAGGGGGTTTTATGCTTAGGGACACAGCCACTGTGGGTCCATATGCAAAAGTGGTGCACTTCACCATGCTTGAATGGCAGCTCATGTGCATCTGAGAGCAACGCTTCCACCTCTGAACTTGCCATAGCAGATGAACTTACTGACTCTTTGTATTTGTTAGCTCAGGGTGCAACTCTGTGCAACATAAATATACCTCTCAGTACCCTGACTGTAAATCAGTGATAATTCCTCCTTATCTTTCAAGGCAACTGTTAAAACAAATTGAGATTTCTTGTAAGCTATCTGGATCCCATGTGCTAACCTGCAGGTCATACAACTTCCCATGGTTGCTTTGATATAACAACTAACTCCTTCCAACTCTCTGAATGAGTATTCCCCCAAAACACAGTTCCTTTGAAGGCAGGTAGAAGTGAGTGAAACTCAGAAACAAAGGGCACGACTACTTTTCTTCCAGGAGCAGCAATAATAGAGGTTGCATGGTGCCTCGGTTAGTTAACTCAAGGATCCAAGAACTTCCCCCTTCATGTTTTCCTCATGTCCTCATTTTCAGAAATGAAGCTTACCATTCATGCTTGCTTGGGGATTTGGCTGTCTGCATCCGTTGATAGCTGAGACAAGAATTTCTATCAAAACACTATTTAAAATCTCCAGCCATTCAAGGCATATGGAACTCAAGCTGTGGGATTTAAAGTACAAACGCATATGTATGAGTATATATACGTTACAATGATGTTTATTTGCTGGCTGCTTTCATCCATATTTAATATATGTACTGGATTGCCAGGTAAAGTATAATGCCCCTCTCATCACTCATTCTCAGCTACAAGTTACCTAAAAAAGACAAAGCATTCATTTGCCTATTTCCCCTGAGAATTACACGTAACGAATCCTGACAACTTGGGGCTTTTTTCTTTGCTTTTTTTGTTTTTCATTATTCCGTTCTTGCTTGCCTGCTGTGGAAGCTGAAGAGAATGACAAGGGATAAAACTTCCCATCTACTCTGAAGCTTAAAGTTCTTCTTTAATGGTTTAATATGTTCTGAAGTGGTTAACAGGGAGAAGTGGTTGGAGGCTGAGAGTGTCTGGCATGTTGCTGTATATCTTTTATTACTGTACAGCATTGCCTGCATGAAGAGTTGTTCTCCATGCCATCTGAACACTTGTTTACCATGGGGCAGCAGCTGTCCCCATTGTAAAGAAGAAGCAAGAGAGAGACGACGTTAAGTTCATTCATCCCTAGCAGAAAGGAAACAAAGGAAAGAAAAAAATCTATAACCTGCTGTTACCCATGCTTGGAAATAGAGCCACTGTTCAGAAATACCTGAAAAGTAGGTACATTGCCCTGGAAAGTCAAGTAAAAGTGCTACAAAGCAGAGTTGTCTATGCACATTACTGATATCAGAAAGAATTCAGTGGTAAAGCACATAGCAGTGGATTTTTAAAGGTGTTATATCTAAAAGCCACCACTTGCAAAGAGTCCAAATTATGAATAACTAATATTCCCTGGTTTGTGTTATGCATTCAGGTGGACTACAGGATAAGTGAGGATAGGAAGACTAATACGAATGTTGCTGCCAGCTTAGTATACAAAAGTCTCCCTGGATGAGGTGATGGGTGGAGGAGATGGAGGAGGAGCCCACAGCAGGTCACCTCCCAGCAGGTGAGACAGAGCATCTCTTCCCCTGCTGTGGGACGAGGCTGCACGGGACATGTACGTGGTCATGGTTATCCCAGTGCCTGCTGAGGTTTGCAGAGGTCCCTGTGGCTCAACTACGGCAGAGCAGGAGACTGAGCTGTCCCTGCTGGTTTGAGGAGCTGCAGGTGAAATCTGTGTGTGCACTTCGGCAGGAATTTTTTCTTTGAGTGCTGCCAAAAGGAACTGTTAAAAATAAACTGGGGGAATAATACTGAAAAGAATTCTCTGGGAAATAAACTTCAAAATTATTTAAGATTTTCTAACAACTAAATGTCACCACAAGATTCCCAGCCAGGCCTGTCCCAGCACACACTGCCTATGCCAAATGAAGACTGGAGAAGGTTTTTCCTGACTCATCTACCTGTATATTATGGGGACAACAGGTCTGAACTGTCTTCATCTGTGTTAACCAGGGAACTGGAAATGTGGGGGTTATGGCACAGAAAAAAACTGAAGCTGATGGGCACAGGGCTCATACTTCCACCTTATATGTCCATCTGGTAGTGTGCTTGAGGAGAAGAGTTTATTACCTGTGGCACAGCATTATGCATGCACAGATATTTTGCTGCTAGATTTTGAATGGCAATATCCAAATATTGTGTAGACTTGCCAGGTGAGGCCTTTACTAGCCAAGGGGTCAACTCAGTTGTTCTTCTTGTGATGCAGAAATCCCCTGCTAATCTCATTAGTTATGTCAGGAAAATTATCTCCAGTCTAGCAGCTCAAACGCTTTGGGGTACATCAGGGTTCCTCTGGTCCCAGTTCATTTTGCTGCTCCTGTCATTCCTTTCTTCTGCTTCAGAGAAAGACCAGGAGCTTCTGAACACCATGAAAACCTGCTGTGGGGTAGGAAGGGGAGATTTTGAGGTTCCTGGGAGTGTCTGAACAAATGCAACAGAGTAGCTCACTCCCCCAAGCTGAACTATCCTTAACTGTCTTCAGAGACCTTGAACTCATTGAGGACTGCATTTCTGGCAGTGCTATTTCAGCACTTTCACCAAAAATCTGGGGGACAAGAGGGATCAATCCAGTCAGAGTCGCAGGGTTAGTGATGCAAGTGCTACAACAGGGAAAATAATCACAGTCCAAAAAATGGGCACTCTTAAAAAACCTCTTTGCTAGGCCAAGTACCAGGACTAGATCAAATACTGTGAAAATGAACCATACAAAAATGAATATTTACCAGTTTCCACTCCCCCGATCACCCAGAGGAAGTTATTTTTGACATTTCTCTCAGTGTCAGCACCTTGTAGGTTCAGAGCAAATAAATTTGCTAGACAGGAAAGCAAATTATTGCAGTGATTCAATCATGTTAGATGAATCATTTTAAATACTGAATGGGTCATGGAACAGGTTAGAAGGGTAGATGACTTGTCAAGGTTATTTCCAGCTTGATTTTCTATTTTTCTATGATTTGTAGCATTGGTCAAGTTCATTATTAGCATTTGAATTTCTCACTTGGGCTGCCTTATGGGCTTGGCAATATCATTCTCTTTCTGTGTTGCCAGCAAGTCCTGACTAATTGGAGAAGTCCGGAAGGCTTCATATGATTTTGAATTAACATTTCATTTCATCTGCTTTGACCAACAACAGACAGTTTGTAGTAAGCCTTTCTCACATATGACTTAGTCTCATCCCCATTTACCAGAATTTCTTTACTAATTCATTCTTCCATGACAATTTTTTTCATTCCTTCTCATACGGCATTACACCCTTCTCAGTGTATTTGAATCAATTTAACTCAGGAAGGTGTAAGAAGTTGCAAGGAGAGAGAGAGGCAGGTCTTATGGGTAATGCATTAGGGCTAGGTGTTTCACATCTGAAGCTTTGCATATGACCTTCAACAAGTTACTAAATCTCCCTGCTAACACATTTGTTTTCATCTCCCCAAAACCTACCACCTGCCACATGGAGTTGTTGGAATAGATTCAGCTCTTCATGCAAGGAGGAATGCAATTATCACCTGAAAAAAAAAATCTTGAAATTATTTAGTTCTTTTACTGAAAGTTTATTTTTAATCTCTGTTTCTATCTCAGTATTTCACATCCTGAGCATCTCTCTGTGTTTATCATCCAGATGTCACGCTTTGCTCTGAACTGGTGAGTGAAAAGGCTGCATTTGATGGTCCTTTCCAGATGTGCGTGTTTGACTGCAGCTGGCAAAGTTTCTTCAGGCAAATTATTTCCTCTCGTTCATGCTCTCTCACAATGAGCTACCATATCAGTTTCCAGCTCTCAATCTTTAGGAAAAGTGGCGCCTCTTTGAATTTCTGACGGCTGTCAGCTTCAGGTAGACATTGAGAAGATGAACATCAGGAAGTCGGTGAGAGAATCATTTAAGGATATTGAAAATGAGAGACGGGTAAGTGTCAGGAAGTAATTTGTTTTCTCAAGGCATAATAAACCTGCAGGATAAACTTTCATCTCCAGTGATCACAGCAAGGTGGTGGTGATATTTCAGAATAGACAAGCAAATTTCAGTGTAACAGAATATTGCTGGAAGAGCTAAATAGAGAGGTACTCGACATTACCATCCAGCCCAGATAACAGGCCAGATCTTCAATGAGCTGCAAAGGCAGCAGGAGCTTTGGCAGGTGCGAATGGAGTTAAAAGTGAATATTTCTGTGAGTGATTCGCTACATCTTTCTGGTTTGCAAAAAGAGGCCTACGTATACTGCAAGGGCCTCTATGTACATTTCCAGTGCTTCTATTAAGAAGTTTCAGGGAAAATACCAATTCATCAGCCCCTCTGAATCTTGTTAGGCTTGATGAACTTTGCTGAATTCAAGACAGTGTTTCCATAGAAACTTTGCTGGGTTTCATCACTGTGCTGCTGCAGTACACAGCTCTGAGGCAAATCAGATACATGGATTAACCAAGGACCAAGGACTCTTTTCCTAGAATCATAGAATCATAGATTGATTTGGGTTGGAAGGCACCTTCAAAGATCATCTAGTCCAATCTCCCTGACATGAGCAGGGGCATCTTCCACATCTTCCAACCATCTTTGAGGTTGCTTAAAGCCCCATCCAACCTGACCTTGAACACTTCCAGGGATGGGGCATCCACAACTTCTCTGGGAAACCTCTTCCAGTGTCTCACCAGCCTCATTGTAAAAAATTTCTTCCTTATGTCCAATCTAAACCTGTCCTCTTTCAGTTTAAAACTGTTGCCCCTTGTTCTGTCACCACAGACCTCGGTAAAAAGTTTTTCTCTATCAAAAAGTCTTTTCCTTCAGGGTCTGCAGCTCAAGGAGTTGACCTCTATCGTGGCTCTTCTTGAGATATAGAAAAAGACTTCTTCTGGGGCACTGAGCTGTAGCTTTCCAAAGAATTGGGATGGTATTTTTACTGAGTAGGTATAGGGCTCAGGTAACACATGTGCACTGAAACCAATTAAAGTAAAAAATAAATGGTCCCAGGTCACCTTTGAATCCATAGGCTTTACTGAGATGACTAAAATGTCACTGCGGGCATTCAGTATTTACAATGATATTCTGCTCTTATCGAAGTTTCCACAAGGCTAATTTTCCCAAGCATTGTTTGTCCAGGTGACTTTTATCAGTACTGAGGTTTCCAAATGAAAGCACAGATTCTGAAAAAAAAAGAAAAAAAGAAAAAAAGAGTGATTATGGGGCAACTACATCTGTCAACTTCTACATAGTCTATCTACTTTAAAAAAAAGAAAAATACCACTTTTGAAAGACTGTATTTGTTTTACTTATTGACAATCAGCTTCTCACTTTTTAGTTGGAGTACACTGGGTGGGGAGGTTACTGCTGACTGATATCTTGACAGCGTGGAATTACTGGTTTATGGATGAAAGTGAGAAGAAAAGGGGTTCTAAAGACTCTTCTACCTGAGAGATCACTTCACGGGATGAAACAAGGGTTAGAGGAAATGAGTAAATCAAAGGGAAAATAGTGTTATGATAGGGCTAGTGAGTTTGCAGAGCATTTTCTGATGTAGCAGTCACGTGCAAATTATAAAGTCCCTGATGTCGTGCCACCAGGCTGAGGGACCATCCATAATGGTCTGATACAGACACTGAGCCTCTACCTGTGTGAAGTGAACTAGAGAACAGTGTGCAAAGTTGTCTCTGAGACTAAATCCATTGAGCAGTATCTTTGCTGGGAATTTCAGTTGAAAGGATAATCTGTAAGGAAAATGATTACAATGTACATATAAAAGCTAGCTGAGTCCTGGGGTCTATACAGAGAAAAAAGGAAGTTTCCCAGTAGAAATTTATTTTAGTTCCATCAGGAAACTTTCTCTCCATATAAAGATTTTCATTCCATCTCTGGATTTTTCATTTGGCCAAAAACTTTAAAGAAGCTTTGCCTTCAACTCCAACAGAGCAGAAAACAAAAGTTGCAGGGACAGAGCACATCTGAAAAATCAAGATTACAATTTCGGTGTCTAACATAGCAATTAGATTAAGGTGTCCTATCTGAGACAATGTAAGTCAGTGCAGATTGCCCCAAATCTTTCTATAATTAATTTTCCTCATCTTCACTGTGAGGATAAAGAACTAAGAACACATTTTGCCCATTGAATGTGATTTGAAATCTATTAATTATGGAACTTATATCTAATTATATTTAATATACATTTATTTTGCCCCTTCAACTTCTAAGCTTTTCATAGCTTGAATAGGAATTGTAAGTGTCTGCTTTGGATCTCTTTCCAATATTGTACAAAACTCTATTGCAATTTGATTTATAGAAAAATGGTGAAGATGAGATCAGATTGAGCTCCTTGGTTCATCCAATCTAACCTGGGTACCTACCTAAGGAACATGGTCATCCAAGGATTCCTCGGGAGTCAGTGAAAGTAAGTATTTCCAGTGGACAATACAGTCCATCTACTACCTTAATGACAGACAGAGCATAAGCTGACCCTGCCTCTGTCAGGTAGAATGAATTCAGGACATACTTTGTAGGAGGAACAGTGTTTAATGATGTGCTGTTCCATGGGGAAAAGCTAATCAGACAGTGTAAGTCCCCCCCCAAGGGGAAACTCATAGCCTTGCATTTACCATGTCATTCACATGTTGCACTGGAAACTGAATGGCAACACCCTCATTCTTAATTGCAAATTTAAAAATAAAAATAAACCCATGATGCTTTCTTGAACCAAACATTTTGCCTGCATGTTGCAATGCCAGGGACTGGCAGGGGGATGATGATAATTCTGTTGCTGTTCATTATAACTGAATATTGAAAGTTTTCTCTATGTCTTCTGAGCACAGAAGGGGACTGACTTTCTGATTTAAAAAGCTGTACTGACTTAGAAAGTTCATTTTGCTATTGGAGATACTACACTTGGTAGCATAGAGAAGTGCTGCTAGAGTGAGTAATATTTATGAAAACAGAATTTACTTTTCTACTGAGGCTGCCATATATTATCTCTTAATCCAATTCACTGTTCAGACCCATAAACAGTTGGTCTGGCAAAGCTGGCCTGCCGTTGTGTGTAAGTGGGATGGAAGAAGAGGTAAAAAGTGGGGTCAAGAATAATTTAAGTGAGTTTCACAGCTGAATGCTTTGGATTGCGAAGCTATGGTTCAAGCTGCAGATGAAAGCTATGTTATTACTAGCTTGGGAAAAGCAGTATAATCATGTCAACATAGCCTGAGCTCTTTTGGTATAAAATGATTATCATAATGCATTTAAGGTATTTAATGATGTCAATAAAAGGCACCTTTGCATAGTATATTGCATCTCTGTAGAGGCTTATATCAACTTACACAGTTGCTCACCTACTGGCCATACCTGAGCAAAGGTCACACTTTGTCCCTTTTGACCCATTTTGAGCTACAGGTAACTATCATTCCAGATCTGAAGTGTGTCATGAATCTATGATAATTCGGGGAGGTAAAGACTGAAGGGAGAAAGATGTAGCTATAAAGCAAGTAAACACAATGATTATTTTTCATTTTTATATATGCATATAAAAATTACAATTCTAATGTAATTAGTTAAATCGGTGCAACTAGTACAGGTACATTAGACTTTACACCTCTGAAGATTTCCATTTTTTTGACACACTGTCCAAAAAGTAATAGTAAAAAAAAAAAAAAAGGACTAAAATCTATCAGCTGACTCACATTGATGCCAGAGGCATTTTCCCAAGAGGGTAAAGCTCAGTACAAGGCCAAAAGCCAGCTGAAGGCTTAGCATCACTTTAAATCCCTCCAGAAAATTACATTTCACTGATGGGTAAGTCTCAGAGCAGGCTTTTACACAGTGGGGATTTTCACAAATGTGGAGGTTTTATTCTTTTGTGCTTTCTGAGTGACCTTTGACTAAATGTACCTTTTCTGGACCAATCAAGCAACATTAGGAATATAACAGGAAAGATAAAAAACACCTTGAGAACATTTGTTTTTATTGCAGGGTGTCCCATTCCCTGCCATCCTGGGGAAATGAAGCCTGGGAGGGATCGCAGTAGAAACAGCACTTTATTGAATTGGCTCTTCCCATTCCCCTTTCATAACAATGAAGTATGAAACACAAATTTTAACACCTAGACAATGCATTTTGGCATAAATACATGGCTTTAAAGATTAATAAAAAGCTATATCAATTATAAAAGTGATTTACCAAGCACAATAAATTTTGTCATCTGTCAGTTTTATGCATGCATACCCGCTCTCTCGCTATCATTCACTTTTTCTCTATGCTAAATACTCTCATGAACCTACAACAGAATTCACAGGATCTGACAGCCAGCAAGTTTTGTTAAATTATTTTCTTTTTTCTTTTTTTTTTTTTCTTTGTTGTTGTTGTTGTTTAGGGAAATAATTTAACTCTTTTTTTTTATTCTGCTTTCATTTACAGACACTTGCAGCCAGTCACCTTGAATAGTTGTCTTTTTCATTATTTATCATCAGATGTGTGGCAATGCTTAATGCAAGAAACCCATCTCTTAATGAGATGGGTTCTCATTTGCCATTTGCACACACAAACTAAGAGCAAATATCTTAATTCTTTTTCAGGGAATACTGTAAATTTGAAGCTAGATTGAACTCTATGTGATAAAATTCATCTTTATATAGCCCAAGTGTTCTGTAATATTCTTCAATCTCAGTACAATGTAAGTCTAAATGGTTGAGAGCTCAAATTTTTGCAAACATCTGCCATTCTTTCTTGCATTTATTTTAATTTTGCAGGAAGAGGAATTGGAGGTGTTAATACTCCATGGAGAGCTATTTTCCCCCCCCATTAATGAAACTAAGGGGTTTTGATGCCGGAAACTGTTCTCTCAGAAAGACAGACTGATAGTAGATGCTATATTGGACTTTATAAAGAAATTTTATATTTTTTAACAGAACAAGAACTTAAAAAACCAACAGATAAACCTACAAAAAGTAATTCCCCCTGTTGCCAAACACCATAACCTAGAAATACAATATAGAGATCTCTACAGAGGTCATATTTATGGATATTCCCCCACCCTAAGTTATGTTTAATATTATTGAAACTAGACTAGCCTGAACTCTAACTTTCTCTTTTTGAGAAAACAATTTAGAAGCAGCAGCCTTTCTGCTGCCTTTTAGAAATTCCTCTGGCAGCCTTGACTGATGTCTCAATGCCGTTGCACAGGACCCTATTATCAGAAAGGGTAAAAATCCATCTTGAGCATATGTGCAGCAAGTCCTGTTTGATGAGAATCTGGTATCAAACGCAGAAAACTAGTGGAGAAGTGTTAGTAAGTGACAGGCTTATCGATTTCCTGAACCCCAAAACTCTGAAACCAGCCTGAAAGAGTTTCACAATCGCTGGGTGACCTGGTGGCTCCTGTGAATCAATGGAGATCTTTCCTAAGATTGTGGGTCTCAATATCACGAAAAACATCGGTGATATTGGGTACTCTAGGCTATCCCTGGAGACAGCGTCTGCTTCCATCCTTGGAGATACCCTTTCAGGGTAGATACCAAAGAAGTGGCTCAGTAGCAGGACCACACAGGTGTATTCCTCTCGTCCTTTCTGAGCTTCTCCTGCAGTCTGCTTTCCTTCCACACTGCATTGCGCCCATACATGTGAAGATGAGGTACCTCCGAATGCCAGTCAAATCTTTCTATTACATTTAGGCAGCCGAAAGAAAATGTGAGATGTCAGCATCAACCTTCCAGAAGTTTGATGCTTAATGCTGTTTCCTCAGAACTGAGGTATTACTTCTGGATGTCTTGCAGAGATCTCAATCTACCACAGTTTTAGATCGTTCAGTCAATAAAAGCAGACTATAGAACCTTTCTCTAAAGAGGAGGGAATTTTTTCACCTCATCCCATACCTTGGAACTGCTCAGTTCGACCACTGCTAGGTAAATCCTTCCCTCACCTTTTGTCAGTGTAGAGGTTTTCTGCCAAAGACATTTGCCAACAGAAAATTAGTCTCCAAATATCCCCAAATGCAGCTTGATGCAGTGCAAATTTTGTCTGTTTGGGGACAGGTGCCTACTTAACCACAGAGATTTCTGAGGAGAATAGCAGGGGAAAGGTGTGCCCCATGGTATCACTTCCCTGTAGTGACTGTAATTGTGCCAAACCTCAAGGGGATCCACTATAAATACTGAGTGATCCTACTGCTGGAAAAAGACATTCACTGAAGGTAGGGAATCTGTATAAAACAAATACATCCCTGTCATAAAGAACACGCAAGTCAATTAAGGGTTCTCATCACAATTAAACAGCTCATGTCCAGCATATATTTTTAAGTCATTAGCTTCAAAAATCTGGAGCAGGAAGGAATAGATCTTTTAGTCCTGGAGGTAAAGGAAAATGGCATATTTTGGGACATGCTAACTGAAAAGGGGATGCTGGTCTTCCTTTACAACTTTCAAGTAGCATTTAGGCATTGAAATTGATTAAAATTCTGGGGCTGGGACTAACGAAGTCTGAGCTTGTTATTTCAACAGTGCCACTGAGAAAGGCAGCTCTATAGTGGAGCAGGAGAGAGTAATGGATATAAATGGACATTCCCTTAATGCTTTTGGGCATAAAGCCTTAAGTTTCTACCAACCCCTTCAACTAACCTCAGAGGATAAGACGAAATGTAGGAAGCTCATGAAATTTGGTATTTCCCTGTCAAGCTTCACTGCAACTGCTCTTTGAGGAAAGCAATGAAGGAAAGCAATGGCTCATTGCATGTTCTGAGGGACACAAGGACAAGGAGGAGAAGTTTCATGAAGGTATCCTGGGATCCCAACTAACAACTCCATTACCTGTGGTAAATCTGTGATTTTAGAAAACTCATGTGATCCTACTGGCTTGGATTCACCCCTTGCCTTAACATAAGTTTTTACAAAACTTGTATTCAATATTTGCAACAGCTTTCATACAGATCTTTGTTTAGAAGCTTGTATATTGAGGAAGACAAATAGAGAACTAAGGAAGCAAAACACAATCCCTGTTTTTCCAGTTATATATATATATTTGTGAACAGTTCCCTGAAAACCAACACCTGGATGCAGTGCGCATTTGTGGTTAGATTTTCAACCTCCATGATATTTCAGGCAAAATAAGTTTTGCCAGTTTTGCATGGGAAGGTGGTAAACACTAGTGCAGGAGCAAGAAGGTATTACAACAGCTTAGTTTTTCCAAGACCTTCATATTCTTAATTATATTCAAGAACCCAAATCCTTAGAGTTGGGATGCTGTAACAGTCTAGATCAGAATTTTTGTAGAGTCAGGACTTCTCTTACAGTCCCAGTTACCCTTTTGTTTTGCTTTAAGCATATTTGATTATTTCTAATGTTTCTATTGGTATTAGTGTCACATAGGCTAGAAAACTCCCTCAAATATTATGTTTATCCTAGTGATAGGCTGTAGATTTTCTGTTAGCATCAGCTTTTAATGAATAGTAAATGCATAGGACATACTTGAAGAGCATGCAGGGAGCAACATGAGATGCTTTTATGGGTAATTCTGAGTGCCCATTAAGACAGATAACCAGTGGGGAAATCATGAGCAGTTCAAAGTCTGACTATATTACAGGTTGGTCCCTTTTCTCTCTCTTTTTTTTTTTCCCCCTTTTTTTTTTCCCCCAAGAAAGCACTGGGTTTTTTTAATTCCTCAAAATAGGTCAGTATGAGAATCAAGTACTGCAGACTTTAGGACAAAAAAATTCTTGCTTTCTGTGGGTATAGCCCCTGGTTTGGGTGCTGTAAAAGATCTTCAAGACTGGCCCTCAGCTCTTGAATCATTTTCTGTGTGGTGTTTTGCCAGACAGATTGCGGACTGTGACTTGTGTCACAATAATAAATGCCAGACATTTCTCATGCAGATAGCGTCTCATGAAAGCTCTTTAACAGGAGAAATGGAAGTCTAAATGTATGGGCACTTTAATCGAGGGCAGGAGCGTTGATCTTTAGCAGAATACAAGGTGACCCTATTTGTCTGATGGAAGTGGAGACTGAAGAGAAGCAAAACGCTTTGTCTCTTGTTTTTTAACTTTTCTCTCTTTTTTGATTTGTGTTTTGAGACTGCACTTCCAAGGCAGAAATGTAATACATTTTCCACATGATTATGTGCTTGAATATAACCATACTTTGCCTTAAATGGAAGCCATATTCTTCAAATTGCAACAGTTTGGCAACCTTTCCCAAGATATTTTTTGGCAAGGGTGAAGCAGGGGCATATAAGATTTATTATGAAATGTATTCCCAAAAGGTAGTCAGTACTGTAGAGTTTTGGTCCAGACACACCTGAATCTGTGGAAAAAAATAGGACTATTATGAAGATTTCAAGATCTTTGCAGAGAGAAGACTCTACAGCTGGAGAAAGAGTGACTACAGATGCCAAGACAAGTAGATACCACCGTAGGATACCAGGAAGAAATGTACTTTGTAATCACATACCAGTTTTTGTGACATATATGACACCATTTATTGACATGCTGTATAGTTTAGTGTATTTTGTCTTTTTAGAGGCAGGTTTTTTGGATCAAGATTCTAGAAATGAGGTCCCAGCTCAGTGAAGTACTTTACACATGCCCAACTATAGGTACTACAGCCAGTCTAGTGGGATTTTTGTGTATGTTTGAGTACAATCCTTTTTCAGAGTTTGAAAAATTCTGCTGTGCAATAGGGTGGAGTTTAATGGCTTCATTTTCAGCCTGCTGACAGGCAGTACACACAGGAAAAAACAGTGTTTAAGATTATAATAGGAGGATTCAAGTGGTGAGAAAAAAATTGTTTTATGTAGACACCAATATAATGATTGCAGGACCTACAAGAATGGGTTCCTACCCAGGAGTCATTCAAGTTGTATTTCAAAGAAAATGGCATTTTTCCTTCTCCCTCAAAGCAGAGCTAGACAGGGAAAAATAATTCCACTGAAATGAATTTTATAATTCTGAACAATTTTTCTATTTGGAAATGGAGAAAATATATTCTGTGTCAATAAAATTTCCAAGGAAATGAAATTTTAGATGAAAAAAGTTGGTACAATATATTGAAATTAATTTCCTCTTTCTAAACAGGATTTTAAATTCCTTTTCTTATTTCAAAATGTTTTCATTTAAATGAAAATGGAAGTGTATGATGAAAACAACTTATGACTAAACAGTCTAACCAACTCTTTCGGAGAACCTTGGTAAGGCTTTTGAAGGCTTTGTTCCAGCCCACACATTGGAGGAGCTTTGTGAGAATTCCTTTTAAAGGGTGGACTGAAAGCTTGGGTGAATAACAATAAATTATACTTCTAAACCCACACTTTATCATCTTTCCCAGTAGGTTGCAGATATTTCTTTCAGAACCTGTTCCTTTTAGTCAGATGTCTGTCATTGTAAAATGATATCTAGAGAACTTCACCTTCGAATTAGCCAGATAGTGAAGCTCTTTGGAAAGAAACAAAATATTGGATGAAATGCAAGGCAGGATACCATATCAGAAAAACTGGAGGACTGTAAGAGCAAATGTCTTTTCTGCACTTAGTAATGCCTTGTTCGGGTCTGAGCCACAGCCTTAGTATCTCAGAGGGCTGCACGTGTGGACTTGAATGACTTCCAACTTTCTGAGACAAACCAGAAAGAGGTACTGCACTGAGCAGGAGAAAAACTTATTGCCAAGGTCTCAGTGCCCAAGAATAAGCAAGCCTGCTCTTTTCCAGTTGCTGTAAGCTTGCATAGCTGTAACAGGTGACACATTCAGCTGAGGCTGATCAGAATTGTTCTATCAGTTTGTAGGAGTATCAGTTTTTTCAATCCAAGGATGTTTTTCACAAAATATTATTTGATACCTTTGTAAAAAAAAAAATTAGCTTTGTTTTTTTTGTTGTGTTTTTTTTTCTTTCCAGAAAATTCACATGTGCCAAAATTCTACAATTATTTCCCTTTTAAAGGATACACTATTGCATCTTATGGGAGTTATGAAGCAGGTGGCAGGACAGAAAATACAGACTTATCCTGGTGACTGTAAGAAGATGCTTCCCAGTGCTTCCCAGTTAGACTGGGCAAAACTCAGCCACAGCAGCATCATGACTTCACCATGCTAAAAGGAGAGACGTAATCTTACAGGTGAGATGGGAGTGCGCTTAAAAGATAAGCATTACTTTTTATTAGACTATGTGGTGGGTTGACTGTGGCTGGATGCCAGGTGCCCACCAAAGCTGCTCTATCACTCCTCCTTCTCAGCTGGACAGGGGAGAGAAAATGCAATGAAAGGCTTGTGGGTTGTGATAAGGACAGGGAGAGATCACTCAGTAATTACTATCACAGGCAAAACAGGCTTGACTTGGGGAAAATTAATTTCATTTATTACCAATCAAAATCAGACTAGGATAATGAGAAATCAAACCAAATCTTAAAAACACCTTCCCCCCACCTCTCCCTTCTTCCCAGGCTTAGCTTTACTCCCAATTTCTCTACCTCCTCCCCCTGTGTGGCACAGGGGGACAGGGAATGGGGGTTGGGGTCAGTTAATCACATGTTGTCTCTGCTGCTGCTTCCTCCTCAGGGGGAGGACTCCTCACACTCTTCCCCTGCTCCAACATGGGGTCCTTCCATGGGAGACAGTCCTCCATGAACTTCTTCAATGTAAGTCCTTCCCACAGGCTGCAGTTCTTCACGAACTGCTCCACTGAGCGTCCCTTCCCACGGGCTGCAGTCCTTCAGGCACAGACTGCTCCAGTGTGGGTCCCCCATGGGGTCACAAGTCCTGCCAGAAAACCTGCTCCAGCGTGGGCTCCTCTCTCCAGGGATCCACAGGTCCTGCCAGGACCATGCTCCAGCGTGGGCTTCCCACAGGGTCACAGCCTCCTTCAGGCATCCCCCTGCTCCAGCGTGGGGTCCTCCCCAGGCTGCAGGTGGAGATCTGCTCCCCCGTGGACCTCCCTGGGCTGCAGGAGGACAGCCTGCCTCACCATGGTCTTCTCCACGAGCTGCAGGGGAATCTCTGCTCCGGCGCCTGGAGCATCTCCTCCACCTCCTTCTGCACTGACCTGGGGGTCTGCAGGGCTGTTTCTCTCACATATTCTCACTCCACTCTCTCTGGCTGCAGTTGCCAGGGTTTTTTCCCCCCTTCTTAAATCTGTTATCGTAGAGGGGCTACCACTGTCGCTGATGGGCTTGGCCTTGGCCAGCAGCGGTTCCATTTTGGAGCCGGCTGGCATTGGCTTTATTGGACATAGGGGAAGCTTCTAGCAGCTTCTCAGAGAAGCCACCCCTGTAGCTCCCCCGCTACCAAAACCTTGCCATGCAAACCCAATACAGCCTATGAATTGTAAAGGCTGAAATGAGGTAAGGGATAATGTTGTTTCACATGCATAGGTGAGCTCTTGGGAGCAGTCTGCTGCATCTTGCTGGTAGGGGTGGAATGAAGTTTGTGAAATCTTGCATATCTGGAAACCTGTGCAAGCAATGTGATGCTCAAGCATCATTGACATAAGATGGTGAGTGTAATGAGGATTGTTTTGCTATAAAGTCGCCTTCATGCAGTAGAGAAGGTCTCACAGTAGGCAAAATCTGGGTTCAGCATGCGGTTTAAGATGCTGACCTTCAGTAAGATCTTTCTATAATGTGTTGGATTTGTTGACCATCCATTAAGTAGAGGAATCATGTCACAGGAAATTCAGCTCCTGGACAGTCAGTGAAGACAAAGCCCAAATATAAGCTTATTGTGTTCTAAATTGCTGTTGCTTCAGTTGATGAAAACAGTATAGACCATAGCAGTCTTCAAAACAGGAGCTATCAGAACTAGGAAGGAATTTTTAAATCATATGAAAAATTTATTTGAAAATAGCAATTCATTTGAATGGAGACTCCTTATGGAGACATATAAAAATTATCCGAAAAAAAAATCTCTAGTCCATGATAGAATTAAACTAAATAGTCCGCGATAGAATTAAACTAAACTAAGAAAGGGAGAGAAAACCATCCCGGGAAAAAAAAACAACGAACCACACATTCTGTGAGTACAGTATGTTTGGCTCTGGGTCCTAAGCAAATTCCTTTTTTTTCCTGTATTTGTATAAAACAGAATATGTGAGACAGGGAACAACCAGAAAAAAATCCATAGCATGGTAGCTATGCTGCTTTTCATCTCAAACCCAGTTCAAAGGCTGTCCAAATGAGGATTTGAAATCAAACCTCCCACAATCTGGCAATCTGGTTTATTTCATGGTAAATTCTCTGGAGTAAGACAGTTGCATTTTCTCCTATCTCATGTTCCAAACAGTAGATTGACAGATATGGAGTAAGTGAGCTGATCTTGTTTTCCAGTCCAATTTTTACTTTTCTTGATGAAGCCACAACTTTTTTTTTTTTTTTCGTCCTCTGCAAAGGTATAATCTTCCCTGGCTCTGGGTCTGGAATGGCACCCTCTAAACCAAAATAATGACAAGCTTCTTTCCTCTACAAACTGTGCTCCAGTGGGAAACTCTTCTGTTATTTAAAAGATTTAAATACTGAAACAGTACCTTTGTATGAGCAAGAGACACTGCTTTAGAGACTAACTGCCTGTGAAGCCCAAATGCTTATCTCCTTAGTCAAGCTAATGATAGCTTCTAGTTCAAGGAGAGCTGTTCTTTTTATTACCACTATTACTGTTAGTATTGTAATTATTTTGTTCATCTACTGTCTCTAGAAAAATTCTGACTAGTTATTAATATCTCAAGATACAGCTAAAACTTTCATCAGCTTCATTTAAAAAGAAAAGCGAGTTTTTTGTTTGCAACTGAGCCTGCTATCTTTTTCCATTTGGGCTTTAATTTCGCTAGGAAGTGTTAGGTTGCCATGGCAAAGCTCATATCTTCACTTCCCTGTCTCAGTAGGTGCTTTGAAGAGGGGAGGTGGTCAGAACAAGAGGTAATTTGTGCTAACAAATGGCTATATTGTAATAATGTGCTCCTACTGGGCTTACTTTCAAGTTGCTCCAAAAAATACCCCTACAACCAATTCAGTATATTCGCAGCACAAACAGCCAAGGGGATGCACAGACTTTTGTAGAAATTAAAGCCAGGCATTAAAAGCCTTGGATTTGATATTCCGTCTTCCAAACTGATAATAGTAGCAGTAAACATCAGAATCAAGAGATCAAACCCTCAGATCTTCACTAGTCTCTCACTGAGGTTAAGGGAAGAGCTCTTGCAGGGTACTGAGCCGTGCCAAAACTCTGAGTTAATTGGTTAAGTGATGCAGCAGAGAAAATCTTTTGCAATACTGGGTTCATGTAGAGTCCTTACTGGCAGAAGCTCTGCAGTGAATTACACTTTTTAGGGTGACTTCCAGGATGTAGCTGAAAAGAGAAAAGCATCAAACAACCTATTCCGTACTTTGGAGGAACATCTGGCTAACGATTCAACTTACCATGCAGTGCTGTACTACTATTAGATTATAAGCCCCTGAAGGCATGGAGTTGCATTTAGAACATGCAACATTGAAATTTATGTGTATTTTGATTTCTTCCAATAAAAACTTCCACGGTCTTGTTTTGGTCTTACTTTCAATACCATCATTATGACCATGGAAAATGAAGAGACTCCAATCATAAAAGCTAATGCCTGTCCCTCAGGTAACTTCAGGTGGCTTGTAGAGGTGAGGCTGGGATCTGTAGTAAAACTGTGCTTGGACATTTTGTTCTCTAGCTCCTGGGAAGTCTGTGTTTTACTCACTGCTACAATTCATAGCGGTTCCAAGCAGAAAAATATCTTGTGGGAACTTGCAGGCAAGTGGTGCCACTGCTATGAACAGAGAGCAAAATTCTTAGCAGTGTTTATTTGCTGAGTTACTCTGCAGGCCAGTGGGGGATCAGAGAATCATTTAGGTTGGAAAGAACATCTGGAGTTCTCTAGTCCAACCATCGGCTGAGAACAGGGCTGATTTCCAAGTTAAACCTCCTTCCTCGTGGTCTGATGCAGTGAAATTTGAAAATATTTGAGATATCACAGGCTGTCCAGCCCCTGTATTTGTCCTTAACCATTCTTGTGATGAATAATTTTTTTTCTGATTTCCAAACAGTGCTGACATTTGTGACCACTGCCTCTTGACCTTTCATGGTGCACCTCTGAAAGGAGCCTGTATCTGTCTTCACTGTAACCCCTCTCTATGTTTTGGGAGACTGCAATCAGTTACCCCTCAGCTTTCTCTTCCGGCTAAACAAGTCTCTGTCTTTTAGCCTCTCCACATAACTCATAATCTCCAGTCTTCTCACTGCTTTAGTAGACCTCTGTTGGACCTTCTCGAGCTTTTCAATATCTTCCTTCTAGTGGGACAGTACTGCAGATACAGCCTCACCGCTGCTGAATGGAGGGGAATCACCGCTGTGCTCAGCCTTCTGGCTGTGCTATTGCTAGTGCAGTCCAGTACACAGTTAGTTTTCATCACTGCAAGGGTACACTGCTGACCCATCGGCAATTTGTTCCCCACCAGAACCCCAAAGGAGAGAAGAAAACCCTACTGCCATCCTCCCTACCTCTCCTTACAAAAAGGTCAGGCCATCGCAGTGCTCCAGCAGTGTGAATTTCCTCCAAACCTCTGTAATTCCAATGTCGTAGCTCTGCGCCTGCACGCAGGTTTCTCATTCCTCCTGTTTGCTTCTCATGCTGGGTGCATTCAGGTATAGGTACTCGAGATGCGCTTCATCAGGGGAGAGGCAGAGATCATCCTCTGCTGCCCTGTGCTTTGCTTGCTTCTTCTCATTTATGCTCTTCTGCTTACCCCAGGTGTTGCTCTCCGTACCTCAGCAAACCTGGTTCAAACCCCTCCTTGCTAGGTTAGCAAGTCTCTTCACAAAATTGCTCTTGTCTGTCCTTGCTCTTCGAAGCGGATCCAGTTGTCACAGACTCTCGGTTGTTTAGGGAAGACTTTTTTTTTTCTGTCTTTTTTTTTTAATTAAACCTCTGTAAAATGCATATGTAATTTCAGAGAGTGGGGCTGAAGTACAGTCATTAATGACTAATGAGGAACTGAGGACTGACCTGCAGGAGACCTCCAAATTGAATATTTTCTCTTCAGATTTAGCATGATTAAACAAATCGCTTTTGTGTCCAATCACTAGCTTTACTAGAGAATTATTTTCCTGCTGCTCTGTCCAAACCCACAGAGACTAATTTAGATAGCATTAATTGGTAATTTCCCAGATCAAAGCCCTTAATCAAATCAATAAGGATAGCTGCTGTGCAGTGTGCTGATTATCATTCATAGACATAAAATACTATTTGTCATGTCTCCTTGATAATGATATCAGAGGAATACGAAGACCAACGAGCAGTGATGTCCTGATAGCTTAATATGTTGATAATGCAAACTCTTTCCCTAAATGATTTGCTTGCTGGGGCACAGGGGTTCTCCTTGCTGTGGGCTTCCTTTAACTCCAAGATTTATTGGTAGCCTAAACATATATAAATTACTGTCAACAACCTCAGTGATTATTTTTTTTAAACTTGCAATTCATTTGGAAATATTTCAGGGGTGAGTTTATTATTTGGTTGTGGAGAAAGCAGGGGGACTGGAAAGGTTTAGCAAGATATGGTCATTTATCTTAAGAGTGAGTGGTGTGGAAAGTGACCCAATTTATATGGCAGGAGCAGCTGTATAGCTACATGGTTTTCCTATATCAACATCAAATCTTGATTTTTTTCCCTCTTCCAAGGGAAAAGTTTGGTCTAAAAGCTGTTGGTTCACTGGCAATAACCACTTCTTGAAATAAATGCCCAACAGTTAATGCAATTAATCCAACTCTCTAAACCTTTTAGAGGGAAGCGACAAGATTCACAGGGAAGAAGAGCTTTTGTAGAAAACAGGTGAAAGCCTCTGCCACCAGGGAACATTTTGTACTCTGGACAGGTTATATGTGACATTTTGGTTGAGGGTTCATGGTAGTGAGACCAGCTGTTGCCTTTCCTTCTTAACCTGCCTTCATGATCAGCGAGGGTACAAGGTAAGGGCAGTATGACCCACGTAATTGTGGATCCTTTGGTGTAAGGTGCTGGGAAAGATGTGGGTAGAAAACAGGCAAATCCCTTATCCTGTTCCCCTCTGGCTGATGAGGATGAAGGTCTGTTAGTGGGAAATATGTGTACAAATGTACAACATGGATCCCTCTTACAGTTGGACTCGGACACAGTCTACCCAGTAGCTGCTCATGGATCCTGGTCTCTCCAGCTGTGTCCCTCACAGACACACACACACACACAAATGTCCCTCCCAGTAAATCCCAAGCCCCCATGGCAGATGATTTGCTAGTGCTCACACCTTCCCTTGTGCACTCATGCTCATTCCAGTTGCTGGCATGGTGGGCACATGGACTCTTTCTCCAGTTGTTGCACTGAAAGCCCTGTACACACACGCACACAGAATAGAGTCCTTCACCCAGGAAAACAGTTAGAAAATGAGATTAATGAGAGGACAGACCAGACTGTGCTGATCAGTTGCAGGATAGGGCCTGACAAGCAAACTCTTTGTACGTGACGTGCCCTTTCTATGCCCTTAGAACTCTATTTTCCCACACTTATTCCTCCCCAAACCACCTTTCCTTACTTTAGGGTGTTTGTCACCTAAACACACTACAACAAGCCTTGTGCAACCCAAAAATGCTCTTCCCTTGCATCCCATAATGTGTCCCATACCCATAAGCAGTGACTTTCTTGGGTCTCTAACGTGTCCCGAAGAGCTTCTCCCATTAACCCATCAAGTGGGTGTCCCCCCATATTGGGACGTCCCCCATATGGGGACTGCCCCCCTATTTGTTCCTCTGTATGGGGCGATGGGAATTTAAATGGGGTGATGGTTCCTGTGATGCGCCTGGGAGTAGCTGGATCAGGGTACTGTTTGATTTTCCCTGTCTGCAATTATTCCTCTGCTCTCCTTTATGTCAGCAGAGATGAGCTTTTTATCATGTAACTTTCTACTTTTTTTCTAGGTCCAGCATCAGCCATAATTCCTAGCTCCTGTACATTGCTTTCCGCTTGTGGATCTCAAAGCACAGCCAGCAAATGCCTAAGCCCAGAAGCCAAGGGAGGAACGAAGGATAACCCATCCATGACATGATTCCTTCCTTAGAGCCCAGCTCAGGAAGCCCACACACACATTGCATCATCCAGTTATTTATTAGTTCATTATCTAGTCTCGCATTTGTGAACTTGTCAGTGAAATTGCCTGTTTCTTTGGCAAACTGCACAGGTGGAAAAAAAAGCGTCTTTTCTGCTTTGTTTTGCTTTGTTTGTGGATTCTACATTTGGGACTGCGGCGGGGAGGGGGGAAATCAACAGCCCTGTGAAGACCACCTGCTTGCAACATGCTTTTCTTGCAGCTTTCCGTCAGAAATCTGACAGCTTTAGTTACTGTGATGGAGAAATAATGAGGTGAGAAAAGAGTTGTCAAAAAAAGATCTGTATTCTTCCAAGGAGGTAATTTACTTTTTGTGTGCTCTGTGGCTCCTAGAACCAAGGAGATATCTGTAAGGATGCCAGTTATAGACTTTGTGTTTGCCTAAACCAAGGCAATTACCAAAACAGAAGAAAAATGTAATTTTTCTACAAAAAGGCCTGTTAGTTATGGTATGACTCATTTAATTAAGTGTGGGTGTTAACAAGTTAGGCTAGGTGGCTATAGGTGAACAAGTCACCATGGGTTGCCTTCAGAGTTAATGGGGAAACAGTTAACAGTGTTAGTGGATTTCAAGGTTAATCCACCTCATCCTAAAACAAACTGCTGTATTTGGCCAGGTGAATTTTCCCCTGAACGCATTGAATGTATCAATCAACACAGATATATGGTACCATCTGAGAGACCCTGAGATCTTTCATAGGAAACTGGCAGATATGATGCGGGATCTCTTCTGCACTAATAACTGGATCCAGGAGGGATACCTTAATGCATCAAAAATGGCACTAAAAATCTATGTTTATGCAACTGAAACATGTACAAGATCACCATTGACTACTATAGAAACCTGGGAAACTGCCTCGCATATATATATTTCTTTAGCTATCCAGCCTGGAACTACAAGGACTAAGTCTCAGGACCTGGGATGTTCCCTGTGGATTTTTTTTATACCCCAGACATCCACAGGAGAAACCTTAGTCTGGGAAGCATAACCTGGGGCATCTCAAGTCACACTAAAAGCATATGTTTGGACACATTAATTATGTCCCTAGTGACTTTTCAGATTATTAGTTGTCTAAACGCAGTGGACTGTACTGACTCATTAGTTCTCCACTCACTACAATGCAAGTTTATGCACTGATACATATATGCATACCTACATGTACACACCTAAGTTTAAGTTATATGATACAGAGCTGGATCTAACCCCTGAAAATTAGTTGAGATGAACCACAACATAGATGACTAGATCAGCACAGTTGCCTACACTTTATATAGCTAAAGAATAGTGAAACACTTTAAAGTTTCAGGACTAGGTTTTTAGACACATTCAACTTAGTAAAACAGTCCCTTTATAAATCTGGTTATTTACATGTCTTAACTCTGAGATTCCCCCCTGAGGAGACAGAAATATAATTTTAAAGAAATAAGTCAACATCTTAAATGGTGCTTGGATCTTGAGTCACCCTCCATTGGATCGTTATTGCTCCATGAAATGATATTGCTGAAGGTAGTTAGATCCACATTTTGAAAGAAGGTCCAACACTTTTTTTAGCATTTGCAACACTGGAAGTGCAAGACAGGCACAGTTTTTGTTTGGATCCTCTCAATTTGGCATGCTACATATGGAATGAAGATACACTTTTCATTTATAATTGAAGTGCAGACAGCTTTGAACATCCACGTTTTCCTACATATGTGCCTAACTTTTGCACAAGCATGACTAGCAGAACCAATCTGCCTTCCTTATGCTATGCACACAAACTTGAGACTGCCACTTGAACTCTAAATATTCCCTGATGCAGTATTTATGCTTGTAAGACAAGCTGATTGTCACTATCCTACAAGCCTTATCCACAGCCAAGGGATCATGGCCAATGGAAAGAATAAAATTGTTTCCCATGCTCCACCAGCATGATGAATTCTGACTGGTATCTTCAGTTTCCTCTTCTTTTTGTTCCAGCACCTTTGAACTGATTTGGCTGGAACCGAACTCCGCCCCTTTGTCCATCCCTTCTTAAAATATAATGTTTCAGAACAACCTAGGGCACAGAAAGTCAGTAGGCCCCTCAGAATTCCCATATATAGTATTGCTCTTGCCATTTTAGTCTGTAACATTTTGAAATAAAAATCTGATTGCCTTGAGTGGATGATAATGAATATATGATAACTTAAGCTCATATATTGTTTTGTCATAAAGAATACGCTTTTCTTCTTTCTTGTCATAGTTCTTGTTCCCTATGAGAACTATGTGCTTGACCCAAATCAGAGCATCTGCCTTAAACTAGTTGAGTATTCACACATAAAACAAATTCGTCCCTACAGCCAGGCTGGAGCATGTTAACACCTGATTCTCTCTGACTTACGGTGGCATGTAACTGTCACTAACTGTACTTGGATTCAGGCCTACATATATTTGAGGAAATTAGTATTAATGCTCTGGCTGAGATTATTGTCTTGAGTTATTTGGTGTCACACAACAGGCGGGCTCGGCTGTATGAGGAACTATGCTGATCAACAACATATAATCATCACCCACATGTCATCAGAAAGTTCCTGTCAACTTCTTCCCAGCTAGGGCTGGATGGGAACGGATCACACGCCTGGGTTTTGCTACCTATCCCTTGGAAAGCCACTTTTATCAACAATTGATGGGACCACAAGTGACATTTCTATTTCTGATTTTCTCTTTTGTTCCTCCCCAGGTTTACTTAGCTGCAGTTTTGAAAAATGTTGAATGAGCACAGAAAAGAGACATACACTTATGTTCCAGCACCCTGCCTAATCACCCAGCAGCATAGCTTTAAGTGATATTACACTGTAATTACATTAGCAGCAGTATTGGATGCTCGTTATCATGCCTTAATTGTGCAATAATTTTGATCAATATGTAATTTCCTTGGTGCTGACTGTTGTGATTGCAAAATAAAAACACGGTTTAGGAGCTGTTGCATGTAGATCTGACTAGTGATTCCTTCAGTGCATTTGGTTGTACACACACACACACGTGTTTGTGGGTGTGAGAGACAGAGCGTGAGCAGTCAGGGCAGCTGCCTGCCAAAATGTTCTTTGCTTGCAGTTGGAGAGAACTGACAAAGGAGCCCTGGCTAATCTTCCCACAGTCTTTAGGAAGTCGCCACAGTCTTTTAGGAAGTCACCTCTGTCAATCATCAGCCTGTGATCAAATCTATCACTTCAGTGGCAGTCAGTAGGATGGATGCCTGTGTCAGTGTGAAATCTGGCATTTTTGCTTTGCTGTCTGCTCATGAGTGGCTGCAGCTTGGAGGACGAACTTCGGACAGAAGGGTTGTGCTGCAAACTCACGTTCCTTCACAGGGAAAGCACTCTGTCCATTTGCTATGCTTACATCCAGGCCAAACCACCAATAAGCAAAGGGAGGAATGGGTGGTAATGAAGAATAAATCAGGGTAGACACTACAATAGAATACACACAGGACACTGACCTGGGAGGAAGAAAGAACCAAGCAGGAAAATCATAGGATCATAGAATGGTTTGGGTTGGAAGGGACCTTAAAGATCAGCTAGGTCCAACCCTTCTGCCATGGGCAGGGACACCTTCCACTAGACCAGGTTGCTCAAAGCCCCATCCAACCTGGCCTTGAACACTGCCAGGGATGGGGCATCCACAACCTCTCTGGGCAACCTGGTCCACTGCCTCATCACCCACACAGTGAAGAACTTCATCCTTACATCCTATCACTACACATTTTAAAAAGTCCCCCTCCAGCTAGCTTGTAGACCCCTTTAGGTACTAGAAGGATGCTATAAGGTCTTCCTGGAGCCTTCTCTTCTCCAGGCTGAACAATCCCAACTCTCTCAGCCTGTCTTCATAGGAGAGGTGTTCTAGCTCTCTGATCATCTTTGTGACCCTCCTCTGGACTTGCTCCAAGAGGTTCATGTTCTTCTTATGTTGGGGTCCCCAGAGCTGGATGCAGTACTCCAAGTGAGGTCTCACCAGAGTGGAGTAGAGGGGGAGAATCACCTCTCTCAATCTGCTGGCAATGCTTCTTTGGATGCAGCCCAGGATACGGTTGGTTTTCTGGGCTGCAAAGACACATTGCTGGGTCATGTTGATCTTCTCATCAACCAACACCCCCAAACCCTTCTCATCAGAGCTGCTTTCAATCCCTTCATCCCCCAGCCTGTATTTGTGCCTGGGATTGCCCTGACCCATGTGCAGGACCCTGCACTTGGCCTTGTTGAACTTCATGAGGTTCACACAGGCCCAATCAACTGAGATTGATTTATACTCTTTCAAAGGTGAAACACAAGGTGGAAGCACTAATTCTCACCTGTTGCAGCTTCTCTACAGAAAGTCAGTGGCATCTGCTCAATTATGGGATAATCAGTGGCAACAGAATGTGAACATAACTTAAAAAAAGTCCTTTCTCTCAGAACAGCACCTCACAACAGCTGAGGATGATGTTTCAAAAAGGAGTACCGCCCCTTGATTAAAACATCCTGCTTCCTCTTAAACTAAAGAGCCATCACTGATTTCTCAATCTATTTATTAGAGCTGAGAGAAATTCAGAATATCCTTTCTATGATAAATGCTGATCTGTTTTGAAGGAAATCATCATTCCAGACTGGAATGAATATTTACAATGAAGGTATAAAAATCCAAAAGGGAAAAAGAAAGTTTTGAAAATGTATGGCATTTTTTTTCCATTTCAACTTTGCAACATGATAAATTATATCCTTACGTGTGATGTATTATAATGAGCGGCACACATTTCAAAATGAGAAGTAATTACAAAACAAAAACAAACAAATCCTGCAATGAGCTGTTAAAGCCGAAAATCTCCCAGCACAGCATTTTCAAACAGCTGTACTGCTAAATTGCCTGTTCCCTTGATATCAAAGAACAGACAGAAAACTCCTGCTAGAGAGTGCAACTAGTAGAGCCTCAGGTAATTTGCAACCACCAGAG
Organism: Haliaeetus albicilla; assembly: GCF_947461875.1. Classification (NCBI taxonomy): domain Eukaryota; kingdom Metazoa; phylum Chordata; class Aves; order Accipitriformes; family Accipitridae; genus Haliaeetus; species Haliaeetus albicilla. The sequence goes on from NC_091485.1 coordinate 73,845,169, forward strand.
AAAAAGTGGGAGAGACACAGCTATAGAAAACAGGACAGGCTGTTCAAACACATGGACTCGGGTCCAGGTGCATAGGGGTTACTTGAGAAGTGACACCCAGCACAATAAATGGATCCACGAAGGAAACCCTTTTAGAGGGGTTACTGATATGCATCAACAGAGAAAAATAACAACGGACGTTATCTTCTTAATCCAGGAAACAGATCTTCTTTTGTAGGTCTGTATTTACAATGATTGCTTCTCTGCTGGAGGGATTTGATCTTCAGACGTTCAGATGTAGATGTGTGCCATCACAAGTTAGGGAAAGCCCTATGTCAGATTCCCTGTTGCAATGACCCATCTTACTACAGCGCAAGAGTATGAAAATCTTCCCTCACTCCAGAGCACCTGATAGATGCTGCTTAGGCACCACACCTTTGCTTGTGCTGTGATGGTTTGTTCATGTGTCCGTGCTCTAGAAAATACCAACATCAAGCTTGGTGGAGAACACTGAACCAGATACATGAGGGAGAATTAATAATGCTTGCACCTAGAGAGAAATTTCATTGTTAGCAAAGACACCTGAGGTGGAATAGCTTACATCAAAAACTGAAAGAGAGGAAAATAAAATCTTTCATCTCTATTGTTTCACTTGGCAGGACCTTAGTTTTCAGCATGGGCTAATGTGACAGGGAATCAATGTAATAACTTCCTGGAAGATCATTTTCTTTAAAACAAGAACAACAAAAAAGAGGAATGTACAAAGAATGAAGGCTAAATTTTGCACAAAGACTGTTTGATTCATGTACTGCACAGGTTGTATGCCTTCATCTCTTCCTTGAAATCCTGACCCCTTTCAGCTCTTGTAATCCTGTCTTCTCACAACTCTCTCAATAATTTGCCAGTTCACTTTTGATGAGCTCATCATCCATCCTTCAGGGGTTCTCCCAAGTCTCCAAGTGGGTTCACAGGATTCATCCTTCTGCTCCTCTTTCCCTGGGCATCCCCACACCCAGTCAAGGGATCCCTATTTTTTTTTATTAGTTGACACTGATGACTCAAAGAATCATCCCCATTATTCCGGGTCTGTCTCAACACCACACCATCGCACAGCTCAGCCCATCCATAGCTCAGCCCATCCTTGACATTTCCCTTTCAATTTCCAGCAAGGACATTAACATCGCCAGTCTCAGCTCTTGATTTTCTTTTTTTTTTTCCACTGAGGTGTTGAGAATCCCTTCTACTACTGATAAAACCAACATAATAATTATCCAAGCCAACAAATCCATTATTTGGGTTTGGATTTTCTAGGAAAACAAACAATAGGAAAATCTTATGATTATTTCCTTTATTGTACTTTTATGATCAGTCTTTCTTATGTGTCTATCTCACTTTTTTTTCACCCAGCAACATCTTTCCCATTAGAAACAGATCTCAGTGGAAAAAACCCCTGTTATTTAGAAAACACACATTTTCTGAACTTTTTGTAGGAAATTAAAATTTCAGTGTAGAAGGGATCGAGTGGATCATTTCATTGTTTCTTTTCATTTTGCTAAGTTGAAGGAATTAATCTGAGCTATCACTTATTTATGATTTCTGTATTATGTTTGATATAATTGTAATGCTATATTTATATATTGTAACGACAGCAATGTACATTACTGTATTATGACAATATCAAAAGGGTACACTTCTTCCTTGTCCAGATGAAAGGAAAAATGATCTGCCATTATCTCTGGATACATTTTCATATTTCCAAGTCACTCTCCTCCCACCCTTATGATTTTGTCCATATTGTCAGTACTTTGCCTCCACATTCTGATGCCCAGCCAGGACAGATGGCAAGGTCTTGGAGTTCCTTACGGTACGAAGATTCAGTTTTATGACCACATTAAATTACAGTCTTCTCTTTGACCTAACTTTCTGATACTTTGTCCTCTCAGCTTTCTTTAGACTCTCCGCCTACAATATCTTTATGGCTCATTGCTCTGATTTTCTAACCCCTCTAATGGGGGTTATGAAGGACCCCTACATTGGCTCCTTCTGCAGCCTGTCAAAGATTCAGTTTTCCTCATTACCTCTAAGGAGATTAGAGCTTAGGTCTTTTTTTAACTTAGCTATTTTGTTAACTTGTTATGACAGGAGATGCAACATGTCTCCTGATGGTCTTCCCACCATCTCTGTCTCTATTTCACCTTCACTTTTTCTTTTTCTCCAGCCATTATGCATAAGATCCTCACTCCAATGCTGGCAAAAATCTCCAGACTACTTTTGAGGTCTATTAAGTCTCAGACTTTTGCCTTTAGGCATTAACTAGGGCATGGATAAATAATAAAATTCTCAAATACACCAAGCAAATAAAATCACATGACTGGGATCGCATTTCGAGGTAGTCTTTAATTATATGATGACATTAATCCTCAGATTCATGCTTTATTTTGTGCACAGAACACAGTGATAATTTAGAAAGAAGACAGACAATATGTTGGTTTTGTTTTCCTGTTCAGGGACTGGCAGCAAGTTTATCCTTGAACCTCACTCAACCCGGTTCTAAAAATAAAACTAAAAATATTGTCTTGGGCTTTTATTTTCAATACTGTGTCTTCTGAGACTTTTGCAAATTCTTAGGAGTTAATTTTCAAAATGTTACTATTTTTGGGATCATGTTAATTTGAGAGAGATATATCTGATGCACAAAATTAAAGCCAAATATTTCCTCCAATTTTTGGATGCTGAATTCCAGTTGCCCTGTTGTGACAATAACTGCAGCTGGGAACCCAAACTAATAAGATTCCCAGCACAGTCTTACTATGCTCCAGTGATAAAAGAGTTTGTTCCTCTCTGATTTGTAGGAGCCATGTAGAGGCCTGGCACCAGAACCAAAGGTTAAGGCCAGGAACATGTCTTTTCCCATGAAGATGTCTTCCAGATGCTGGAAGATCTCTGATATGCAGAACGTACGAGGTTATACCCATGAATCTCACATACAATGGGAAGGATATGCTATACTGGAAGTGAAGAATCACCAGTACCTAGGCACTTGCTGTTTGCCATGTCAAACTCTGGTCAAGACTTTGAAATTTAGGGGAAGGTGAACTTTACTCATCATTTACTGAGCAACTGAGTAGCATTTGGAAGAAATGCTCCTTTCTGCCCTCTGCAGGAGTCCTTTTGTCCTAGTCAGTTTATTGGTCCCAGACGAGTGATGAATACATCTCCTGAGGCATGTTTTCTAACATCCCTGAGGCTTCCAATCCAATAAGTAAAGTGATCCACAAGCAATTCCCACTGGACAGGATTTTTAACAGCTTAGAAGTGATTTAGGATCCAAGTGCCATGAGTGGAGAAGCTGTGAAGTCCCTACGTTGTCAGAAGGTTTCAAGGCTGGACTGGGTAAAGCTGTGAGCAAATGGGTCTAACCTCATAGTTGATCCTGCTTTGAACAGGGTGTTAGGCTACGCATTTTAATTCTTCATAATTTGTGGGGAAACACACATTTCTGCACACAGTCAGAACAGAAGTTTGCCTTATACTTGGAGCCAGCCTTGTAAGAAACTTTTTCTCTTCATTGGCTATAGAAGTAGCCAAGGCTAAACCAACCGTTGTGACTTCCCTCAGATGTATTTTCATCCCCCTACCCTGTTTAGTATAGATTTGAGATTAGATTTTTTCTTTCTTTAGCCACTGTATCAGTATTTTGGTGCCGGTGTTCAGAAAGTGCGATGGAAATCCTCTCTCCTCAACAGTCCCCAAACAAACAGCATCATTGTATTTTTGGAATTAGTTTTTTTCATGGAAAGCTAGAAGCAGCTGCCAAGGTTATATTCCTGGGAAAAAGAGCTCAGATACTATTTGTGGATTTGCATTCTCCTGTTTCAATAGATCCTAATGGATTATACAAAAAATTTGGACCCAAGCACATCATTTCTTCATCCATTCACAGATCTAGAGCTCCATATTTTTGTCTTTCAAATCACAATTTGAAGAATACTCGCAGGAGGAAGTCCCAGAGAAAAGTTTTCTTTTTTTTATACCTTTCATTTGGTTTTCTATGGAGGAGGCCTCCACTACCTTCTCTCCCCAGCTGGTAACTCCAGAGGATATTTTCCTAAACTTCAGTGTCATTCTGCAACCCCTCAAGAAAGCTGAATGACTTTGTACCGTTCCAGTCCTTTGTTAGCATGAGTGTAACGGCTCTGCTGTGGTTAATTGCAGTAACTGATGAAAACAGACAATTTGCAGCTTCTTGAGAAAACAATAGAAGGAATGAAAAGACTAATAACAACAGCCAAGTTTCGTGGCCCAGGGAAAGAAGGGTGACATCATTTTCCCATATTCAAAGTTGGACAACACAAATCCAATTTTCTTCCTTTCATCATCAGCAAATAATTCGGATGTTTCCCGTCCCTTAATTGTGCCTTTGTTTCTGTGATGAGGGGAAATCATTACTGTGATGATCTGTTGGCTAAATTTTCCCCACATCTGCAGAGTGTTTCACCAAGT